>NC_087444.1:4605833-4908863 GCF_036321535.1 Camelus dromedarius
GTTTGAAAATCAAAGAACACCATTTACTGTTGTCAGAGAGGAAGAAATTTTCCTCTACCCTTCTAGGTTCTTCTGGCTGATTTAAGATTTAAACCAGCATGAGACAGATTGACAGGAGAAAATTACACAAAAGTTTAAAAAATGTGTGTACATGTGAGAAATCCAGGAAAACTCAGTAACTCACCCAAAGGGCTGAAACCTTCATCTTAAATACCATTTTCAGCGAAAGACAAAAGAGGATGTTGGGGGTAGTGGTTTGGGATTTCAAAAGGGAGGAAGGCAATTGACATGGAGATGGAAAAGCAAATATTTAGTAAGCACATGTTTCCTGGGCCATGCAGAGACAATGGGAATAAAGAGAGGAGTTTTAACAAACAGACTTTGCTAGGTTCCTCCCTGTCTGCACACCTAGTTCATACCATCTTTATCTATGGTAATAGCTCCCTTCCTGGAACAGGAAGTTAGGGGGAAAGTCAAAGACTCTTCCTAAGTCTATGGGCCTTACAAGTAACCTGCCTGGATGGACCCTCATGCCAGAGAGACACATTTAGGGCGGCCAAACTGGGAAGGCAGCTGAGGCCTCTCCTCTCCTGAGCCCCTCTACACTTTTCCTGGCCCCCTGTACCTTCAGGGCAATGTTAGCTCATGTCTACATTGCTGGCTCTTTGTTTGGGCAGATGGCCACTGCACTTGTTCTGGTGCATTTGTTCTGGCTTCAATTTCTGCTCAAATGTACTCTCTTCCATGAAGTCTTTCCTTACCCTTCTAGTTGCAACTGATTTCTTTTCTTCTTGTGCTCCCATTCTCCCTGTTCTACACTTAACTCTTTTTGCTTTCTACCTGTGACCAGGTCTGTTTCCTCCATTGGCTTTTGAGTCCTTAAATCCAGAGACTGGGTCTTGTTTATCTTTAAATGAACTATGAAATAAGAAATAACCCAGATAAATCCTAGCACATGGGTGCTCAACAATGCTAATTCTTTTTTCACCATATTTACTCCTTTAGTATCCAGCAAATTTCTTTTAGGATATAGAATATGCTTAGTAAATATTTGGAAAATCAAATATTGTGTTCTTCCAGGTATTTGGATTTTGACTAGGAAATTTCCTTATATTCTTTGGTACTTATATGTTTGTAATTTTTTTTTTTTTCAGTTCTCTCACTCATCACCACAGTGACGTATTATACGCTATTACTCTTGGCTTGTACTGATACACTTTTTCCTTTTCCTTTACCAATTTTGCTTCCTCTTTTCTTATCCCCTCATCTTTCCCAACTATAGTATATGGGAGGAAAAATACTTTTCCCCTCTACACGCCTAGGTTCAATGCCTGGGAACCACCAATCAAACTGATAAAAGACAGATTAACAAGAGGAAAACCAGTTTTAATTACATACTTATGCACAGCAGTTCACAAAGAAAAATACGGCTCCAGGAGGTGGCCAGATGATGGACGTTTATATGCCGTCTTAGGCTAGACAAAGGAGAATTGGGCTTTGGGCCGCTGGCAGGGAGGCGAGTTAAGGAAAGGTGAGGGGAGGAAGTATGTGGTACGTAAGTGTTGTTTTCTTACACAGATAAAAGCCTCTCAGGTGATAAGAATTGTCTCCAGCAGTAGCTCTCTTCCTGGACATCTTTACAAATGGGAGTTTTCTTTATAACTGTAAATTTACTTTACAAAAAAGGAAATTTATACTTTATTTTTAGGCAGTTAGGGGACAGTAAAGAGCCTTCCCTGCATTTGCTGGTTCCCAGTCGCCTTTAACCCAAAACAATCAGTATACCAAAGCGGCGTACTTTGGAGTGGCATATTCTGGTACCCTTTATTACTATGTTCCTATCAATATTTATATTGACTCACAATTACAGTGTGTATGTGTGACTCTCCTAGAATCTCCTACTTACCTCATTTATGTAACATTCCTTCAACTGTCAGTTCCTTCATGTTCCTACTATATCCTCAGACGCTGATGTCCACATGGGAATGCAAAAGTGAGTAAGAAATCTCCTTATCCTCAAACTTATATAACTAGATTATGACTGAATGGGAGACAGCAAACATAAATGTGAAAACCGTAATGTTCCAAGCTAAACAAAGCATAGCTTGTACCATTTTAGAAGATCTTAATAGTCCTTAATAAAACATTAATGCACTTTATTTACATAGTTAATTGAAAACCCAGTTAACATTATTTCTCAGAGTTCATACTTAATGAATCTAATTTGAAGGATTACATACGAAGGCAATAAATAGTTGTCCACATTCATATAGTTTTCAGAAGCTATAAGCAAATACTGTCAAAGGCTAGCCCTGTGACTTGGTGGTTACTGAAAAGGCAACCAAATGGAAGACTGTCTTATATAATTATGAAAGTTAGAGACGGAGCACATAGAACAAAGGGCATGTAGAGCTTGAGTATAAAAGTTCGCTGCTGAGCACCACCTGTTTTCCTACCTGAGCTCCTCCGGGTGGACTGCAGCATGGCTGTTATTTGCATCCTGTGCATCTGTTTGAATTATCAGCCTCCGGTATCTTGCTCCCTCTTACACCCCATTTCCATCATTCTTTTGTTTCTTCTCTCTATCCTCACGTCCCTGGAGCTTCATTTCAGTGTTGTAATCTACTCGATTTCTTCTCTGTTGTTCAAGTAGCATTTCTTCTAGAGTTTCTTATAGCCAGACCACGTGCATATGTGTGCACGTGTGTGTGCGCGCACACACACACACACACACACACACACTCTCTTCACTTGTACAGTGATAAAAAGAGACCGTGTCACGTGTGGACAGTGAAAAGTTGTCTGGTGTGGTTGAAGAATGGGGCAGTAGGGGGAGAAAAGGGTGGAAGGTTTACAGGGACTAGTACAGGTGATGAAGCCCCAAGGGAGCTGGACTGAAGGCAGAAGAGAATTCTGGATTTGCAGATTTCTAGGAACAGGAACTTCAACCACATGTTAATTTTCAGAAGAGACATGTTCTGTAAAAGTAACGTGAACTTCTAAATCTTTTAAAATTGTTTTTTATGAAAAATATTAGAGTCACTTCTTTGGAGAGAAATGTGGTCCCAACGTGTTAGAAAATAATACTGCTGCTGCCTGCTCGTCCTTTTCTTCTTTCCGGGCCTAGTTGCGCGCGAGTCTCCGAATTTCCCCAGTGATCTCTGTTTCCTCAGTTTTGTGGTGCTAGTTAGATGCCATCTTTGTAATTTTTTTTAATATTAAGAAAAATTATCCAAAATCTGTCAGACTTAAGAGGATAACCACATATCCATTCTAGGTTTATTTACTTTTCTAAGAGAATGTACCCTTCACTGATTTGTCATCGTTGGCCTGAAACAGATAGATTGCCAGATATTTCTCCAGCAAAGATGGGTTTATTTGGGATCAGCAGAGAATTGCAGTTTGGAGTGTGCACCCGTGGCAAATCATGTGCAAGTCTCTGCACAGAGAACCCTTTCATGGAGGGGAAAGGAAGTTGGGAGGGCTGTCGTAAACACAGAGTCCGTGGTTCTGCATTGGCTGCGTCCTTTCTTGCCAGGAAGGAAGAGGAGTCTTTCTTCTTCCTGTTGGGATCGACTGTTGACATAGGGTGTGAGAGCTCCCCCTTCTGGTCTCCTGACTATTTAATTGAGGTTTCTGTTTACTAATTTTATACATTATCTTCTATTAATTAAGGGCTTGAACTGTGTGAAATTACATGTTGACTCATAAATTTGTATTACATTTTGATGGAAATTCTTTTTGTTCAGTAGGTAAGGTGACCACAAGGTTTTGATTCAGTGCCTTAGAGGACTCTAACCAGTTTGTATCTAATTTAATGATCTTATTTTAACATTCTTTATTTATCATTTCTTTATAAAATTTCTATAGTTGCCTGTAAGTCAGTTTCCCATTTTACTGTCTTCCTCATTAATTTATGAGCACAATAAATTCTTTCACATGAGTTTATTTTATTTTGTATGAGAATCATGTTTTTGACTTTTTTGGGAACAGTATACTTTGATAATATAATCATAAATTTTTATAGGCTTTAAAAACCTAAAATACCAGAACCTGTATGCCCACAGAGCCATCAGAGCTCGTTTATGAGCCATGCACATTCAACAGTTCTGATCCATTTTGATCTAAAATAATACTTTATGGCTTCATCATCCTCTTTGGTTGGTAGGTATCTTTGTATAGCATTTGTTTGTTTTTTTACCTCCCCATTCCAAACCTTTCAAAAGAATAGGAATTTGTTACTACTGAGGAGATGTGGGAAAATAGCAGTGATGTAGGATCTGAGGGAAGTTATAAAACAGGACTTTCTTAAATGCTTTCTCTAGAGGCAGCAGTGCTGGTTATACATCTAGAGCTTTCCAGGCAACTACTCTGGGTTTAGTTCAATTCAGCGAACTTTTATTGAGCATTCACCCTGGACCAGGCACTGTGAATCAGCTTGGGGATATAAAGATGAGTGGGTTGTAGTTGTTAGATTCAGATGTTTATAGCAGAATATAATGCAAACAACAGTGTATGTGTGTGTGTATGTATATATATATATGTATATATATGTATGTGTGTATGTATGTGTATATACATTTTCAAGTTCCATTACAGAGGAGAGAATGATTAATTTCATCTCTGGTTATTAAGGAGTGACATCATCTGTACTTCGTTCCAGGATAAATTGGTGTTCCTCAAGCTGACAAGTTTGGGGGAAGTAAATGTGAAGCTATGGTATTAAGGAACTTGACATATTTGCAGAATTGGATGTGGTTCAGCATTACTGGGGCATGAAGTGCAAGGTGGAGAGATGATAGGGATGAGGGGCTGAGCTAAAAGTAGGAGTTGGCTCATGGAGGACTTGGGACAATGTACTGCTGCCTTTGTTGCTGTAATAAATTACTACAAATTTAGTAGCTTAAAGCAACCAGTATATTCTCTTACAGTCTGAAGGTTAAGTCAAAAATGGTGGGCAGGTCTGTGTTCCTTCTGGAGACTGTAGGGAAGAACCTATTTCCTTGCTTTTCCAGTGTATAGAGGGTGCCTGCATTCCCTGGCTTGTGCCCTGCGCACACCCTGCCCCCATCATTCCAGTGGTTCCACTGTCACTTACCTTCTCTGAGTCTGACCCTCCAATTTCTGTCTTATAATGACCCTTGTGATTACATTGGGCCCTCCTGGATAATTCAGGTTAATATTCTCCCCATTTTAGGATCCCTAACTTTATCATATCTGAAAAGTCCCTTCTGCCTTGTAAAGTTACATGTTCACAGATTTCAGAGATTAGGATGTGGACATCTTTGGGAGGCCATTATTTAGCCTACCACAAACAGAATTTATCAGTTTTGGGAAACCATTTGAAGGTTGTGAACAGATACTATGGTGATATAGTGGTTCTGAAAATCAGGTGGATTGTTGATTAGAAATACAAGTGATTCAGGTTCAGTATGTCTAGGGTCGGTCTGGGAGTTGCCTTCTTAACAGGCATCCAGGTGATTCTGATGCAGGTGGTTTCAGAATCACTTCTTGGGAGACACTGTTCTGACGTCTGGGCGGATAATGGACTGGGGAGGGAGAAGCTCAGAGCCGCAGGACCTGTTGGTAGACAAGTGCAGTAGCACACACTGTAGAAGGTAAATGCGTCTGATGATTGTCAGCAAAAACCTTCCAAAGCCCCCGAGAGACAGTATAGTGCCTTCAGTAAGAGCGTAGACGATGGAATCAGACAGATCTAGTTTTAATTCTATCACTTATACCTGTTGCCTTGGCAAGTTACTTCATTTCTTTGTCTCAGTTTCTATATCTGAAAGTGAGAACAGTAATATCTAACTTGTATGGTGGGTTTGAGGGTTAACTGTGATGTGTCAGAAAAGCACTTGGCACAGTGCCTGGCAAACAGTGAGCCCTCACGAGTACCGGCTACTGTTGTAAGTACCATTATCTCTGAAGGACAGATGTTATTTTCTAGCAAAATGCTCAATTTAATTCAAAAATAAATGCAGAATATCTGTGAGGTATTCATCTGTTTGTCGTACACTTACCTGAAGCTCTGCAGAAAACAAAATAACAGCAATGAAAAACTCAGAAGAGCCCCTCCAAACACAGAGTCAGCACACCTTGCTTCTTAAATGTATACAGCAGTCCTTAGGATATTTCCTCTTTTTGGTTTCTCAGATCCCGTTTTCTGGTACTTTGTGGGCCCAAAAGTGATGATCAGCCTAAAGGCAGATGATATGGAAACAGCAGAGGCGAGGTTTCAGATGCAGCAGAGGGTGAGTACCCCTTAGGAGAGACCGCTTGTTATAACACAAGGTGGAAATACATGGAAAACCCATCTGCCAAAATATTAGAAGCAAGAAAATTAAATAAACCAGGATTTTGAGTTCAGAAACTCCTGTATTTACAACTGATAGAGAATTTTAGGAACTTTCAGAGAAACGAGATCCAAATTTGTCTCAAAAGAAAGATGTTCCAGCTCTGCCAGCCAGATGACGTTAGCGGTCACACGGGGGCATTACATAAAAGGGAAGTAGTGTTTGTGTTTGTGAATAAGTGAGTTTAGGAATAGCCATTCAGCACTAACCTCTGATCAGGCAGAGGAGCTTCTGCTTTGTGATTCAAATGGATTCTTTTTTTTATTAAATAAGTGATGCAAAAGCATCCTTAAGAGAGCTTCTGTATAATGAGGTAAACACATTTGCCTGCTGAGGAAGGTGGGTGGGGGAGGCGATTGCATCAGGGGGTGGGAGGTGAGATAGGAGCCAAGTGAAGCCTTTGGTGGCGGGTGATGCCAGCCCTGTGCCTTCATTCCTCCAGTTACCCCACTGGTCATGAACATGGGGCATCACCAGGGCAGAATGGGTAAGAGTAGGGAAAGTGAATGAGAAAACCCTATTGATATGTGCTCTTGGACTGACTGGGCAGCCCACTTGGTAGAACATTATTTGTTAGAAGAGCAAAATGATCACCTATGTCGAAATCCAAGAGGAATGTTTAGCCTACTTAAAATAAGAAATTGTTTTCAGGTACAAACTGTTAACATTCAGATAATTGCTATACACTGCTCACTGACAACCATGCTTAATTATTCATTAAAGTTAGTCCCTAAAGGACCTGTACTTACCAATTTTTTGTTAATCTAGCTTATGAGACAGCATTTTGAACTATGTCAAAACTGTATTTGTGGAAATATTTCACAGTTCCATTTGAAATAGTGTGGGTGTGCTGAATTATCCCATTTCACAGATGAAGAAATTGAGGAACCAACAAATAACCTGCTCAAGATCCTATTTAGACCCATGTCTAGTCTGCTAGACTTGGAAAGGTAAACAATCCACGTAACTTGTGGCTTTTGGCATGTCATTTTTTAGCAGTGAATGACCATGACAACATCACTAAACCATAGCCGAAAAGTGGCTGTACCTCTCTTTACCCAGTAAATACTCTTCAAAGATTTTAAGATACATTTATGGCACTGGGCTTAGGCAAGAAATCCACAAAGAGAACATTCAGCAAGATGTGTCCTCAGTGAGAGGAAGGTACATTTCAATTTGGCAAACTTGACCAGCTGGCTCATCAGGATTTCTGGTTCTCATGAATGATCAGCCTTTAACTGACTTCCCCTCTCTACTGCTGATGTTGCTTTTTGATCTTTTCCTGTTCGTTTACACCTTACCACAGGGCAGAGGAGGAAACTAGGGTGGACATCAGTATCTCTCATGGGTTCAACCTCCAGCTGCAGCTCTTAAGGGGAATGGGGAGGGAGGCCAGGATGAGGTTTTGTTCTGTGTCCTTGCTCTAGTCCCCAGTGCCGTCCAGCTGGTGCCCCTGGGTTGGTCCCAAGTCCCCTCAGAGTGAGCTGGGCTGATCTTAAATGTAAATCATACAAAGATGAGATGTCTCTTTTCTGTTTAAAAAAAAATGGAAGACTGAATTCACATTGCAAAGAAAAAACAGAATGTTTTAAGCAGATATAGTAATATTGTTTTACCTTAGCAAACATTCGTGTGTATGTATGTACACACTTGTAACATATTCTCTAAATAAATTTTTGGTGATTTATGGGTACAGATGGAGAGGTGAACCGTATAGTCTTTTATGTGGATAAATTAGTGCTAACACTCCAATTTTGACCACCACCACCCAGTGCTGCTTTTCTCCCTAATTAACATTAAAGCGGGAGTCATGAGTTGGATGAATAATAGTCTTGCTCATAGAATCAGGAGATACCTGAAGATCTTGACCTCAAGAAAGTCATGCCTGTTTGTATCATTACATGTGGAAGATGACACCAAAGTTAGTTAACAGTTTTAGTTGTCTGACAGTACAGTTTCAAAGACTTTGATGGGAAATATAACTCATTCCTGGTTGCCTAAAATACCTGGAAAATAGCCCTCTCTTCTTTCCTTCCACTGTCCCTCCCTCCTTCCCTTTCCACTGCCCCCTCTCCCTTCCTTCTTTCCACAGACATATGTTAAGTACCTACTAAATACCAAACAGATGTAGGCATGTACTGGTCATGAAATAGTAAATAAGATAAATATGATTTCTGCCATTCTGGCACTTGGCAGAAATTAATTATTTTAAATATATAAGTAATTAGTTAAATAAATTGTGAGTTGTTATCAGGAGAGATTGGGCGCTTGCGGGGGATGTAAGAGGGCAGTGTAGGGACTTCCTGTCTAGTCTGGGAGAGTCCTGAGAACGAGACATTTAAACTGAGTCTTAAAGAAAGAGAAGGAATCTGGGTAAAGGGCTGGGATGTGGTGGATGAACAGGCTGTGTGGGAGGACGAGGTGTTTTGGGATACACACTCCCTGAGTGGGAGAAAGCTTGCTGTGTCCAGGGAGTAGAAAGAGGGCAAAGGGAGCGAAGGGGAGAGGACAGCTTGGACAACTAGGAGAGGAGCGGTTGTTTGGACTGGGGGATAAGAGGTGCCAGGTCACGTGGGCTCGCTTTGCTCGGGTCCAGGGAGGAGGCGTGCAGTATCTCAGGAGCACTGGGGATCACGAAGGCTTACCGTAGTATCCTGATGGGACTAGACTGGTACTCTGCAGAGCTGGACCTGCTGCAGTGTGGAGGGTGAGTTAGGGGAAGGCCAGGAGTAAATGTAGGGGGCCAGACAGGAGGCTTGCCGACTGGCGAGGTGTGAGATAGTCTGACCAAGGAGGACTGTGATGGAGGTGGGAGAAAAAGTGGATGGCGGCATCAGAATCCGTCTGGACCCTGTGATTGGTCGGACGGCAGGTGAGGCAGAGCGGAGTGTGCAGGGTAAGTTCCAGCCTTGTCTCTGGACCCGAGAAGTGGTTGCAAACATCTCGCCCGCTTTGCTGTTTGTGGAGTACAAGGCATAGACCGTCTAGAGCTCTCTGGACAATCCCCTGTCCGGGCCGCCTTCCTCGCTTGGACAGCTAGGAGAGGGGGCTGCCCACAGCTGCCTCACCTGCGGTTTCAGGCTGTCAGAGTCAGCTTCCTCCTTTTCCCTCCTGAGTCCCTTCCTCCAGTCTGGGAGGCACCTACGTTCATCTCTTCAGTGTGAGTCATTTAAGTTGTGACTCTTCTGGGAGTCCCACATGGTTACTGACGTCCTTGCCGTGGGTCAGGCCTTCCTCTCGGTTCTCCCCACAGCAACACATCTTGCCTCCAAAAGACTGTATGCACAATCCCACTTTCGGCCACGGTCACGTCTCTGGAAAGCTGTGTGGAAAATAATCTTGTTGAACAAGTCATTTTAGACATTTGGAAATGTATCTATTTTGAGGCCTCCTTGGAAGGAATCATTCTGTGAAATGAATGATCCTCCTGTCCTGCCTGCTGGATTTCCCTCCCTGCCCTGCCTCTTTCTCTGTCCTGAGTGTGAAGGCTCCGTGCTCCTTGCGGGGCCATGTGGAAGAGTCACTCGTAGTCTGCGTGCACAGGAGCCGAGGCCCTAGAGCGGGCCTTACTAGAGCAGCCTTGTCACGTCCTGCACCTCTGCGTGGCAGGCGCGGCCCCGCATCAGAGGCGCGGGGGCATCAGCGTCGTTGCCAGCTTTGGTGTCAACAGAGAAAGGAGATGGTGCAGGAAGAGGGAGGAGAAAACAGTAGATAGCGGACTCTAGGACACGTGCGAGGCGCCTGCCGGGGAGTCCCAGACTCCCCGGGAGGAGCTCAAGGGGCAGAGGAGAGCAGCTGTGCGGCCTGCTGGGATTCGCTGACTCACGACGCCCTGTTGTGCCGCCCGGCTGCGAAGTCCAGAAAACGCCGTTGTGGAAGACAAAATCGCCGGTGGAGGGATAGTGAGAGAAGAGGCTGAAAACACGTTTTGAGGTTAGATTATGCTCTAAAGCCTTGAATGCTTAAGGGCAGTGATTCTCAAACTGGGAATTATTGTTACGTAACTGCAGACGTTACTCAGTGGGGCTGGTGGTGGCTGGCGGGGTGTGTGCAGAGATTGCACATTTCTGACAAGCTGCCAGGTGATGCCACTGCTGCTGGTCCCTGGGCTCCCCTCTGAGTAGCAAGGCTCTCTGGTCAGAGAATATAAACGGTATGTAGGGAGACTTAGTGGAAATCTTTGGTCAGAAGCCTGTGATACTATAAACTTCAAGAGAGTGTTTCTCCATTTATAGTTCTACAGGATAACAAAAGTGTTTAGCTTTGGAGTCAGCCTCACTGGTTTGAACCTCAGCTCTATCATTCAGTAACTGTGTGACCTCTAACCTTCATGGCCTCAGTTTCCTCATCTGTAAAATGGCAATAATAGTACTTACCTATAGCTATAATTATTTAGTTTGAAGAACCTGGGGGAAATTAAGTTAAGCAGGGATCTTTATTGCAGGACTTCTCAGGATCTTTAATTTGCTAAAATGATGCTCTGGGAAGGCACTGATTAGTGGCAGTTCCCAAAATGATTTGACCGTTGAACTTCTGAGTTTCCAGGAGTGTGTGGTGAACCGATTATTCTTTGGAACCTCTGTTTTAGGAGGAGTGATCTGGTGGCAGACAGGAAGGTGAGTTGATTTGGGAAAAGACTGTAGCTGGGGAAATTCTCCAGGACCTGAGTCCAGAAGGACGGAGTGCAGTGAAATGCCCAGGTGTTGGGCCTTCGGGAAGTGGCCTGGGGGAGAGAGGAAGGAGAGATTAGAGGAAACGCTCAGAGCTGGATCAGGCTGCAGACTCGCTAGATGTGAGGGTTAGGAAGAAGGAGGAGCCATGTAAGATTCTCTCCCTCCCAGAGAGAAACAGAAGGCCAGGGGAGAGTGCCATGTGTTTAATTTTCCATTCTGATTTAAATTCTGCTGCTTGTTGCCCACAAACTAACAGCATGCCTCTTGAGTCTCTAGGGCATTTTTACAGTAAAGCCACATATTTTCTGAAGTTGGGTCAGGATTGAGCATATGAAATTCCTCAAGTGTGAAATTCCACTTAACCCCATTAATGCTTATAACCCTGAGTAGGTATTGTTTATAATTCACTTCTAGTTACCAGTGGATATTTGCATTTGTCAAATCTTTTCAGTTCTATCTCAAACTAAGTTTATTTTAGGGAAGAAAATTTGCCTTCTTGTCAAAAAGCTGAGAAGAACCAGCCTCCCCCTTCACTCTTATGGTTTGCACATTTGGCTGTGATTGTGTGTGTGTGTGTGTGTGAGTGTGTGATGATACTCTGAAGTTTATAATACTTAGGATAATAAGACCTTCATTTATAAGGTCCTCTACAGTTTACCAAAGGTTTTTGACACAATGATCTTATTTTATCCTGGAAAACCAAGACATAGGTATTACGTAGCGTAATCTTTCTTTTTTTTTTTTTTTTTTTTTTTTTTTTTGCTTCTAGTAGGTGAAGAAAGTGGGGGTGGCGTACAGTTTCATATACTGATCTGTAGATACTTTCCTTCCCCGGGGAGTTTTCTACAGCTTTTATACAGAGCTTTCATACATGGTTGGTGCTGAAAATATTGAAGCAACTGCTTGAATTACAAGGGTAAACCCATTTGTGTGTAAGCACAGTTACTGAACCGTCTTGCAGTGCGAAGAGCCTGGCGCAGACGCGGCTGGAATAATTTTAGCCCCTCATTCCTGCTCCCAAATGGAATTGTACAGCGTAGCTTTGCTTAAACACCCACACCCACGTATAAACAGGCGCTAACAATAGTCGCATAATTCAGCGTTCGCTTTAAGTTTCACATTTTTGAATGGCCTTTGACTTTCTCTAAAGTAATTACTCCAGTTAATATTTTAGAATCATTTGATGAAAGTCCAAGATATAAATCTCTTTGAGCGGCTGCTCAAGTGCACTCTAGTATGAATATGAACCTCTACATTTTCTGCAGGTGGGGGAGTCTGTTCTGGCCACCACCCCGATTTTAATTAGTGAAAGTCTCTCATGCACTTTACAATGCTGATTGGTTTAGAAATCAAGCTTTCAGATTGTGCTCAACGGTTATCAGTAAAAGCCACCACTTGTGGAACATTTTGTGTAAATCCTCCATCTTTTCTATGAGGCCAGGACTTGTGCCCCATTTTTAGAAGAAGCAGCTGTGGTTTGGAAAGACTAAGCCAGAGAGCAGGAGTCTGTTTCCACTGACCCCCAGAGCCTGCATCTCCCGCCAGCTAAAAAGTCACTGCTTGTGGGACTGACACATGTTGTTCTGGATTTTGTTTAGAGAGTTTAGGTCACATAGACACTCAGACATACTGCAAAACATGAAATTTAACTCTCACTCTTTACAGTCCCTCTTCTCTTTTGTCTTATACAAAGGGAATGAAAATAAGTAATGGACAATGACCAAAAAAAAAGATCGGTGATGATAATTTAATCTTTTAGTTTTGATGAGGAAATTGGCGGTAGCTTTTGAGCTGTAAACATGGTGGGTGAGTATTCACACATAACAGCCGGGAGGCAGAGGTGGAGGAGACCACATCAGCTGGGGTCTCGGGGGGTGCTGAGGTGTGCTGCTCAGATCCCCTTCACCTGCTGGGAAGCCCATTCCCAGTTCTGAGAATGTTGGCTTCTAATGCTTACAGCTTTCCCTTCTCAAGAGAAATACTCTCTGACTCATTGTGAAGTCTCTCCCGCATCCCCCGGTTGGAGCCAAAGCCAGTTGTCTCATTAAGTGACCAAAATCCTAGTTTGCTCAGGACTGTCCTAGTTTTAGTGATGAATGTACTGTGTCCTTGGAAACCCCTCAATGCCAAGCAAACTGGGGTGGTTGATCACCCCCTTTCCCCAAGGGGGGCCCCAACACTGTGGTGCAATGAGTGTGCCAGAGCTCCAGGCTAAAGCTGGTCTCCAGGAAAACCTCATTCTTATAAAAGAGATCCCAGAGCTCCCTTGCCCCTTCTGCCATGTGAGGACGTGGAGAGAAGATAGCCATCTGTCTGTGAGCCAGGAAGTGGATTCTCATCAGATGTTGAATCTGCTGATGCCTTGACCTTGGACTTCCCAGCCTCCAGAACTGTGAGAAGTAAATGTCTGTTGTTTGTAAGCTACCTAGTTTATGGTATTTTTGTTATAGCAGTAGCAGCGGGCTAAGACACATGTCAAACCAGTAACATTTTCATTTGAATTCTTTTCTATTGATGCTCAAGAGTGATGTGAAAAAAGGATGTATGTCTCCATATATTTTCAAACCTGGCTGAGCTGAGTAATGATGTAATTAAATCATGTTTTGTGTTGAGGAGTGTTTCTGACTTGCAGAATGTATTGTCAAACATTAGCACGTGTGGAAGGGTGTGGTACGTGTGTTTGTGTGGGTGTCAGTGCAGAGAGGCTCCTTTTGAACTTCCTGCTCTGAAGACGAGCAGGGGAATTCTTAGCTCTGGAGAATAAAGCACCTGCAGAACTATGAAGGCAGCATGGTTCAGGCTGACACCGTGACTGGGAACCAGACATACCTGCATTCAGACTCGGTTGCTGGCTCTGTAGAGCTGCGTGATCTTGGGGAAGTTGCTTGGAATCAGTTGGCTCACCTCTAAAGTGGGACTGAATGTAGTGTTCAGGTTTGTGAGGACTGAGTGTGTGAATGCATAGTGCCTTGCTGACAGGCAGTGCTCCCTAAACACATGCATTGAGTGCTGGTTTGCCTGAATTTGTTTTAAGCTCAGTTTTGAAGCATTTTATGTAGATGACTTTAACAAACACACTACTACTTTTCCCACCTTCCACTTGCATGGAGCTTTTTGTTTCTCAGCAGCTTTAAATGAGTCATCTCATCTGAAGTTTGTAATCATGCTGTCAGGTCATTAGGAAGGCATTTTATCCCCTTGGACAAGGCTGCGGAGGTGGGTTTAAAGTCACATCTCTTTGAGATTTGCAGATGCTAACTAATATATATAAAATAAGTAAACAGCAAGTTCATACTGTATAGCACAGGGAACTATAGTCAATATCTTGTAGTGACTTATAGTGAAAAAGAATATGAACAAGAATATATGTATGTTCATGTATGACTGAAGCACTGTGCTGTGCACCAGAAATCGACACAACACTGTGAACTGACTACACCTCAGTAAAGATATATATGTACAAAAAAGTTACATCTTCTCCTTAGTGATGTTGCTTTCCAATGTAACATGGGCTTGCCTCAAAGAAGGGATATTTCCTTTTCACCTGAGGACTGTGAGTACAGCAATTTCTCAGGTATTCTTTTCAGAACCTTCTGAACCAAAATTAATCCACAGTATTCCTCTGAAAGGAACAAAGGGAAAACTACATGCTCTCTTGTTCATAAGAATTGCCAGTGCTTTTTTTTTTTTTAATTAAATGAGGATGGATACCTTCACTCATCCATCCTCTTTTTAATTTCCTATGTTCAATTTGATTAAGATGTGTTTCTTGAAGATATGTGCTATCTGGTTCTTATTGTATAAGAAGTTTAATATCTTTCCCTCTTTTATTGGACTAGTAAGGCATCTGACATTAAAAATAATAGCTTTGAATTTTCCTGTTGCTGTCTGCATTCAGTAGGGGGAATATTAAGAATAGATGGGAAAACTCATTTAGTTCTTTCTCTGAAGGGTCCTTTCAAAGCATTATACTTAACATGATCTACTCTATAATCCACAGATGCATAGAATAAATAAAATAGAATGATAATATAAATTCCTTAGTGTCTAATCAGGAAATGAATGTCTGTTAAAGAAATATGGCTACTAATCTTTAAAAAAAAGTCACTGAAAACTTATTTCTTCCCTTTGTATTTAGCTGAAGTGAACATGTGAATTCATTCTTAAGGTGAATTGCAAGAATCTTTGTGAAAACAATATTCTGCAAAGTGCGTTCAACCTCTAGTTGTATCCTATATCCATTCCACATCTTTGTTTTTGGACAAAGACTTGGGTTTGGACAGAACTTGTCAATGGGAGAAGGAAGAAGAAAAAGCAAATAGGTTGAGTATCCTGCACTAAAGTGCATCAGTGCCCTATAAGACTTCCAGCCATGCTGGAGTCAAATGGAATAGAAACTTCCCGGTTAAAGCCATCATGGGGTGGGCTTTCAAACAAGAAGCGTGGTCCACTAATTCTGTATGTTTTTCTCCATGTTGGCTCCATAATAGTTTAGTCATTCTGAAGGACTAGGGCTCCAAATAATAAAAATCTAGGTATAAATATTTATTTCTCTAGTACTAACTGTACTCTTTGTGCATCAATTTTTGTGGTAGCCAGCTTCCAATATAGCCCCCAGTGATCCCCACCTTCTGGTACAGACACCCTTGTGTAAATCACCTCTCATATTTGCCAGCTGGTTTGTGTGACCAGTAAAATATGAAGGAATGATGGTATGTCACTTCTGAGATGAGGGTATAGAATACCGAGACTTCCATCTTGGTGGCCCGCACACTTTTAGATTATTTACTCTGGGGGAAGCCAGGAAAGCCTACGTGGCGAAGACCTGAGGTCTCCTGCCAAAAGTCACATGAGTGAGCTTGGATCCTCCAGCCCCAGTCAAATCTTCACCTGACTGCAGCCCCAGCCAATGTCTTGACTGCAACCTTATGAGATTCCAGGTCAGAACTACCTAGCTAAGCTGCTTCTGGATTTCTGACCCTCAGACACTGTGTGAAATAATATATTTGCTGTTTTAGGTTGCTAAGTTTTGGGGATAATTTGTTACGCAGTGATAGATGACTAATACAGTTGACCCTTGAACAATGCAGGGGTTAATCCCAGTATAATTTATTGTTGGCCCTCTGTATCCACAGTTCCTCTGCATCCTTGGATCCAGCCAACCATGGACTGTGTAGTTCTGTAGTATTTACTATTAAAAAATATCTGCCTATAAGTGGACGCACGTAGTCTAAACCCCTGTTGTTCAGTGGTCAACTGCACAGTTTTCTCATTGGCAAAATAGGAATAATAATAGTATTAGTATTTACCTAGGCACTAAATGAGACAGTATATGTAAATGCACAGAGTTTAATGTTCAGTAAGTGATGGTTATTATTGTTATTAGCACTCTTGAGTTGGCCAGTTGACTCTTCTCTCAGATCTCGAAATAGCATATATAAATGTTTAATGCTGGGAGTTTTGCTGGTGTCATTGTGCAGATCTCCATTTAGCAAACACTGGTCTTTTCTCTCTTTTTGCCAGTCCTATCCTGCCTCATCACTGCTTCCAGAAGAGGGATAGGAATCAGCTAACTTGCCAAATACTGTTTGAGTCCCTCCCTTGGTATGTCTTGGCTGTGGGAACAAATCAGCCCAGAAAATCAACCCTGAGAACAAAAAGGATGTTTTGGAGTGGAACTTTTGCAGTTAATTTTTCTTTTTTGACAAATTTTTCCATTTTGAGAGGAGATGGAGAGTGAGGGGTAAGAGTCTTGAACAGAGTCAAGGGAGTGAATCTAAATATGTTTTCAGTAAAAATGGAAGAAAGCTGTTTGACTTTTTCCTACTTTATTTTAGTTCACTTTAATGTGAGTTATCAGTATATATTTGTAACACAGTGTTTGTATGTTGTTGACTTTCTTCTCACAGACAAGGAAAATGCAGCTACTCTCAAATATGTATTAGAGAGAGGCACTCCTGCTTTTTTGGGGAAGGTCTTCTTGGTTCCAGCTTATAGCTCCAGGAATTGTAGGACGGGAAAGAGGCACCTACCTCGTTGGCCGGTGTGAGAGACCTTGGCAGTCAGAGGGAGAGACAGATGTCGCGTGTGGACGTCACAGGTTGTCCTCACAGCCTGGTTCTTTTTACATTCACAGCTGTGTATGTTATAGATGAGTCAATACGCTTTTGAATAAGTGCATTTTTTCCTCCGTAGTTAGAGGTTTTGGTCAACAGTGGTCATTTAAGGTGAAGAGTATGGAGGGTAAACAAAATAACTTCTTTCACAGTGGGGTGAACTAAAGCACTGAACAATTATGTTATTTATTTCAAGATAGATAAAACTAAAAGCCAGGTACCTCACTTCCACAATAATCTACACGGTTGATGCTGCTTCATTGTTATGAGTGCTATTATTTTTAAATCAATGGGGCAAGCATATGAGAAATGCTGTGGATTGTGGAGATCGATTTATTTCTGTGGATGTTGTACTATTTTTTATTTATTTACTTCAATTAAATATACTCAGATGTATTAGATGTCTATAAATCTTATATAGTTCCCTTTAGTCTCCAAATCTTTGGATACCAAAGTTGCTCTGGAATATTCTACAGATGAAAAAAGAAACAGATTTATCAAGGGTAGACCTGGAGGAAAGATACACAAAGTAGTGACTCAAGGAGTCAGAGTTGTTCTCTAACCTTTGTGTGGAGTTGTTGATGGACTTAGTTCTTGATTGCTTGTTCTTGGAACAGTTTCAGATGTGTTTTAGTACACCCTGAAGGCTCCTATTTCCTTTTTCTTTCTCTGAGTCACTGCCCAGTCA
The DNA here is from genome assembly GCF_036321535.1 of Camelus dromedarius. Taxonomy (NCBI): domain Eukaryota; kingdom Metazoa; phylum Chordata; class Mammalia; order Artiodactyla; family Camelidae; genus Camelus; species Camelus dromedarius. Next base: position 4,623,670 of record NC_087444.1, read on the forward strand.
TTAGCAGGGAGATGGTTGCCCTGGGGCGTAGGGCAAACGGGGATGAGTAGTATGAACCTTTCACTTGTATTAAGCAGAATACCTTAAATTTGATTGTTTCTAAATCATGCTGTGCTATAGCATATTGATTTGCTAACTATAAGTTGAATGTAATTTGAGAAACAGTATCCAGCTTCTTACTCTATCAGTAAATTTCTGGGTTATTTTGATTACAAATTCTTATGTCTAATGTAGTGGGCTACCCTTTTCAAAGCGTATTTGCATATATTGCTTCACTGAATTTCTCATAACACTTCTGTTCATATAGCTACGTATGTACCTTAGAGTATTCCTGAAAAGCCCTCTGTCATTCTGGAGCCATTTAAATCTCTTGTTCAGGGATTTTCACATGAAGTAATCTGGGCAACAGGCTTGTACTCGTGAGTAAATTACCAAGACTGCTACCTCAGGTGGTTCTAGACAGGGTAACTATAGGGAAGTTGTGTTTTATAGAGTAACTAGCAACCTCTGGAAATAACTGATGAAATAACTCAAATTAATTCAGAAATGAAAGAGGAGATGTTGCAGCTAATACCATAGAAATACAAAGGATTATAAGAGACCATGATGAACAATTATCCACAAGTTGTACAACCTAGAAGCAATAAATTCTTAGAAGTTTATAACCTACCGAGACTGAATCATGAAGAAATAGACAATCTGAACAGATTAATTACTAGTAAGGAGGTTGAATCAGTAATCAAAAACATTCCAACAAACAAAAGTCCAGGACCAGATGGCTTCACTGGTGTATTCTACCAAATATTTAAAGAATTAATATGAACTCTTCTTAAACTCTTCTGAAAAGTAGAAGAGGGAACACACCCAAACTCACTTCATGAAGCCAGCATTACCATGATATCAAAACCAGACAGAAACACTACAAGAAAAGAAAACTACAGGCCAATGTTCCTCATGAACATTGATGCAAATGTCCTCAAAAGATTATTAGCAGACTGAATTCAGTAATACATTTAAAGAACCATACACCATGATCAAAAAGGATTTATTCCAGGGATGTAAAGATGGTTCAACATCCTCAAATCAATCAGTGTGATTCACATTAACAAAATGAAGGATAAAAAGCATATGATCATCTCAATAGAAGCAGAAAAAGCGTAGGACAACATTCAACATCCTTTTATGATTAAAAACTCTCAACAGAGTGGGTATAGAGTGAACATGCATCGGCATTATAAAGGCCACATGTAACAAACCCACAGTTAACATCATACTCAATAGTAAGAAACTGAGAGCTTTTCTTCTAGAATAAGAAAAAAGACAAGGATGCCCACTTCCACAACTTTTATTCAGCATAGTATTGGAAGTCCTAGCCAGAGCGGTTAGATAAGAAAAAGAAATAGAAGGCATTCAAATTGGGAAGGAAGGAGTAAAACTGCCTCCATTTGCAGTTGACATGGTATAGAAAACCCTAGACTCCACCAAAAAACTGTTAAAACTAATAAATGAATTCAGTGAAGTTTCAGGATATAAAATCAATATACGAAAACCAGTTGCATTTCTATACAGTCGAAAGAGAAATTAAGAAAACAACCTCATATACAATTGCATTAAAAGAATAAAATACCTTGGAGCAAGTTTAACCAAGGAGGTGAAAGACCTGTACATGATACTGTAAGACATTGATGAAATAAATTGAAGAAGACAAATAAATGGAAAGGTATTTTATGCTCATGGGTTGGAAGAATTTATATTATTAAAATTTCAATACTACTCAAAGCAATCTGCAGATCCAGTGCAATTCCTATCAAGATTCCAACAGCACTTTTCACAGAAATAGAGCAAGCAGTCCTAAGATTTGTACACAACAACAAAACACTCTGGATGGCTAAAGCAGTTTGAGAAAGAAGCATGAAGCTGGAAGCATCACATTTCCTGGTTGCAAATAGTACAAAGCTGTAGTAATCAAAACAGTATGATATTGATTGATAGAAAAGCAGACAGACACATAGATCAAGGGAACAGAAAAGAGAGCCAGAAATAAGCCCACACTTACATGATCAATTAATTTATGATCAAGGAGCCAAGAATGTACAATAGGAAAAGGATAGCATTGTCTCTTCAATAAATGATACTGGGAAAAATGGACAGCCACATGCAAAAGAATAAAACTGGACCACATTCTTACACTGTACACAAAATTCAGCTCAAAATGAAGTAAAGACTTGAATGTAAGACCTGAAACAATAGAACTCCTAGAAGAAAACATAAGGGTTCATCTCTTTGACGTCTGTCTTATTAAAAAAAATGATTTGTAGGGTTTCCTTAATTACTGTGAATATAAACCTTTTATTTGTTACATGTGTTGCAAAAATCATTTCTTATTCTTTACTTGACTGTTCAGTTTTGTGATTGTGTAAATATAGAGTTGTTAATTTTAATGAGGTCAAATTTATTGACATTTTTTAATGGTTAATGCATTTAATACCCTGCTTAAGGACTATCTAATCTGAAGCTCATGGCAATATTCTCTTTTTTTCTTCTAGAAGGTATATTATTTTGCCTTTTCATACTTATATCAATGATAAATCTAGAATTATTTTTTGTGTGTATGATAAGGTAGGAGTTAAGATTTTTTTAGTGGCATCTAGTTGACTCAGTGTCATTTATTAAAAAGAATATCTTTATCCTACTGTGTGGCAGTGCCAGGCTTGATTGTATGTAGGTGACCCTGTATGTGTTGCTATGTTTCTGGGCTGTCTGTCCAGTTCCTTTGGCTTGTTTTTGTTTTTCTGTTTTTGCACTAATACTGCACTGTCTTAGTGTAGCCTTAAGAATACGTCTTGGTATGTGGGAGAGCAAGCACTCCTACTTTTCTCCTTCTGCAGTATCTTTGCTAGTCTTCATCCATTGCACTTTGATATAAAAGTTGGAATTCTCTTGTCAATTTCCACAAAATACATCTTTTGGGAATTTGAATGATTTGCATTAAATCCATATGAGAGTTTGAGGAGAATTATTTTCATAGGGTTGGGCTTTCCAATTCATTAATGTGATAAATGGTTCCATTTGTTTAGATTTTCATTAATTTTTCTAAGTAATGGTTTATAGTTTTCTGTGTAGTAGTCTTGCAGCTCTTTCGGTAGAGTTATTCATATTGACTACATTTTGATGGTGTTATAAATGGTATCTTTTTAATATGCCATTTTTAAACTGTGACTAACACATGTAAATAAAGCTGATTTTAAAATATTGAACTTTACCAGAAAACTTGATACATTCATTTATTAATTCTAATAATTTACTTACACATCATTTTTTAATACAAAAATTGTATTATCTACAAAACAATGAGAATTTCATTTTTCTTCTTTCCAATCCTAGTATGTTTTGTATGTTCTTTTTCTTGCCTTAATGTTTAGGCCCCCTATCAATATTGAATAGAAGTAATGTTAGAGGTTTTCATGTCTTATTCCTTATTATCAGAGGGAAGATTTTCAACATTTAATATTTATGTGTCACACTTGCTATATTTTCAGTATGAGCCTTCATAAGACTAACGAAGAGTTCTTCTATTCCTAGTTTAAGAGCTTTCTTAAAAACTGTGAATGGGTGCTGAATTTTATAAATTTTTTTCTGCATTTATCAACTAATCTTATGATTTCCTCCTTTATTATGTTTATCAGGTTGATTAAATTGCGCATATCTCTTATCTCTTATAAATATCATATACTTAAAAAAGGATTTAGCTTGAGCACTTTTGTGCTTTAATTGGAACACTTAGTCCCATAACACATGATCTAATTTCTAATATATTGATTTTAAGTCAGTAATTACAAATTTTTTGTCTTCTTGTTCTGTATATTTTTTCTCCTTATCTTCTTTTCAATTTATATTTTTAATATTCTGTTTCCCCCTCTACTCACTTAAGAGTAATATTAATGCACTCTTTTCTTGTTCTTTTGTTGTTATCTTAGAGATTGCAACATCACTGATTCATCAGATTCTACTATTGCTTGGTACTTTTGCTTTTTTCTCCCAAAGCACAAGGTTCTAGAATCTTGCTGTTGAAAAGTGTGGCCCAAGGACCAGTGTCATTGACACTACTCGGGAGTTTGTAATAAATGAAGACTATCAGTCTATCTATCTGACCTACAGAATCTGCATTTTAACAAGATCCCTGGGTGTTTCATTTGCACATTAAAATATGTGAGGTAGTTCTGTCTTCTCTGTGCACACCGACATGTTCTGAGTCTGTGTCTCCTAAGTGTTGAACAGCAGGGGAGATTACGTGGAGGCCAGTGGTACAGTGGGTGAGCACCAGGAGCTAGCCATTGCCACCTGCTGGGCTCTTCCTCCCTAAGAATGAACTTAGCCGTTGCAGAGCGTCACCACCACCACCCCTGCTAGGGCCCCCATCTCAATTCTGACACCTGGTCTTTTTTGTCTCTGCTTTCCCTTCCCATCTTTCTCCACTGAGGTAATATTTCCAGTAAAAGAAAACTGAATTATCATTGTTTTTTTCATTTACAACTTCTGGCAAAGATTTCATCCTTCTGACTTACTCTCGCAGTGTTTTTATTGGTATAGCTCTGCATCTTTACCTTTCACTTTTGAAAATGGTAACTTTTATTATTTTAAATGTTTTCCAAAGGCATAAAATGCCCTCAGGTGTTGAACTCTTGGAAGAGGAGGCAAAACAATCTCCTTAGGTGGTTCAGGCACAGACATATTTTACTTGGCCCACAGAATATTTTTAAACAGTATTTGAATTTTTATGTCTTTAAGTGAACCACACCATCTCCATCCTCCCTGTTGTCCTAAGCCAGCCTCCCACGCTAGTGTTATCCCTGTCTGGCCCCTGACATTTGGCAAGGTGTCTTATCAAAAACTGGCCTGCTTTTACAGGTGAGACATTTGTCTCTTCAGTAAGACTAGGACTAACTGAAAACATTCTGAAAAAAAGAATTTGATTTTTTGTGATATATTCTTAAAATGAGCCTGAAGGTATATTAGTGAAACATTGCATCTCCCTCTTGCTCTTCCTGTTTGGATAATGTTCATCTTCGCTCATGGAGTCGGGAGTCCACGGGGAGCGGGGCTGCTAGCAGGGCTGCCCTGTCGCCTCCTTGGAGAGGCTCTTCCTCATCACATCCTGTGCAGCAGTTTTCCTTCCTATTCTGTCTCTCACCTCCCAGTTTCTTTTCTTCCTGCCACTTATGACAGAGAGTAGTTATGTTGTTTAATTATTTGCTTACTTGCTTGTCTGTCTCCCCTTCTGGCCTTGATACTTCTTGTACATCTGTTGTATTCCTGGCATATAGTGCAGGGCTTTGCAATGGGAGATACGCAATAATATTTGATTTAATTAATGAATAAAAAAGGAAAAGCATTGTGGGTGCTCACACACTGTGTACATTTTTCTGCCTGTGACTGCTTCCTTCCCTCGCAGTCGCTGGGGTTTGGTGGATGCGAGGAGCTCACGCGCGGCGCCCTGCTCTGCTCCTGCCTTGCCGCCGATGCTTGTGTGCCGTCCGACAGCTGTTTCTCCGCAGGGGGCCGTGCGAAAAAGAGTGAGAAGCCTCTTCAAAAGGGACCTTGATAGTTTTCTTGTCGAAGATAAGCCTGCACAGTTACTGTAGTCCAAACAATAAGAAAATTTACTGGGTCACAGACCTGGAAGTGGAGAGATAGGGGAGAGGTTACAGTGTTATTAATTGATGTAATAAAAATCCACGTTCCTTCTATATCTGCTCTGTAGTCCTGTGCTGGCTTCACCCAAGGACAGGAGCTCCTTGTGGTTGTAGCAGGGAGTTTTGGGGCTGCGTACTTCGTCTTTCACATCTGGGGTGTGTGTGTGTGTGTGTGTGTGTGTGAAAGAGAGAGAAAGAGAAAGAAAGTCCCTTAACTCCAGTGATTTAGCAAAAGGCTCTTCCTTTTTGTCAGATTGGGCCAAACTGGGTCGCATGCCCATGTCTGAACTAGTAGTTCCCTTCGGTCTTTATTCAAATGCATCTCCTTAGTAAGGCCTTCCTGGCCATTTTGTCTGAAGTCCCAACCCCAGTGTTACAGTTTCATTTCTCTCTAGTTCACTGACCATCCATCATCTAACCAGCCATGCATTTTACTTAGCTTTTCCTTTGTTTGCTTGTTGTTCATGATCTTGGTGCAGAGATTTTGTCTGTTTTGTGTCTAGAGCGGTACTTGACTTCCAAGTCCTTTGATACATATTTATTGGTTGAATACATGAATGAAGTGGCCAGAGGGAGTTTGTGGAACTGCTGGCTTTTGCCTTTTTCTGGGAGCGGATTTATTAAAATAAAATTCACATGCCGTACAATCCACACTTGAAGTGGACAACTCACTGGCTTTCAGTATCTTCCCAGAGTTGTGCGTCCATCACCACTGTCACTCGTGGAGCATTTCCATTACCTCCAACAAAACAAAACAGAACAAAGCTCCCCACCCAGTATCTATTATTCCCCAAGTCCCACCTTACCTCCAACCCTAGGAATCCACTAATCTACTTCCCATCTCTACAGATTTGCCTCTTCTCAGCATTGCATATGAACAGAATCATACAGTATGTGGTCCTTTGTGACTGCCTTCTTCTCTAGCATGTGCTCAGGTTTCTTCTGTGCTGTGGTGTGTATCAGTACTCCGTAGGTTTACTGCTGAGTCATATTCCAGAGTATGGATGTGTCACATTTTATTTATCCTTTCATCAGTTGATGGACTGGCCTTGGCTTTTAAATCACAACCACTGTCAAGGGGGAGAGCTTTGCCTGATTGGCTTATAATAATCCTAGCCCATTTGGTATCAGTTCCTCCAGCTGAAGTGCTGACTCACGCAAAGAGAGGAACATAGTGGATGCGAGTGGTCAGCCACGATCAGGTCAATATCATGTCACAGAAAGTGTCTTCTTTCTTCCTTCTACCTTTGAATTGTCATGTTTTCCTCCTTCCCAGTCATTATTATGTTTTTATATTGGAGGGTCAATGGCTTGTGACATTAAAACTACAATAAGACGGAAGGAAGGCCAACAACAGAGTGAATCATACTAGCTGTGTCTTCAGTTTAATTTCCTCATAAAAAAAAAACCTCTCATTTTTCAATGGACACTGAAGTGTTACTGTGGAGGACTGCAATAAAAAAAAAATCACCATTCACCTCGGATGTAAAATACTTTCCCAAGGCAGTCTCTTCTTAATTTCCTGTGTTCTGTCTGTTGGAAGGCTCACTGGTGCAAAGCCAATCTGAGCTATGCTGTATTTCAACCAAATGCCTTTTTGTTCTGGAGGGCTGTGCTTTTTTTTCTTTTCCAAGTAATTAAGCCAGTCAGGGAAAAATATGAAATATCATTTTGCTCATTTTTGTTTCCTTTTTCCTCTCTGATCAAGGTTGGAACATTCTTCTCATCAAGAGTATTTCCAAAGACATCTCTGTGTAATGAGTGAGGACATTGTCCACACTTTGTAATTCAGTGGCAGAGGCTTTGGGAAAGCAGCATGCCACTTGTAGTGCAGGCAAAAAGGTGTAAATGGCTTTATTGAAAATCAATAATGCTCTTGTGAAGTGCTGCTCATTGCTGAGTTCTTCACCATTTGTCATTTTGCACTGATGAGAGTTGCAAGGAGGTTTACAGCTGTGGGTCTCTGAGTTTGAGGTTTTATTTATTTTTTCCTGTATTTTCTACCACGAGCATAAGGTTAAAGGATCATTTGGTGTTTTATTTGTTTACTCTTTGGAGGAAGAGATGTGTGGCTTTTTTTTTCTTCATTTTTTTCTTTTTGATGACGGGAGTTGAACTGCCACCGAGGAGTGCAGCTGTCACCCACAGTGTGGTCTCATAAGTGAGGTCAAATTTGAACAGACTTTGGAAGAGTGTTGCAGGCTTCTTAAAAGTTCCCTTGGATGCTGTAGAAAACTCTCCCTTAAACCCAGAGAGTGAAAAGCTGAGGCACTGGGGTGTGGAGGCTGTCAGTGTGGGAGGGCAAATGTCTTCATACTGTACAAAGAGTGCCGAGGGCGCCTCCAGAGTTAGCTCCTGCTCTGACCGTTGTTGTAAGAACACAGACTGATTTTCATTGGTTACAGTTTTGGTGAAAGATTAGCTGTGAGATTAGATTTATCAAAAATTATGTGCTAGTTACTGCTAATGTGGCAGCGTCTGAGGAAGATCAGGGTCATTTGTAACGACTTCATTTGATTTGTACAGATTTCGATGAATTGCAACATTTTTCCTGTGCTGAGAAACTAGATATTTCCTCATAAATTTCCATCAACTTTTTAAAAAGTTTAACCTTCATTTTAAGCCTGCAGATAGCATAAATCTCCGTAGTGAGGTGTGGTGATGCTGTGTCACAGCAAGGTCTTAATGACATAGGGCCTGGGAGGAGGCCGCAGGAGAGGGGGGACTGGGAAGTGTGCCTTGGATAATTTTTTAATGAATCCGTGCTCAAGGGTCACTTACGTACTTGTACTATTTTCTTCAGTGCCTTGCAGTTACATGGTATTCAATGCATTTGGTTGACCTGAATTGAATTGGATTTAGAGAGAATGAGGCATGACCCCAGATTATTTTGACTTCTGATTGTGAATGAAACGTTTCACTTGTCAGTGTTTTAGGGAAGTAGGGAGGTGAGGATAAACCCAGGAGGAGAGGATAGTCTTATTTCTTAGCTTCACGTTGTTTTTTTTTCTTGTAAAATTCCTGCCTATACTTAAGCAAATAATATTCAACTTTGGCCTCGTTTGCTACATCCTTTACCCAGACTGGTGCCTCAGTTTCTTTTCAGTAACTCCTGAAACCTTTAAGACCCTGCCCTGAGACCTTTGAGCAATCCCGTCAAGGCTTGCTAAGTAAGCCCTTAGAGAAGGCTATTATTATGAAGTGTTACTAATATTTCATATTGTAACTTAAACATCACCTGTTGTACAATTTGATTACTAGTTAATTAGGAGTCTGTTTAATTTGATCAGAACCTCTGAAATCAAATCATTTTATATTTAAAAAATTACCAAATTTGATTGTTCCAAAGAAAGATGATTAGAGTGCCAATCAGGTGGTTAGAAAAAAATTGTCATGAAATGTTGAGACTAATCTTATAAACGAATTGGCAAACAGCCAGAAAAGCCAGTCCAAGATTGTTCCCAAAGCATGCCTCCTGGGAACTGAGAGCAGGTGGAAATCTCCCTAATGGTTCCTTGGACCACCTCTTGTAGCTCAGATGTTTGTAATAAAACAATGGCTGTATATTTATTGTTGTCATGGATTGAAAACTTACTTGTGATACTTAGCAAAATAAAACCTAAATGTAACCACCGTTGTTTTGACTCATTCAATGATTTAATTCATTCGCTTGTTTGTATGTGCGTGCCTGACTTATTTTAGGTGGCCTGCTGAATTTGGTGAGGTAAACTAGATTACTCCTGAAAGGTTTTCTAGAAGGTACTCTATTGTGCAAAATTAAATCATTCATCTGCTAGTATTCGGGCAACCAGATTGCCCATTTCTTCTCTTCTTTTACCTGCCACTGTACGTCAGATTGTAGGTCAGACTTGATGCCATTTATTTAGAGTGGGTGGAGGGGGAATGGCATAGGAAGCCTCCATTAGTGAGATTTGAAAATTGTCTCCTAGGAAATTTGCCTCAGTTGGTCTGGCCTGAGCAGGGGAGAAAAGGTGGAGGACAGCTAGCCCTGGCCAGGAGGGTTGGTTCCCTCGGTCTCTTCGACCAGAGCACTCCAGGTCCAGGTGACATGACTGGGAATCTGCCCCTTGTTTTCACAAGATGTGACTGATTTGCAGGCGTTTAAATATGCATTACATGTTCTTAATACCGTATGCTGCTTTGCCAAAACAATGAAGAAACCCCGCTACTGCATAGTGTATTTGAGCCCTTAATCTTTATGTTGTGTTTAATTTCCTCGTGGGATTTTGCAGAGGTAGCCAGTTTTGCATATTCCCTACTGTATTGTTTGCTTGCTTGTTTAGTTAGTTGTTCTCATGAACAAACCTTTTGTCTCAGATAAAGTCCCCTATAATGTAACTAATTTGGAGAGAGATTTTCTATTGCTTCAATTCTTTCTTGGTAAAATTTGACAGGTTTTCCCCACCTCTCAAAAACCACACACTTTGTTTTGTTCCCTTTGTTATTTTTCACCAAAATTAAAAAAAAAATTCTTTTAATCTTCAGTTTTACTTATTTATTTAATGGCAGTACTGGGGATTGAAGCCAGGACCTCCTGCATGCTAAGCATGTGCTCTACCTCTGAGCTATTTCCCTACCCCCTCACCAAAATTTTACCTAAGGAAAAGAAAAATGACATAGATGTTTTTTCATGGATGTAATATGAGATCTTAGAAATTCTATAGATTAAGAAGATTCTATAGATTAAGTAATTAGTAGTATCAATACTGCTACTAGAATGTATAATATGACTTTTGTGAAGGATGTGTCTGCCCCACTGGTTAGATCTTAGAGATTATAAGAATAAACACTCACTTATTGACTCAGTAGTGGAAGATTACTCAAAAGATTTATCAATAACTGAGTATAAAAGAAAGTTCTTTCATGTATCAGTTTTCTTGGACTCTGTGATGTGCAGTAAGTTCCTCAAATACTAATAATATATCAATAACAATGATAATATTAATAGCTAACATTTATTGAGTACTTCTATGTGCCATGCATGTTACAAGGATTATGTAATTAAATCTCCAAGGTGATTCTGTAAGATATGTATTATCTTCATTTTATAGATGAAGGTGACTTGGAGAAGTTAAATGATTGTCTGAGATCTCATGGTTTTTAAGCGGTGAACAGGTGAATCCCGGCTTTGAGGTATTTTGTGTGTTCGGTGTATTAGAAACTTTTGAATGGCTAGTACTGCAGTCACTGACTCAAAACCATGAACATGCAGGTCTCTCCTTCCCCACCGCACTTAAATGGCAGCAATGTGCTAATAATTATTATAACTGGTTTCTAGTCATTTATTAAAACAAGTCCAATGAGAGTCTGACTTGACAGTATTTGGCCTTGATTCAACATTTTTTGAGCCACTTTTCTGTGACCATAAGAGGCAGCAGGATGGCTTGAAAAGAGCCTGGGCTTTGGTGCCAGAGACTGGCATTTCCACTGTGCCTTAACCACACACGAGCCCATGACCTTGACCCATGATTCCACCTTTCAGATCCTCAGCAGTTTGAACTGTTGATGTGAGGTTGGAGGAGACGACTCATATCAAGTGCCTAGATGGTGACTGGCATGTGGTGGTTTCATCATAAATGTATGGCTCCTCATTTAAAAGGCTGGAAACCAGACTCTGCTTGTAAAGCAAGCCTGCCGAATCTTAGCCAATGGGAAACATAACAAAATGATTTTTAAAATATACGTATTAAAGTTGCAGTTGACCTGCATTCAAGTTATTCTAAATGACTGAGATTACTGAGGAGATGAATTTAACGATGTTGGTGGAAGAAGAATTAGCCAGTGGCTTCTAACGTGTGGAAGCTATTCCATAGTGTGAGGTCACTTAAAAAGAACTGGGATATTTAGGTAGGAAGGTCTTAAACATCGACCACATTTTGAAGGCCTCCGGAGGCTCCTCAGGTAAGCATATCCCTCACTTAAACATGCTGAGCTCTTTGTCAACATCTCAGGTACCACGTAGCAGTTCTAGCTGGGGTGCCACCTCAGAGTCACCTGGATCTTGGAAGCTGTGGATGTCTTTCAGCAAACAGGCAGCGGGGTCCGTTTTTTGATTGTTACGCCCAGTGAAGGACACTCGTCCAGGAGACAGCTGCCAAATTGCTAGCCAGGCTTATCTCTCCTTTGGAACATTTTATTCACACACTGCTTCCAGTGTAACTGTCTCTTAAAGAGGTTTCTGCCATTAGTTTTGGAGACAGGATTTCATTCTACCCTACAGCCCCATTCTTTGACTGGTGGCCTTAAGAGGGTTATTATGTTGTTGGCTATAGAGCGCTGAAATTTTACGACATGCCATATGGAACTAAAGAAATCAGGACGTGACCTCCTTCGTATGGTATCATTAGTTCTGAATATCACTCATCTCCTGCCTTCAGCCATTTTTCTGGCCCCTGGATGAGGTCTGTACCAGTGGTCAGAATTAATACTGTTTTGGCTCCTAAAAGCTGCAATTTTCCTGAGGTGGCAGTTGTGGTAGAACGCTTTCTCCTTCTCTCCAATTTCCTAGACACATCCACACGTGGAACTGAAACGGCCTCTCTCTGCTAGCTGTGCGCGTGGGACCTCTACACCTGTTCAGTCGTGAAGCCACTAATGAGGCCTCTCCTGTCCTATTCAGGATTTTGACGGAATATGAAATCTCATTACCCAGAGTCAATGAATGACATCTGCTCCCCATCCCCCTTCTGAAGCCAGCATTCCAGCCGCGTGGTGTTGTGAAAAAGATGTGCACTCAGAGAGAGAATTAGAGCTCAGAAAAGGAGGTGTCCCTTCTCTGCCCAGCGAGAGGGCAGATGCAGCTTTCCAGTGTCCCGGCCCCCATTTAGACCTCTGTCCTTTAAGAATTAGCAAAAAGGAAGCTTCATTATTTCAGACTATAAAAACAAATGCTGACTATTTGAAAATTCGACTAATTTTGAAATAAGTCAAAACCTGGAAATGAGGGATTTTCTTGATAAGAAAACAATGAGTTAAATGGATACATGCTTGAGTTGATTAAATGTTAAATTGATACAAAATGAGTACAATATAAAGATTACTTATATAGTTTGACCTCTCACAGATCCTTCTTTTGGAAAGAGGGAGGCTATAAATAAATATGAATATAATAAAGTTATACCATAAAATTTTTATTTGGGGAGTATCCATGCATAGTAGTATATATGTAATACAAAGTCAGTGTAATATAGAACTTTATCTAAAATATTTGTTTTCATTCATTCGTTATTTATTCATTTATGGAAGTGACCATTAAATAAGCATTTACTGAGCATCTCTTGTGTCAGGCACTATAATTGCTGCTGTGGATGCAAAAAGGAATGTTTAGAAGAGGCTAGAGGAAATCATTCTAGGCTGCGTGGTAGGTCCCACAACAGATGGGTTGGAGGAGTGAGATCACCCCTCCCTGGGGTGTGAAGGCTTCGGAGCTGGGGAAACACTAGCTGGGACCTTGGGGTGGCCAAGAAGACACCGGGAGGAGATCATTCAAGGCAGAGCGCACATGTACAGAGGCAAGCAGGAAGAAACTTACACATTTCCTTCTTGGGTTTGGAGACTTGCAAGCACTTTGACTGGCTGGAGAAGAGGCTCTGAGAAGAGAGAGAATGTTGGATAGGTTCTTCTGGCTCAGATCATGCAGGGCCTTTTATACCAAAATAGAGTTTGGGCTTTTTGCTGCAATAGGAAACTTATTCTTCATTGTCAGGAGCAGACTCTCAAAGCTCAATTGCACTGAATATTCTTAAATCTTTTTGGTTTGTGAAACTGTGTTAAGTGCACATGGTAACAACTGAACTATAACTGATTATTTTGTCATGAAAACAAGTCTGCTGTTCTGCTCCTTCCCACCCAGATGAGGTCTCACTCTCCATGGGCAAGCTTCTCCTCCTCTCCTCTTTCTCCTTCATGTGGTTTTCTTCACATTCAAAATAAGATGCTGCACTGTTGGTGGGAATATAGTTTGGTGCAGCCATTATGAAAAACAGTATGGAGAGTCCTTTAAAAACTAGAAATAGAGTTACCATTTGATCCAGCAATCCCACTCCTGGGCATATATCCAGAGGGAACTCTAATTTGAAAGGGTACAAGAACCCCAATGACTAGCCAAACATGGAAGCAACCTAAATGTCCATAGACAGAGGATTGGATAAAGAAGTTGTGGTATATGTGTGCATATACACACACACACACACACACACAGTGTGTGTGTGTGTGTGTGTGTGTATAATGAAATACTACTCAGCCATAAAAAAGAATGAAATAATGCCATTTGCAGCAACATGAATGGACCTGGAAATAGTCATTCTAAGTGAAGTAAGCCAGAAAGAGAAAGAAAATGCCATATGATATCACTCATATGTGGAATCTAAAAATATGAGACAAATGAACTTATTTACAAAACAGAAACAGACTCAAATACATAAAAAACAAACTTATGGTTACCATGGAGGAAAAGGGAGTGGAGAGATAAATTGAGAGTTTGGGATTTGCAGATACTAACTACTGTATATAAAATGGATAAACAACAAGGTTCTACTGTATAGCACAGGGAACTATATTCAATACCTTGTAATGGCCTATAATGAAAAAGAATATGAAAAGGAATATATATGTTATGTATGTATGTGTAACTGAATTACTGTGCCTTACACCAGAAATTAACACAACATTCTAAGCCAACTCTGCTTCAATAATAAATCAATAAATCAATAAATCAATAGATAGGATACTCAGCTTTCATTTCATGTTTGATCACTCTTAGGTAATATGCAGTGATGCTAGAGGTAAACAATAATGATTTAATTTATTTTTGGTCCTTCACTCCTTCTCTTCTGCTCTCAGTGTTGGGTTATCGTCAATGCTGAGATTATTTTATTTCTTCTCTTGATTACTGTCATACCTTTTAACAGCATACTAATACCTCTAGCTCTTGTTCAGTCAAATTTGATAGTATCTCTTGACTTACCACTTTATAAAATGGGTACCTTTCCCTTATACTTTTTTTCCAGCTTTCCTCCCTGATTTTCTCAGTCTGTCTTTGTCAGCTGCTGCCCTTTTATGTTTGTCGAGGTGATTCAGGTTTGCATCTTGTACTGTGAGTATAAGTCAGCATTAGTCAGTATTAGTTAACGATAGGTCAGAGTGTGCTGGGGTAACACTTTGATCTCAGTGTTACAAATCTAAACCACTCAATGCAGACTATTCTTAGCACTGAGCTCAAAGACAGATATATTCCCCTTTCTTTCATTCCACTAATTACTTGAAATGATGCATTTTACTTTACATTTGGAGCCTCACTTTTATGTGTACCGTTTTGTTGTTTTCCTGGAATTCTGTTGGCTTTCTATTGTTCTTGCACTATTTTCTTTAAGATAGTTTCAGTTTCTTTTTAAAATTCTTAATGTTGCCTTCAATCCTATTGAGGGGTCATTTTAATTTAAGTTTTTCTGGAATCCTTTCTTCTACAACCCTTTGTTCTCCTACTCTAATCTGGACCTGTGTTTTCCTAGGTTTGCTGCATAGCTGTCATTCTGGAATGCTCCATTATTGCTATTCCAGGTTGTACTACTATTTCTTGGTTCCTATGTCATCCTCTTTATTTGTTTATATCCTTGTTTTGCTGGAATATCTCCTTAAGAAAATTTCTTGAAAGGTAACCTTTCTCTTGTTTATCAAATCTTTATTCTCTATTCCCATTCTTCCCTTCCTTACTCAGGCAACTATTTTAATGTAGTTAATGTGCATCTTTTTGCATGTATGTGTTCTTGCAAAATGTTTATTCTTTTGTCTGCATTTATCTTTTTCATTTAAGTAAACAGCATTTTATTACTATGTTGGTCATTTGCCTGTTTCCTCTGAGATCCATCCCTTGAATTTCTTTTTGCTCTGTCCTCCTATCATACACAGAGGGGTGAGCCCTGCAAAGTACATTTCTCAGACTACCTGGTATAAGTTCTAAGTTCTTAGAAGGATCCTTAGTTACATAGTCATATGTTTCATTTTGTTTCTTACATTTTTCCCCTATTAGGCATTGTATTTGTTGGATCTGTCCAAGTTACTATGAGCACATCTAATCCATTGGCCCCTAGCTGCTTATACAGTATTCCACGGTATACCTGTGCCACATTTGACATAACCTCTCTCTTATAGACACCCAGATTGCCTCCAGTTCCCCACTCCACAAAAAACCTGAAATAAGTATTCTCATTTAGTACCCCCAAGAACCTGTGAGAATTACTTTGGGATAAAGATGCAGGGGTGAAATTGCTGAGTCATGTATGTAATCATTTTGATAGCCAGATTGTTCTCCAGAATGTCTGCATCAGTCTATACTCTAACTTTGTAATTTTTTGCCAATCTAATAGATAGAAAATGATATTGCCTCTGTATCTTAATTTGAATATCTCTGTTTACTGATTAAAAAAATAACTCTTTATATATTTGTTGGTCTTTTGGATTTTCTGTTTGGCAAAATTGCCTGTTCTTATTTTCCCATTTTTCTACTAAGATTGTTGTCTTTTTCTTTTCTTTTTCTTTCCCCTTTTTGTAGTCTTATTTAAATATTCTAAGTAGTGGCTGGCTTAGACATATATTATCTCGGTCTTTCATGAGTCTGTTGAAATTGTCCCTGGTTTCAAATGATGACAAGTTGAACTTAAATCAAACCCTTAGTTTTTGATTAATGAAATCATGAATTCTTTTTTAGTTTTATAGTTTATACCTTTGGGGGTTTTGAATCAAATGAATATATTTTCTTCTTTTCTGTTTCATTTTTAAGTTTCCCCTTTCATTTTTAAGCCTTTAATACATATGAATTATACCTTTTGTGGGGTTTTAGGTAGGGATCAACAGCTGTTTTTTCTATAATGAAGTACTTTTCCTAACATCATCTATTGAACACAGTAGAGGTCTCCATGCTTTATATTGTTTAATTAGCCTATTAATCTTCTCTTGCACTAATATGACATAATTTTGATTACTGTGAGTTCATAGTATCCCTTAATAGCTGGTAGGGAAAGTCTCCCATTTCTGTATCTCTTTCTGATAAGCCTGATTTTATTCATGTACATTTATTGTTTCTTATGAATATTTTACTATTTATGAAGTTCCACATAAAAATTCAAACTGACATTTTGACTTGGGTTGTATTGTAGAAAGATAAATTTTTTGTCTTTGCATACCTAAAATATTTTACTTTGCCCTTCAATTTAATTGATAATTTGTCTGGGTACAGAACTCTAGGTTGAAAATTATTTTCCCAGAGAACTTGGCAAGCGTGTTCCATTAGCTTCTAGTATCCGCTGTGCTGAAGGGAAGGCATCCTTTGCGGATAACTTGTTTTTCTCTCTGAAAGCATTTAAGATCTTTTTGTTATACTCAGGATTTTGACATTTCACAATGATTTGTTTAGGTATGAGTGGTTTTCTGTTTGTGTTTTTTTAATTCATCACTGTAGGCCTTCTGTTCGCACTTTTAATCTGAAGACACGTATCTTTCTTTAACCCTAGGGAATTTTCTGGTATTATTTCTTTGGTATTTCCTCCCTTTTAGTTTTTGTTTTTTTCTTTATGAAACCCTTATTAATTGGATGTTGGTACCTTTTGAGTTTATTTTCATTTTCATTTTTTCATGTTCTTTTTCTTCAATTTTGGAAATTTCCAATATCTTAATTTATAATTTTCACTAATTATTTCTTTTTAATAGCACCCTGAGTTTGTTTTATGAAGTGACTGATGTTTTACTGTTTCTTCCTATCTATGTTAATTAGACTTAAAAAGTTATCTTCTTTTCCCTGACTTTTTTAAAGTCTGTTTTTCAGTTTCTCCTTTATGCTTCTGGTTCTCCATCTGTTGTTTGTCATCAATGGTTATTTCTTCATATCTAAGAAGGTAGGATTGGATACTGGGATGGATTTCCTCTCCTGTTGTAGAGGTAGGAGTGTTTCCTGCAGATCTCTTCTCTGAGTGGGAATTCTGAGGGGAGTTTGGTGTGGGGTGGGTGGGGCAGGGCAGAGCTCATCAGCATGTATGCACTTGATGATGAGGCCAGGGGAAGTAGCTTACAGGCTATAGGCTCTCAATGCCAGAATGAGAAGGTCTTTGCTCAGGGACACCAGAAAACATGCTGTAAGCATTTGCTATTCCCATCTGTTCAATTTCCTTATAGAAGATCTTTTCTAATCTAGGAGTTAATGCCCTCTGCCCACAGTCTACCTTGGCCAGGCAGGTGATAACTTGCATTCTGATGGATACAATTTGTCTTGTGTTTGGTTTTAGAAGTCCCCAGTCAGGACTGTGTATCTGTCCATCTTCACGGGAAACAGATGGCACCCTCAGTATAAAATAATTAGAGGAGGTTTACTTACCAAAGGACTATTTACAATGACATGTGTATAAGGAAGCAGTAAGAAATGGTGCAATAACTCAGTGTCTTCTGAGCAGCAACTGAGCTATCATCATGCTGAGTCCCACAGGTAGGGAGGTTTTTGTAGGGTCAGCCTCCTTGAATGGAACGGTGACCTTTGGTGAGCAGACACAGCTATCTGCCAGTGACTTCGTAGAGAAAGAGTCACTACTCTATTCCCTTCCATTTCCTACAAGTGCTCCAAATTAGCTCAACCCATGTGAAAGCCAGAGGTCATGGGAATCAGTCAATATGGTCTACACAGACCATCTCCAGGTCAGAGACTAAGGTGAAGATGGGCAGAGAGGTGATCTGGCAAATGGGAAGCACTCAGCATAATAGGACTGCATTGTTTGAAGCTTACCTGTTAACTTCCATGGATTTTGAGAAGGCTTGACGCTGGAAGCTGCTTTTACTTGAATACTGGAGATGGAAATGAATCGAGGCCTTCTAGATGGGTGAATCTGATGCAACATTTTATTAATATGCCATAAATTAATAGTTAAGAGTATAGCAGGGTGAGACTATTTGGATTTTAGGTCCCCAGTCCTGAAGTGGAACAAATGTAGTTACTTAACCTGGTGAAATATGACAGAATTAAGAATGGCATCCTTCCAGACACAAATAAAAATTACTAGTGACTTTCTTTATTTAAATAATCAGTAAATATGCTTTAGGAGGTTGTAATGAGGAGAGATATGGACATTTGGGACGTTTTAGCATTTAGGGTTCCCAGAGCTAAGTGAAAGCTCTGCTATGGATTCTCTTGTTTAGGAAACAGAACTTCAGTTGAGCTCCTTCATCTCAGGCCTGATTCTAGTGCTGGACCTGTGAACGTTGAGCCCAGAGGCTTTCTGAGATTGACACCCACATCTGATATTTGTCAGTACAATGTTTGGAATGTCCTTGGCCTACTGTATTCCTCTAAGTGCTGAAGGCAACTTCTCAGATCAGTGGGAAGTGGCAAATTTTGTGTGCCCTAACTCCTTGACCCTGGGGATCATGTGTCACTGCAGGACTTAAGAATGGAATCCTTTGTACCTGATCTTCCTGGTTTTCTGATACTCTGAAATGATGGGATTTATAAAAACAAAAATCTAAACAGGTACTTCTGCCAGGGTTCTTTTTGTCTCTAAACGATCTAAAGGGCCTTTGCTCAGTAGAATGCAGTGAACCGCTGCTACCTTTTTCCCTTTTCAGTGTCTTAGACTTGCTGCATCGTTTTCTTGGTGTTACAGTCTCTACATCGATACACAAAGAAACACACTGCTCTGGCCACTCGGCTTGTGATAGAGGCACCCATGCTTTAGAAAGTCCATGGTTTAGTTTTTGCGTTGATACAGATCATCCATTTCTGAGCTTGAGGGTGGCAGATAGTGGGAGAAAAATGAAACACCTTCCTAATTTTTCTAGGCTATCAGGGGTACTCTGCTGGTAAGCCTCAGTGTATTATCTTTTTCCTAGAAAATTATCCATTATATGACATTAGAAAAAAATAGTCTTTTATGATTCTTCAAATTTCCTTTGAATCTAAGGTATTTTCCCCTTTATATTTCTTATTTTCTGTGTTTATTTGCTTTTACTCTGTTTTTTTTAAAATTAGAATTGATAATGCTTTGTCAATTTTTTGGTGTTTTCCACTGTTTTTTAAATTTATATTTTAGCTTTATTTATTCCTCTTTTCTAATTCATTCTTTTTTCCTTATCCTTATTAATTCCATTGTCCTGCTTTTTTAAAGGCTTATTTTGTATTTTTAAGGTGAAGGGCCAATTTCCCCATTTCTCCTTCTCTCTCTCTTGAATACCCAGAGGCTTGTTGAGGCTGTTAGCCTCCCTCTGAGTCATGCCTTAGCTGTTCCCCACAGGGTCTCGTGTGCTGTGTTTTCATGATGGTTATTTCCTGGCATTCCTGAGTTCCTGTTTGGATTTCCTCTGTCATCTTCAAGAATATTTATCAGGAGATAGGGAGAGCTTAGTAAAT
Organism: Camelus dromedarius; assembly: GCF_036321535.1. Taxonomy (NCBI): domain Eukaryota; kingdom Metazoa; phylum Chordata; class Mammalia; order Artiodactyla; family Camelidae; genus Camelus; species Camelus dromedarius. The sequence goes on from NC_087444.1 coordinate 4,643,767, forward strand.
TGTTCTAAATGATAATGTTCTAAATAAATTTAAGAAAATTAGGTTCTGAGTGATTAAAGTCAATATAAACATGTGAGAGAGTTGAAGTGGTTTCTCTGAACCAGTAGCAGACTGCCTTTACATGTGGACTTGAGCCAGCAAAGGCTGGAAGAATTTCTGAGACAAGTAAAAGTAGAATTAGAGGCAGGTTTAGGGCAAACTAAGAGGAAGAACACTGTCAATGTGGGAGCGCCTGAAGCACGTCACAGAGAGTTGTGTCCTGTCTCTCATCCTGTCCTATCCACGTAGGGAGCTCCCGACCACATCACGGGCTCGGTTGTGCCTGCTCCGCATCAGACTGCAGGTTCCGTGAGGGCAGGGACTGTGTCCCCTGCCGTTAATAGTCCCTGGTGGTCACCTCACTTACCTGTTCTGTGGCTGATCATGGTTGGTGAGGTCAAAGTTTTACAGACTTACAACTAAAATGCCATTAAATGTATTTTAAAAGTAAGTAAAGCTTCTAGAAGGCACCTGCTACTAATAAAAATTAGATTAGTTGGCATAAAAATCTGTTCTCAATCAATCATCAGTTTTACCTGCTTGGAAAATAATGTTGCCCTGCTATATATGCTGAAGCATATTTTTCTCAAGTATCATAGTATAAGAAAGTGATTCTTTAAAAAGCTTTTAGAGTGTCCCTTATTTTGGAATCATATGTCTTTTTCATTTGTCTATTTCTTTGCTTGGTTTTCTGAGGTCTCAGCAGAATGCCTGCATAGCTGCCTGACCTTTCCACAACTGTTGGCGGTGCTTACAGGTGCACTTTTCTGCGCTTGGCCTTCTCTCTCTCTAGAGATCTCTGTCACTCTCAGAGCCACAACCTGGATCTGCTTGTTGAGCTACAGAAATATGGGCAGTCATTGCTCTGGGTGTTTATAGTAGAGCGAGTGCAGACTGAATGCGCCAGGGCACATAAAAAGATAATTGCAAGTTTATTTATGCCAAGATACAAGCATGGTATTTTAAATCCATAGTAGGTAAAACCACTGTATTTAGTGCTTATCGCAATTCCCCTCAATAGATAACAACAGCAATAGTAATAATAATAATACAGCAATAACACCAACGACGAGAGCAGCTGCCATTTACCGAGTGCTTACTCTGTGTCAGGTACTGTTCTTGGCACTGTCCGTGGACTGACTCACTGCATCTTCATTTTCAGCGGATGATGTAACTGTTACTTTCCCCGTTCTGCAGACAAGGGAACTGATACGTTTCCCAGGCCTCTGTGCTGGGAGCTCACACCCCAGCAGCCCTGCTTTAGATCCCTCACGTGTTGCTGTTACAGATTGCTGCTCCTAACTCGGAAGTGTTGGGCTTCAAATAACTGTCTCTTCAGTGGCTTAGACATCACCAACAATGACAAATGTTAGTGAAACAAAGAATTTCAGAATTGGAAGCGGAAGCTGTAGGGATCAACTATCTAGTCAAATATTATCAGTTTTCAGATGAGATGTTGGAGGCCCGGAGAGATGGACGTGCAGAATCACAGGGGTGGAGATGGACAGAACCGGGAGTTGAGTGCGAGTCTTTTGCCTCCCAGGACATTGTGTTTTCAACAACATTATGTTCTCATTTCTTGTTTTTTTTTTTTTTTTTAAATCATGAACTGCCTTGTAGAGAAAATGGGAAATTTTACTAATCCTATTTTTAGTCTATAATTGTCCAGGGTCAAGGGCATGTTATTGGTTGAGCCCCTGTTCCGTGCTGGCTCCTCAGAATTCTGGGGTGCAGGTGCTACTGTCTTCTTTAACCAGTTGGGGAAGCTGAGGCTCCAAGACATTAAAAAACCTGCTCTAGATCCTATAGGCAGTAAATGGTGGAACCCCATTTTGAATTCTTTCTTATCTGGCTCTGAAACTAACAGTCTTTGCGCTCACTAGGCTGTCCCTTGGTTAAGGACTCCAAGAAGACAGAGACGTCGTCAGCCAGGTATGTTTAACTCTGGCTGTTTGTTTCTGCTGCGTAGATCCTTGTGAATTCTGGAAATGTGCTCTCCTCCAATTTTGCAAATAGGGCTGCTTCAGCTATTAATGACGTGGTGAAAGAAGAGGTCTTATATCTCTCTGCTTTTTGGTGAAAAATTTACTGAGTGCCTCCTGAAAAAATTCTCCATTGCTGAGAAGCTTTTTTAAGCTTTTTTCTCAATTTGTTATTATTGCTTAGGTTAGATTATGGGCGATCTCTCCCTTGCTGCAGTCTCTGGGTTGTAAATTGCACTCTGTCTTTCTGGGGTTCGGTGGTTTGATTCTTCCATGCCACTAGCATGGAGCTCCATTTACAGACACATAGAGGAGTTGGACTCATAGTCAGCTGTCTTGCACTGGCTTGCACTCTGGATTACCTAGTATCCCAGGAAAAGAGTTTGTATCCAAGATACTTTCTCTGGACTTGTTTCCTTTCTGTGTTTTGACCTCCTCAAAAGCAGCAGAATCACCTTGCATCTCAGGAAAAGCAGAGAAGGGGAAGGAGTTTTGAATTGCCAGGAAGGATTGCATCTCTCACTCAGCATTTTTGCTCTTCTGCACAAGAAAACCTCTTGTTACACTCTTTGTTGGCTCATCGCAGACTTCAAAGGCATGGTATTTCATATCTGACACGCTGAAAGTAAATCCAATGCATTCAATAGTTTAATACAAATGAGGGGTTGGGGCTGTGAGATGTCAGTACACATTTGGTGAGAGATTTTGTTCTTTTTATTGTTGTGTTGCTCCCCTATTCGCCATTACAGTTCCTGGTTGGGCTAATAGTATTTGCCTTCTGTTTTCAGTGGTACTGTCTCATTGGCTCCTTTGAAATCTGTTCCAAAAATCTGATGCAAAGAAACACAAGGACCTTAGTTTTCATTCCGAAAGCTATAGTGACAGTGGCGAGTGTGAGTACGGGAGATTTAACTAGTGAGGCAAAGGGCAAGAGCTTAGACCTAAGCTGTTGGTTTCCTCATTTCCGTCATTCGTCCGCATCCTTGAGGCCAGTGGTAGTCACTTAAGCAAGAGGGGACCCCAGGCCCTTCTTGCCTTCCCCATACAGGTGGTCACAGGAGAGGAGTACGCAGCACAGCCCATTGTGTTGTCTCTGGTTCCACAGCATCCAGCTGGCCTCCTCATGAAGGACCTACGCAGTTCTTTACAATGTGCCATCATAGTGGAGCTGCTCCCCTACCCAGATGGCTCCCAGATTAGCACGACAGTGTCCTAACGGGCCTCACCACTTCCACCTCGCCCGACGTTCTTAAAGTGCACTCTCAACAGCAACGTCATACCCATCAGTCAGGGAATCTACTTACCCACTTGTTCCTGGCTGAAGGAAAGGTCATATGTCTATCTTGTGAAACAAAAGAGAATTGTTACAAGACTGAGACCAATTGCAGCACATTTCAAATGCCTTTGGCTACGTCAGGAGCCTGACCTTGACTAATCCCATGGTAGGGGTGAGACCTACAGAGCCAATCCTAATAATGAAAAACCAGACAAAACAAAAACAAAACGCCGTCCACTCTGGTCAAGGGAATTGCTTCAGCTGCTGTTTGGAAAGGGATGATGTTATCCACGTGCAGGGAGCTCCTGTGAGCCGTGCGGATGCGGCACAGCAATAATCAAGGCTGCCACGTGAAGGAATATTGGAAGAGTAATTAGATTTTCCTCAGCTTGTTGTCTAATTAGAGGGCGGGTTAAAGTCCGGAGTAATGAAATTAAAACCTAACCACTGTTAAGACTGATGCTTTTTGCCGAATGCCACCAAAGCCCTTGGCACCGTGGGACATGCGAGGGCACTCAGGCCTTGCGGGCTGAGGCGGGTGAGGCTTTAGGGAGAATGTGACAGGGTTTGCTTTGAAGCAGGAAGGCTGAGAATGAATCTTTAAGATGTCAGAACGTAAGTGTTGAATCCTTTGTGGAAAAAGAAGAATCTTAGTATATAAAAGTCTTAACCGGCCCAGCTTCTGGTTTATTCAGATTTTGCTGATAGGCCTAGTGAATGGTTACGTTTCGTCATTTTTATTTTTATTTATTTTTTTGTGGGCGATAGGCCCATTGGTAGGAAATCCGGACGTGCTAGTCACGGCGGTTGTTACTGCACCAGTGGTAAGTAGTGAAGTGTGTGTATCCGTGAGAACACAGGGTCAGCACAGCGACCCTCGCACGTCCCCGGACTGAGCCCACTGCATTCTGAACCGGGGCGGAATCGCCCGCGGAAGAAACACGCTCAGGCGTGCGCACAGCCACGCCCCAGGGGGGAAGCCCGCAGCCGCCGGCCGCCTTCCCGCCCGGGTACCGGGCAGCCCCTCCCCGGCGTCCTGGCCGCTGCCCCGGGGGTGGGCGCTCCTCCTCCGCCCGGGCCCACGCTGGGGGCCTGCGCAGGGCCTTCCCTCCGCGGGAAGAAGGCGCCGTGCGCTCCGACTTCTCGCCAGAGAGCTGTCCGTCCGAGGACTGGCCGCCCTGGCCTGAGGGGTGAAGCGGCGCCAAGGAGAGCTTTATGTTTGTGGTGCCAGGCCTTGGGTGACCCAAGTGTCCACTTTTCCTTCTGCTGTCGGGGTCCCGCCTTCTGAAGACTAGGGAGGAGGAGGGGCTGTTGCCCCCCCGGCTCCCCAGTTGTCCGCGCCTGCCCGCCCTGGCCTCCGCGCCCACCGCCCAGGGCCGCCCTGCCTGAGCTGCGCACGCGCGGGCCCAGGGCCCTGGGACGGACGCAGCCCCTCCGGCAGCGGCCGCTGGCGGGCCAGCCACGCTCTCTGTGCAGGCCCAGCTCTTGCGCCCACGGTGCCTCTCGCGGGGTTGTACGTTAGGCATGTTGTTAACTGAAGGGGCTTTTACGGTGGGGTATGTCTAGACTGAGCTCTAAATGACTTTCCCCACGTTCCCTGGGAAACCCACCCGAGGAGGTAAACTTTACATTGTCTTTATTTTTAAAATTTATTTTAATGGAGGTACTGGAGACTGAACCCGGGACCTCGTGCATGCTGAGCGTGCGCTTTGTCCCCGAGCTGCACCCTCCCCCAGGAGGCGGACCGTGAACGGGTCCTCTTGCAGATGCCCTGCTTGTCAGTTTTGCACTCGCTTCTGCGTCAGCCCTTTCGGCGCGAGTGTAGTGTGTCCTTCTGCTCTCCATCGTGTTGTTCTCTGAGAATCGTCTATTCACGGAGGCAGATCTTACTCCTCATCCTGAGTTTTTAAGTAGAGTTACTCAGTCTGGACTGACATCCCCCAGAAAGACCCCCTCAGCCCCTACCCCCAGCTCTGTGTCCACAGGATTCTGAGTCTGTGTAGATAATCCAGCGTGGGCCTGAACGCCCGGTCTGGTGTCCTGTGGGGTTGTCCATAGGTGTGAGGTGTAAACATGCTTCTTTACGTTTCTCAAAATTCACACTGTCGAAACATGCGGACACGTGTACACATGCGCGCGCGCGCACACACACACACACACACACACACACACACACACACACACATCCCAAGGACAGAGAGTGCAGCTGGCAACCCTAGCAAGACGCACGTCACACCCACCCCAGGTATCCGCGTGCTGCTGCTCTCACAGTGGTGCCCTCACTTTTTTATGCAGCTTAACAACAGTTTAACTCATTTCCGTCTCTCTTCTCCCACCTTCAACTGTTTCTTTTGGCCCCCCCAAATAGAATTACCCTGGAGCCACATATTCTTTGTGGATTGTCGCCTGGCTACTGCAGTACAGAGCCCCGGTGGGTGCCTTCTAAGGGCTCATTAAGTGCAGAGGCCCAGGCCCTCCCTCTTCCCGGGCTCTGCCTGCCGGTGGGGGAGGGGCGTGTGCTCGTGGAGGTTCTTTCTTCCCGTTATTTGAGTGAATGTTGACATCATTTCTTAAAGCATATGGCACAAAGCATATCCCATTTTAACCTCTGTCGACTGTCTTTCCATTTAAAGCACATTTTATAAGATCAGTGGCAAATCTGATACTTTACTTAATTTTTAAAATCCCCTTTCTTGGTGTGACTGACTTGCCCCTTCCCGCACTTTCAGTCTGCTTGAATGTCACCTTCTCGGGGAGGTCTTCTCTGACTACACACCTAAGAGTAGTTCTTGCTTGTTCCTCCCACTGTAGCACCCTGTTTCTTTCTTTTATTGCTCTTGTATTTACTTACCTGTTAGCTGTTACCTATTGTTTTTTCTTCTTCTAGAATGTGAACTCCCTGAGGGCAGTGCAGTGCCTGCCCTGCCCACCCACTGCTGAACACCCAGCACAGGACATATGCTTGGTATCCAACAGACATTTGCTAATTTGAGAGGGCAGAAGAGCAGGGGGGCACAGAGTGTGTCTCCAGAGCCAGGAAAGAAATCTGTTCATCTCCGCTTTCTTAGTGCGTTTACATCCGCAGTGAGAGTTTCAGAGCCCTCTGACCCGTTCTTGGCACCTGTTGTGGCCTGAACTGTGTCCCCTCCCTAAATGCTTATGTTGAAGCCTCAGCCCCCAGTGTGACTGTATTTGGAGGCAGGGCTTTTAGGGAGATAATTAAGGTTAAGCAGGATCTTAGTGTTAGGGCCCTGATCCAGCAGGATTGCTGTCCTTTAAGAAAAGGGTGAGACACCAGAGCATGTGCTCTCATTCCGCGTGTGCGCAGAGAAAAGGCTTTGTGGACGCGACCTCCACAGCCAGGAAAGGGGGTCCCACCAGAAGCCAGTGGTACCTTGATCTTTAACATCTAACTGTGAGAAAATAAATTTCTGTTGTTTAAACCACTCAGCCTCCGGTATTTCGTTACGGAGTCTGAGCAGATCAGCGCAGCACTACTTTGAAATTTCTGTTTTGTGATCTGGTACCTTACTCTGGAATTTTCCATCATGTCACAGAATCTCAGTCAGTGCTTTAAATTTAACAATCCATTTCACTAGGTGCTGGGAATATAAAGTAAGCTGTGCTCTGTTCCTTTGGAAAACTCAAGGTCTAGTGAAACTTACAGTTCATGGGCCTGACTCATGGGCCTCACCAGCCTACACGGTCTCCCTGGTCTTCTACCTCCCTCATGATTGATTCAAACTTTTTAATTTAGTTTTTCCTTTTGTCCTCTTCTCCATGCTATTCTTGTCTTCTCCCATTCTCCTTTCATCTTTCTTCTTATTTTCCATTCTTTTCTGTATCCCTGGCCTCCTCTCTCTCTTTTTCCCTTTACTCCATTCACACATGCCCAGTTTACGTCATCACCATGCTCAAAAGTATCTTTCTTGATTTTATTACTTTGTCCTTCTTTTTCCTCCCTCTAGTTTTTAAACCAATGGGTTACTTTGTTCCTGCAGAATTTAATTTTGTATACTAATTATCTCCTGATTATTCCAGTGTAACTTTTATCCTCAATATTCTTTGAAAGCTGCCTCTTTCAGCTCTATAAATACCCACAGGTAATTATTTGATACCACAGATAACAAAGATCTATCCACTTTTCTGCTAGTTTGTCTACTACCCTTGGCTTCTCTTTGGTAGTTCTTGATGAACTTGGTTTTAGGGGTGCCTGTGCTCAAGGACAGAGGCACACTTGCCTGCTTTTATATCCCAAGTGAACATTACAACAAAGCGCCTGACAAATATTTGGAATGGTTAGATGAATGAATGCAAGCTCACACCTGCACTATCTGTGTCAATTCATTCATTTGTTAATTCTTCTCACACATTTTGTTGGATTCTTACTCTGTGCCAAACACTCTTCTGGGTGGTGGGGATGCATAATAGCCATGGTCCTTGTTGAATATACATGGAGTATATATTCTATTGGAGGGGAGGTAGAAAATAAATAAATAACTGAAAATACTAATTTCAGACAGTTATAAATGTAAGAAGAAGTGAAAGTAGAAGGTTGTCATGGAGAGTGACAAAAGGAGATGGGATTGGGGGCTATTTTAGGGAGGCAGTCAGAGGAGTCACTCTGAAGTGGCTGCATATAACCCTTGATCCATTATGGCTAGAAGTCAGACCTGAGAAGATTCAGAGGAAGAACGCCTGGGTAAATACATACTTAATGCGAACATTTGACGTGGGCTAAAGCTCAGTGCGTTCAAGGAGTAGAAGTCAGTCTGGATCGTAGTGAGTGAGAGAAATAAGCTCATTCAAGTTGGGCTTCAAATCATAAGGGCTGAGTATTGCTCTAAGAATGACAGAAAATTTGGAAAATTTTAAACAGAGGAAGAGCATGATCTGATTAATATTTAAAAGTTTTTCTTGGAGGCCATAGGAACACCTAGGAGGCTACTGCATCAGGTCAGGTGAGAGATAAATGTGTTTTGAACTGGGGACAGAGGGAATGGTAATGGAGGCACGTGGATGAATTTGAGATATTCTACGGAGTTAAAGTTGATGGACTTGATAATTTGATATGGGGATGATGAGAGAAAGAGGTTTAAGAATGAACTGCAGGTTTTGGCTGTGAAGCTGGGTACATGATAATGCCATTACTAAAATGATGAAGACTGGAGGCGAAGCAGAACTGGGTGAGAAAATTAAGAGCTCTGTTTGGACACCTTAAGTTTTGAGACCAGTACGAGGCTTTGATGTAGAAATGTCAACGAGGCATTTGGATTGCTGACTAGAGTTTAACTGGAGGTCTCCCTGGGGAGTCATCAGATATGGGTGGCATTTGAAGCATGAGACTGGATGAGATTCCCAGGAGTAAGAAAAGAGAACAAGGAAAAGTCTTTGGACCCAGAGTGGGACATGCCAGACTTCAGCAGGAGCCAGAAGATGATGGGCTGGCAGATGGAACTGAGAAGAGGAAACATGTAGAGAAAAGTCAGGATACTGTGGTATCGTAAATGAGAAATGAGAGCTTTCAATGAGGTGGCGGTTGAGAAGCTGAGTTGAATGAGTTCAGAAAATGACCATTATATTTAACAACACTGAGTTCACTAGTGACCTTGAAAAGTGCTAGTACTGTGCACGGTGGGAACAGAAGTCTGATTGTGGTGAAGAGAGATTGGGAGGTAAGGAAGTGAAGATGGTGCCTATTAATAGCTTTCTAGATGTTTTGCTGTGAAATGGATGTAGTAGCTGGACAGAAACATGGGAGGCTGTTTTTGTTGTTCAATATGGAACATTTGTATTCTTTCTGGTGAAATTCCTGTGTTTTCTTGGAGTGAGGGAGAAATTGGTGATAGGAGAGAAGCTCTTGAGCTGGCTCCCGATCTATTTATTTTTCTTCTTTTTGAGATACCCTGCACCCCCCTGCCTTTATAAGTAAGTAGTTACCTATTTTTCAAAAATAACTATGACATAATGCTTCTTCTCCTCTTTCCAGAAATCCTTAAGATTTTTTCTACCTTTCATGACAGGCCACAAAACTTTTCAGGAAAATATATTCCTGCAATATTGGATCATCTCTTCGAAGCCAGCTCTGGGGCCACAGAGGTTTGAGTAGAAAGGTATGATTCCATGTCCTTTAGGAATTGAATTTAAGTTCGAGGCTGGAAGAGTATTTTGACAGTTGAATGCTGCTGCTGCTTTCTGTCCATAAAATCCTATTTCACCAGCAGTTACTGTGTTTCAGCAACTCTAGGCTTCAAAAGGGAAGACTGTTGTATGATTTTTAAAAATGTAGGGATGTGCGAAGAATGAAATGTGATAGTGTGATTTTCACAGCATCTGTGACCTGAGTAATAGAAATGTCTTAAAAGTCTATTTGTAAGTGGAATTAGGATTGATGAGTTTTTCATATATTTGGAATAAGAGAAACATACTGATGGTCTGGTGAGTGGTACCATGGTTTATCTTAAACAAGCCAAGGTGAACAGGTACTAATCTATTCTCTGCAGAGCTGGGTTTTGTGCAGCAAATTGGAATTACCCGAGTTCCTCTATACAGTCTGTGCAACATGAAAAGTCAGTATAGAAAATCCTTATTGACTTGATGATATGGCTGCGTGATGAAAGCAGTAATCATGTTTAGACCAGCTATGAAACAAAATGCAATCCTCATGCTCACTCACTGCCCGTGATAGGATTATATTCTGATTGACTGAAAATGTGGTCAGCAGGAGGATCATTTGGCGGCAGAAGAGGCCGATTTTTCTGATGATCCAGAAATCAGATTTTGATTCTGATGATTAGATATTTGGCTTATAGACTTTTCACTCCTAAAGAATGCTGCCAAGGTCAGCCTGTCTTATATACTTTGGAGAATGAATGAATAATGGTTTATTATAACAACAAATAAGTCAACTAAAGCCTTGTGACTCACTGCTGTTATTCTTCACCAAGCAAATGCAGCTCTCCTGTCTGGATGGCCAGTGTGAGATTTACGGATGCTGGAGAGCTGCTATTTAGTTTTATTATATGAGGAAAGAGGATAGACATTTATACTGAGGGGAATTTAATCTGAGAATATGACAAATATTGAAATACACATGGAATAGTCTTTTTAAATCAATTTCTGATATGACTTTTTAACTTGAAATTTAAGTTGAGAATTTTTTATTTTAAAAGTAATGATATGTTTGAATTGAAGAAGATCAAACAGTATAGAAAAGTATAAAATAAAAGTCCCATGCATGCCCCAAGCCCAGCCCTACTTCCCGGAGATAACCACTGTGAATGGTTTCCTGTGGGCACTGCTAACTGTGTGTCAGGTACTGTGCGGAACATTTCACATTACTGTTTCATTTAGTCCTCACAACAGCCCTATGAAGTACCTATTGCTATTATTCCCACTTTAAATCTGTGTAATGTGAGGCACAGAGAGGCTAAGTATTTCACTTAAGGTCATGTAGGTCATTACTAGGAGACCTGGTTGCAAAATGGGGCAGTCTGTTTTCAGCTGTCATGCTTTTCATTAAGGATTATACCACCTACCTTGCTCTGAAGTGAGCTGCACCTCGCCATGTAGCGTTTCTTACTCATCCTTCTGTAGAAGCACATGTAGACCCCCCTTGTTCTTTCTCTTGGTTGCATGAGTCTATGGTATGGATGTGCCGTAATGCACTTATATCTCATTTGCTATTGAAGGTTGTCTTCAGTTTTTCACTATTACACATATTCTTATACAGGTACCTTTATACACTTATCCAAATATTTTTATAAAATAAGTCCCTAGAGGTGGAATTCATTGGTCAAAGAGTATAGCATTTCTAACTTTGGTTAATATTGCCAGGTTGCCCCCCCCCCCCCAAATTTGTACTAATTTGTAATCCTGCCAAAAATTCATAAGATTCAAGATTAAATATTATGAAACTATTGCTAATCTGTAAAGTATGGTATTCCATTTTTAAATTTGTATTTATTCATTATAAGTGATATTGAATATCTTTTCATATATTTGCTGGCTGTATATATTTCTTTTAATATAAATTTCTGGCTTATGGCTTTCTCCTATTTTTCTGTTGAATTATTATTCTCTTTGTTATAGTATTAGTCTGTTATATGTATTGCAAATTTTTTCCCAGTTTTAAAATTTCTATTTTGACTTTTGTTAAAAATAACTTTTTAGGTTTTGTGTATTCAAATTTAGCAATACCTTCATGGCCACTGGGTTTTAGTTAATGTTTAGAATGACTTTACCCATTCACCTAAGTATTAATTTAGTATCTTTGGGGCTTCCTAATTTTATATTTGAATTTTTACAATTTAAAAATTTACAGTTTATTTTTGTATAAGCAGCAATTTATTTTTTTACAAATGACTATTCAGCTGGTTTGACACTATTAATTATTTTTACAATATTTTTATTCAGTTTGTTCAATAAATATGCTATTTAACACATTATTTATTATTTACTGTATAATATACCAAATGTCTATGTTTATTTGTCTGACTGTACAGATGTCAGTGGCAAACTTTCTGATTAGTGTAGCTTTATAATATATTTCGTATCTAGTAAAGCCATAACTCCCCCCTTTCTCCTCCGGCTGTTCTCACATGTTTATTTTTGCAGATGAGCTTATGCATTATTTTGTTAACTTGGAAAATATAACATTTCTGTATTAATTTAGGGAGAACTGATATGTTTATAATAACCTCTTCCTATCCAAGAATAATGTATACTATTTATTCAAATCTTTAAGTCTCTCAAGAGAGTTTTTAAGATTCCTTCTGACAGGTCCTGCATATTTCATGTCACTTGAATTATAATCCTTAATGACAGCTATACTGTGGAGCTTGTGGCAATGATCTTTCTTGTTCCCCTTCTGCCTCCCACTTGGTTGCCCCTCCCCTGTACCATTTTCCCATACATCTGGCTCCCTGTTTCTTGGTCTTCCCACCTGCTCTTTCTGCTGCGTGTTCTAGCTCAGAAGGAGAACGTATTTCATGGTGGAGAAGCAGAATTAAAAGTCAATAGTTTGTTTTTCCTTTACCATCAGCTTCCTATGACAGGATGAAACTCCCCTTTTCTCTATTTCCTTCCCTTACTCCTTCAAAGATGCTGAAAGAATAAGAAATTGCTCCAACCAGTGTTAAGGGAAATTTTGAGTTTGAGGGCAATAACTAAACCAGTATTTTTCAAAGTATGATTCAGGAAACTCCAGAATGAAAAAAAATCACCAGATATGTTTGGTAAAATGTCTGGGTTCCTGACCCATCCTTAGACCTGCAGAGTCAGAATCTTTAAGGACAGTGCCTGGGAATCTGTGTTTTAAACTGTAACGTGCATGTGAATCACGTGGATGTCGTGTTACAGTACAGATGCCGATCCAGCAGGGTTGGGGTTGGGGTGACCGCCTGCGTTTCTAACCAGCTCTTGGGTGGCGGTGGGCAGCCGTCCGGGGCCACACCTTAGGCAGCAAGGCTTCCGAGGCTTTTCTGCTCTCTGAATGTGAGAACCACTGAACTGACCTAGAATGGGGCACTGAAGGTAGAAAGATTTTCCCTTAAAAAAAGAAACCTCTAGAGAGTGTGTGTTCTTCTTTATGAGGCACCTTGTATGTAGAACCCTGCCCCTGCCCTTCTTTCTTCAGCTTCGTAGAGTTTAGTCTATTCATCACTTCCACATTCTTCTACCCTGATTCCTGAGCAAGTTCTGACGGAGGCAAGAGCTGTAGCTGCAGCCTCCCAGCCCTTCCTGGGAAGGCCCGGCCAGGGCTCCTGGCACAATGGACTTCCACAATGCCTTTTATTGAGGTGTTAATCCAAGGCTTGCAAAACGCAGAAGACTTCTTCATAAAGTTATCCAGAAAGAAAAAGAAAAAATACCATATGATATCACTCATATGTGGAATCTAAAAAAAAGAAAAAAGAAGCCACTAATGAATTCATCTACAAAACAGAAACAGACTCACAGGCATAGTAAACAATCTTATGGTTCCCAGTGGGGGAAGAGGAGGGGAGGGGATAAATTTGGAGTTTGAGATTTGCAAATATTAACTACTGTATGTAAACTAGATAAAAAACAAATTTCTTCTGTATAGCACAGGGAACTATACTCAATATCTTGTAGTAACCTTTAATGACAAAGAATATGAAAACGAATATGTGGATATATATGTATGACTGAAACATTGTGCTGCACTCCAGAAATTGACACAGCGTTGTAAACTGACTATACTTCAATTAAAAGAAAGAAACTTCATAAGATACCAGTGATGGTGGACGTTCTGGTGTCCATCTCCCTTCCAACTAGACAGACCGTGCTGGAGGGGTAAGCCCAGTGTGCCTTGAGGGCCCAGCACTGAGATGTGACTGGAAGGTTGAATAGACTGGTGCTAATAAGCAGAACCATGGAGTGAAGACTTAGAGTCTCTTCTCACCTCTACTGCTGCCCCCAGGAATGAGAACCTGAATGGCCATTAAACTCCTGTCTGCTGTGACTTCTTCTAGCCCTTAATGCCCTTCATCCTCCCATAGGCCTTGCCAGCACTGTTTTGCTCCTTGCATCCCACATTTGAGATGGCTGGCCCATGCTGCCATATTGGTGAGTCTTATAAAGCGCACTGGTTGGTTTGGAGACCACACCTACCATTTTCCCTTCCAGAAGCTGAATGCTAATATTACTAAGTGAACAAGCCAGTCACGCTCTTTTCAGCATGAAAAAGTCCTTGATAGTTATCAGGAGGGCTGCTGAATGTGACTATGGATTGTGCAACTCCAGGGGATGTGATTTGCATGTGTAAATGGCACTCCTGAGGTTTCACAATGTTTTTCTGATTCTAAGACTCTTGCAAAAATCATGGCATTGGGAGACTAATCTGGGTAGTAGAAGAATGTTGGTCAGGGTAAAGACAATGGGAAGAAAAGAAACATATTGTGGCTATTCAAGTGTCTGCGCAGAAGAGAAAATGGCCCTCCCTTACAGATGGCCATGAAATTGAGAATAAATGACAAGGCTGTACTAGGATGCTTACATAAAGTGACAGAAACTGAAATCAGGGCAATTTATCCTCAAGATAATCCAAGAATCCAAGAAAGGATGGAGCAAGGCAATGTGGGGAGGACAGTGATTCAGCTGAGCCCAGGAGCTTCTGTAACAAGGTTTCAGTGCTGTTAGAATTCTTTCGTCACCCAGTGTTGACTTCATTCTTTCTCTGCAGGCTGCCTTCCTCCATGTGGTAGAAGACACAGCTTGCTGATAGTTCCCAAGTTTTACATTTTAAATCTTCCACTCCTAGACTCTGATTCTTTTCTTGGCTCCAGGGTGCAAAATCCAGAGGGAAGGCTCTGGTTGGCCTGACTTGGATCCACTGGCTGAGGCCAGCTTGCCAGGGTCGTGTAGGAAAATGACAGCTCTCCCATAGGAATCACATAGTTAGAGTGGAGTTAGGTTTGGAGGAATTTCCAGAAGGAGAAAGCCTGCTGGTGTTGGGCTGTACCCTGTAGGCTTACAAGCCCTGTAACTGCCCAGCTTTAAGACCGAAGAAAGAGCCTCGAGTCAGCGACAGAGACATCACTGGTTTAATGGAGAGGGGAACTTACATGTCTGAAGCAAGGTCTTGGAGTGACTCCCTGCTGTGGGCGGTGGACGCCAGGTGGGACATGGCACAGTCGTTGCTCCCTGGGGCTGGGGGAGGGTAGCTGTTATGGGGGGATTGACATCAGGTTGGCTCTTTGGTTACCAGGGAAACCAGCAGAGGGGACTGCCCCTCACTGCCTCTTTGACAAGCTGTTCGAGGGGAGGGTTCTGATCTAAAGCTAGGACAATCATTAGCTGGAGCCCGGGGCAAGGATGTAGGAGGTCCGTCACGGGAGTACGTGTAGGTGAAGCGGGCTCTGGTCGAGCAGGGGATGTACAGAGAGCAAGAGGACGGCCACCTTGAGCGGCCTGATCACACATAGTGGGTGTCCACTCCAAAGCTCGTTTGCCTTTCCACACACACCAGAATCTCAGGGGGCTGCTCTAGAGTGCACACGATCCCATCCGTATTCAGCAGGAACGCCGCTCTCTGCCGGCCTGCGGCTGCACGGAAGCCTTGGCCCTAATGCCGTTATATGGGGCAGCTGTATCACAGCAATAGTTGCTTATTTATTCACTGTAGTGACAGTTACATTTCATGGAGCAGCTGCTGAAGCCAAAAATGTTCAGCAAGGGCAAAATGTGATAAAAGCTCAATGCAATTTGCTTGCACGTTATTAAGTTTTAATTTTTCGTTCAGGAATAAATTTTGTTTTCTGTAGCTATTTTCAACTTGTTTCTGCAGTTGAAAAAGAAATGAATTACTCCCATCCCACCAATTAAACTGGTTAGCAAACCCTTTTGGATTTAAGATCTGAGTTAACTCTGAATTGAAACACAGGCGAAACAGAGTCTATTCAAGGGTTTATTTATACGGCTACCCCAGAAAATGCCGTGGGCAAAGAGGGCCCGGGATTAAGTGTAGGTGAGCCTCCAGGAAACGGGGTCAGGAGTGGAGATGATCTCTCTCTCCCCAGGACCAGGTGATTTCTTGCCCCTGATCCCCTGTGTTTCTGCTCCATTCTGTTCTCAGACCATCTCCTTCTCCCTATGTGTGCATTCTGTTCTCATGGCCCAAACTGGAATTTACCCATTTCTTTGTTTTGGTGCCAACTCCAACCTTAAACCTATGTGGTTCTTAATTCCTGAGCCCATCACTCAGTGCCTCAGTTGGATTCTTAAAAGAGAATAGCTGGCCAGCCCTTGGCCTTAGATGAGATGTTCCACCCTGGGACATCCACTAGTTGTGATCAAAGGGCAGAAGGGTCACATAAAACCACACGGGGTTATCCCTTCAGTGGGGACTAAAGGCCAAGTAATTACCAGAAATAAGACCATGGGCAAGAAGGGCATCTGAGACCATGTCTGCTCCAAAGGGTTTTAATGACATGATGAGTTACCAAGGCCTTTCTGCTTGTAAATCCTGAGAGTGGGACCGTGTAGTCCCCAGGCTACTGTGGTGGCAGGAGTGCCAAACACAGTGCTCTGGAGGTTGGTGCCAAGCCAGCCTCCAGACATGAGCATCGTACGGTAGTTATATCAAGGGACGAATGTTCAGGAGAACAGCTCTTTGACTAGTTTGAACCTCAGTGTCATTTATAAAAAGATGACAATGTCGACCTAATAGGGTATTGGGATTAAGTGAGGAAAGGCATCTTATACCTAATCCAAGACACTTGGCACCTAGTAGGTACTCAATAAATGATACTGCCTTCTCTTTTCTTTTCTTCCTGCACATGCATTGCCCACTGTGGAAACCTATCCATTTAAAAGAGGCAATTAAAATGATTTTCCTATTTTGTTGTACTTGAAAATAAATTCAATTATTTGTAGGTAATTGATTTAAGTGATGTCTATCCAAACAGCTTACTAGATTTTTTCCTGTTTCTGATGGAAAATCAGAGCCACTTAAAACTTTCTATTGATTTCTTGAGATAAATGCTGGTGTGACTTTGCAAATACCGTTTGTGTATTGAATCTGTAATAGTAGACTGTTTCAGGATCCTCTCCTAGTACACAGCTCTCTCTTTGTAAAATGGTGGCGGTGCCTCTCGGATGCAGCCCACCTGGAGGGGCAAACATGTCCTACGCTGCTTCCTGATCTCACTCAGTATTGAGAAAAGGGCACCTAGTTATTTAACCTTTCTAGCCCCAAATGACACCCATTCTCTTCTGGATGAAGCATTCTTCCTTCCTCCCAGGTTCACTCCTGCCTCTCTGCTGGCAAATCTCCCTTCTCAGTCCTCTAGGCTTTCTCCTGCTACGGTGCCCTTCCACTCCTGAACCTTTAACCTCTCCCTTGGTCCACAAAGAAGTTACACTTTCCCTTATCTTGGAAAAGTCTTCTCCAACCTGCTCTCTTTTCAAGCTGACCTCCTGTTTCTCTCCTTCTCTGCCAAACTTTCAAAAAGGGTGGTATGAGTTGATTTTCATGGTTTTCTCATGCCTCAGTCACTCTTAACCACCTGACCACAATGTTCTATCCCGTCGACTCTGTAGCTTCTGGTCTCCGAAGCCACGAGCGGCCATCTGATGCTAAATCGTGCAGCCTCCTGGCGTCTGATACTGTTTACTGGCCCTTCCTCACTGAGGTTTGCTGTTTCCTTGGGTTCTGTGACACGAGTCTTCACTGCCTATTTTCCTGCCTCTCATAGACCTCCTTTCTTCCTCTCCATTCGTATCTATTGGTTTCTTTTGTAGAACTTGACTATTTTAGTAGCTTATTTATTGCGTGTCTCCATTAGACTGTAAGCTGCAGGAAGACCGAGCCCGTGTCTTTCCTGTTCACCATTAAAGCCCAGTGATGTGACCACTCTCCTGGCCTCTGAGGATGCCTTGGTCTTCTCTCTCCCTCACCCTCTTCATCTAACAAGGCTCAGAGGCCAGTTCTGCCTCCAAAATGCCTCAGCTCGATCTCAACATGCCGATTCCCACTGCCAGCTTAGAGCCCTCATGGTGGTTCAGCAGAGCTGGCCGGGCGATGAGTTGACAAACTGATACCCCTGCTTCCAGCCTGTCCCCACATCAGTCTCAGTCCCTTGCACTGCTGCCCGGCTGGCCTTCCTTAAACACAGCTCGGAAAGCCTCACCCCCTGCTTACGAGCTTCCAGTTCTTCACAGTTGTTTCTGATCAAGTCTGTTCCCTGCCCTTCTCATGCTGCCCTCAGTTTACCCTTTGAGCCTCTCCCTGATGCCCCCCATGCTGCTGACTTGTGTGCATGTGAGAAACTGAGCTGCCTTCAGGCTCTCAGAGAGGGGCAAGCGAGTTACTTTCTACATGTCTGGAGTGGTGTCCGTGTCCCTCTAGAGCCCCGGGACACACAGATTCAATTGGGAAAGTGAGACAGATTTGAAAAGCAGTATCTATAGGACAGACTGAGGGAAAACAACACATAAGCAGTATGCTGCCTGTTTTATTCCACTTGGAGTGAATATACCTTGACTCTGGGGGCCAGATCAAACCTAAATGCCTTCTGTTAGGAAGAGCCAGTAAAGAATAGGGGTAGACACATGGACTCTGAAGCTAAACTGTTGGATTTGAGAAGCAGTCCTGCCGTTTACTAGTCATGTGATTCTGAGCAAACCACTTAATCTCCCTCTGACTCAGTTTCATCATCTGTTAAATGGGAAGGATGGAGTTGTTGCAAAAATTACATGAGAGAATACATATAACATGCTTAGAAGGGTACCTGTCACATAGTAAACACTATATAACTTTTAGTTATTAGTGGGTTGATACAACAAGTTTTCATCGAATATATATAATGGGCAGGCACCACATAACAACTGAATAAAGTATGATGGAGGAAGGGAGGATGAAGAGGGTGGAAGTTGGGAAGGAGAAGTCTGGGATAATTCCTAGTTTTCTGACTTGCAGAACACGCAGTGGGAGGGATACACACCATTCACTAAGGGAAAGGCAGAAAGAGAAACAGGAGGTGGCATCCTGCATATTCAAGCTTTATGTGATAATTTCCACTGGTTTATTTCCAGACCGTTTCAACTAGCCATTGCCTCTCAGAATGTGGAACACAAAAATGTGTATTATTTTTCAAAACTTTATGAACCAAGAAGAGTGTATCTTTAGGTTGATTAGAAAAACGTTTCAGAAATGGGAAGAAGTCAAGGTTTAGGGGCTCTTTACCAAACAATCTTTAAGAGAATCCACTGTGGAATCAGAAAATGCTGCCAGAAGATGACTTAAAAATGGGTCCCTCACTCCACTTCCTGGAAGTAAGTTAAGGTTGTGAGCACCTGCTTCCTCCAGTTCTCCATGGACCCAACTGGGGTCATGTTCTAGGTCTGGGCTGTGCAGTGTTGCTGTTCTCCTTAAGTGTTGCTTTTCTCCTTAAGCCAGTGTTCAAAGGGTAATTGATAGAACAACAGTGATGGATGTGAGAATTTTGTATTGTTATTAATAATAGCAACCATCTCTTACTCAGCACTTATGTGCAAGACATTGTATTAAGGACTTTACATGTAATATTTAATGAGGTGGATTTTCATATATCTGAAGAATGTTAGTGACAGGATGGGGTCTTGGAGCTAATGTGGTCCAACCCTCTCATTTTTGCAAAAGAGCAGACTGGAGCCATGGAAGAGATTAGAGAGCTTGCCCAAGATGTATAGCAGTTACTGTTACTAACAAGCTGGCCATGCGGCAGGGCTGATGAGTATCCAGCTGGACAGTATGAAATCACTCCAGTTCCTCAATCTTTTTTCAGTTATTGACAAAACAAGTAATTTCTGCACCACATGTGTTTGCCTCACATTTTAACTAATTCTGTACCTGATGATCCTTTAAAAAGATGACATATAATTTTCAGAAACATAGAAGCACATCCTTTTGTGTGTTATGAACTCAGCCTACTTAGGTTTTTGAAAAACATGAATGCTGCATGGAGCTGAATTACTCTTTCTTGATATTTTCATCTTCATTTATATCTCTTTTTAAAATTGTATTTAAAAATTTGAGATAGAAAAATTGTGATAGCATTTGGTCTGTGTGTCTATGTGTATATATTGAAGAAAGGAATTTACCTGAAATTGCTACATCCTGAAATAAGCTAATCCATTTACTCTGCTCTGTGAGCCTTGTCTTCCCACTAAGTTTAAAGAAAGAATAATCACACGATTCGGGGGGTTCTTTTCCCTCTGGCTAAAAATGGCCTGGTAAACACCCTGAACAATCTCTCCCCTCTGTCCTGAGTCCTCTCACATGCTCTGCATTCTGCTTCTTGAAAACCCAGATGCTCTGGGCTCCGGCATGGTCTCTGCCTAACATCTGATTTGAAACCCTGAACTGAAGCCATCTGCTGTATCTGGGGAATAAAGGGCGGGGTGAGCGATGCTTTTTACAAATGTGTACAAATCGGGCAATCAAGAGAAGGCTCATGAGACGCGGATGCCTGCGCGGTGCCGAGCCCTCTGGTCGGCTCCTCGGTGGCTTCTTAGGGGATTTGTGTCTCTGCCTCTCGGCTCGCCCATCTTACTGTTCCTTGGCAATGAGATATCGGTTCTACCCTTTGACTAAACTGAATATTTTTAGTGGCGAAGTGAGAATTCTGAAGTTCAAAAACAGACTGTGATGGATGAAAAGTTGCTATTCTTGAAAGATGCGTTTGAGCTCCTCAGCGCCCTTTGTGACATGCGTGTCTGCAACAGCTATGATTCCTGTTTCTTCCCACCACGCTGGACCCATCTGCAGCTGCGCTGGACGTGTGCCCGTTCCAGCGCTGTGCAGGGATTTTGGTGGGCTGTTTGCAGGTCTGATTGAACATCTGTAAATCCTCGGCTTGGGCGCGCTCCCAGCTACTACCTTAATCTGTTCCTGGGACACAGTGCTCTAGGTTTTTAGCAGAGGGACCTGGGGAGACATCTGTTCACTGGGGCAAGTAGAGGGCTGTATAGTAAACTCAGTTTCCCGTGTGCTAGGAACATATGAGGAGCTCCTGGGAGACCTCAGTAGCCTTCTTTATCACAACGTATGCTCCTTTCTCAGAGAAGTGACGTCTCTGAGAATCCTATTTTTCAAGTTATCGTTGATGAAGCATAAGGGCCTTGTGAGGCAGGGAAAGCATGAGGGCAGGGATGCAGCAGGGCTCACACAGACACCTAAGTGGAGATGCGCTGAATCAGTAGTGAAAGGGTGGGACGGTGGCTGACACCACCTGAGGGTGCTGGCGGACTGGGGTGGGTGCCCACAGCAGGAAACCACACCCAGCCAGCATCTGTGCTGTGCGCTCGGGGCCAGCCGTCCAGCTGAACCCTTGCTGGAGACTGGATCTGTGTGTGGCCAAGACCTGTTGAATTGCTGGCTCGTACGTGACTTTTCCAAGGCTTTGGCTCACGTCTGCTTCAGCTTCTCCATGGAGCACACCACTTCCATCCAGGAGAAAAACGACCGAAAACCTGCATTCCTAGCGCTTCTCCTGGAAGCCGTCTGTCTCTGCGCTGCCTCAGATCTGTTGATGGCAACCAGACTTTTCAGCATGTTTCAGTCAGTCTCTCAGGAGTGAGTCTTTGCTGAGATTTTTTTTCCCCATTCCATGGAAATGTGAAATACTCCTACAGTTTTTCACACAACCTGGGAGTTCAAATATTCTTCTTCAATCTTTGGAGACACTGATAATTTGTTTAAAACTTTAAAATCTGAACATCTCAAGTCAATAGAAAAGTTTTTCTTCAACTACAAATACCCATTAATTGAATTCTCTGAACGTTTCAGCCTCCTCCCCCTTTTCTACCCACCTGTCCCACCCCAAGACACAGAAAGAATAAACTGAAGCTACTTTGTGGTGACCCTGGAGTTTTCTTGCTATCATTTGAATATTTAAAAATGCATATATTGATGGGTTTAAATTGGAGGCTTCTCTCTGGCTCGAGTGCCCTGAGGAACTGTCCTTCTTTTATAAGAGGAAAAAGTAATTCCTAGGAAGTCTTCTCCTTCAAAGAGCTCCAGGCTGACAGTTCAACTTAATAAATAAAAATAATAACAACAGCAAATGCCATTTATTGACCACTTACCGTGGGCCGGACCCTTTATGAATGCTGTCTTCTATCCCGTAATATCCCTTCAAGCTGTTACTCTTATCACCCCCATTTTGAAGAATAGAAAATAGAGGCTCAGGAGTAAGTGAGTTGATTGAGCTCACACGATTGATGAGTGGTGGGGTTGGGATTTGAACTCCACCCTGTCTGAGTCAAGTCTCATGATCCTTATTAATGTCTTTCTCTGGAGTTAATTGCATACTCTGAGATGACCAAGAATATTGAGCAAATTGTGGTTGAGAGACATTGGTAATTAGGATAGTGGAGATAGTAATCATAACATTTGCTTATTAATTACATAGCAGTGACTTACTAATTAGAAGAGCCCTTACAATGCCTTATCTTACTTAATTCTCACAAGTCTGGAGCATATCTTCCTCAACCTTGACCATGGTTGAGTCACCCTAACCCAGTGATACACCTTGTAGTCACTGGTAAGTGTCAGGACGCTGCAAAGTCATCTACTGTGGTTCCCCCAGACCCAGAGAACAGGACTTATTTCCTTCATTCCTGACCTACTTCTCTTTGGTTCAAGTCCCCCAGTTCCAACTCCAAAGGATATACTTTTTCACTTCCACCTTGTTTTTGTCTTTTTGATTTGTTAACTGCTATTGTTTATCCCAGCTGGACCCACAAGACTAAAGACTGGTTGCCATTCACCCTGATGTTATTTGGCTGATCTGGTAGGACAGCCCACTCGGAACAAATAAATTGGAAGGTCAGTTCAGCTGGGAGGTTGTCAGGGAGGAGAGCCTTCCCAGACTCAGCTTAAATTGAGAGGTTTGCCAGGTCATTTCCTACAGTGCCAATAATTCAGAGTACTAGAATAGTCTTGGGGTCTAAACTATCCTTGGAACTGTGAGAAGGAGAAAAATGATATTTCTAGGACTCTTCTCAGGGAGAGTACTGTATACAAGAAAAATACAGAGATACTCCATTGGAGGGGAGGGTGAGAAGATACTCAAGGTAAATTCTTGAGTAGCAATAGTTCGCAAGAGCTTAAATGCTAAGAAAAAACAAGAGATAGACTCTGGTGGCCTATAGCCCAAGCTGCTCTTTTTCATCTTAGCCCTCAACAACTCCTATAGATATTGCTGCACAGATATTAAAAAAACAGAACAAAACAAAACAAAAACACCTGATTGAGGACCACCAAATTTTAGCTTGCTCACTCACCAGTATGTCTTTGTCTGACACTGACGCCACTAGTCTTAGTACTCTGATGCTAGAAATGGGCTCCTTGACTAGTGAGTGCCAGCTCTTTCCTGCCCTGGTAAGGGAGATTTAGGCTGGATGTAGATATCATTATCATCATCGTCATAACCATCATCACCATCATCACCACCATCATCACTATCATCACCATCATCATCGTCATCATCATCACCATCATCACCATCATCATCATCATCACCACTATCATCACCATCATTACCATCACCATCACCATCATCATCACCATCATCATCGCCATCATCATCACCACCACCACCACATTTTCAGATGGGGAGCTCTGAAAGGCCAGGTGAAATACTCAAGGTCATTCATCCAGGAAAAAGTGATGGCTTCTGAGTTCTACACCAAAGGGCTCCAAAACATTGTGGGTTTTACTGTTATGTCTCTTATTTCATACACGAAGCCGCTTGCTTTCAGAGAACATCCACCTTTCAAAGACCCTGCATGTGATAGTTGATGTGTCGGCTTGTGTAGGCTGTAGCACCCAGGTGTTCAGTTAACACTAATCCAGGGCTGGCTGGGATGGTATTTTGTAGATGTAGTTGACATCTATAATCAGTTGACTAGAAAAAAAAAGTGATGGTTTCTAAAACAGCACCAAGATCCTTCCATGGCAGTATACTTGAAAGGGAAACTAATATTTTTCCAAAAATGTAACAGTGGTCATGGAGAACTGGAACTAGTCTTGCATGCTTCCTGTCAAGGAAACCACCTCTGCATCTCTTCCTACAATGTTAGGAATGCTTATTTCTTAAATGCATCAAACATGCCCAGAGAAAGTGAATCATGTTAGTACATGTCTCTTGTTCTGAAGTATGTTCTTAATGAATGAGAGTAAACACATGTGCATCTTCAGTGACCACATTTAAAGGGTGCTTTCATATTCTTTCCTAGCAGGGCCCTGCCGTCATGCCTCCAGCTGACCAGGAGTTAGTCTGGGTTCCTGTGGTTCAGGAGCATTTCCATTGAAGTGTCTGGGGAGTTCTTTGGCAGAAGACTTTTATAAACTGCTAGAAAGTTGAGCAGGGAGGAAATCAAGATGGCCTAGGAAGTAAACCTTACATATTACATCCAAAATGAACTTCAGTTTAAGTATGTTTAAAATATTCAAGCCACGTATAGGCATCTCTGTGGTGTGAAGGCTGTGATCTGTTGTCCCAGAGCAATCGTGACGCTCCACATCAGGGTGCTCTGGGGCTAGTGACGCCCTTCTTCAGTCAGTCTTGCATCTCCCCTTGGTTGCATCTCATTCACAGCAGACCCCAGGGCTGCCTGGTCCGGAGGCGGTGTCCTGGGACCTCCTCTGGGAGTGCTCGTCCTGGTTGTCAGCTGAGCACTGCCGCTGGATTGCTGTGTGAAACCCGTGTGGACTGTGGAGCTGGTTGGGGTCACGGACGCATTGAAGGCAGTGCAACTCATTGCTTGTCCTTCTGACTGGAAAGTGAGCACATTGGGCTCTGGTAGGCTGGAGGGGATCAGGGGCTCTCCTTGTTCCACCTGTTTACAATTAGCAAAGAGTAATAGTCTGGGGAAGACCTTTTCAAAAAAGAAAAGGAAAAAAAAAAAAAAAAGAAAAGGGAAAAAAATAAGTGAGGAGGCTGAGAGAGTGGGCCCAGACCTTCTACCCTTGTTTCAACCAGATCTGCTCTGTCATTATCTTTTTTTTAATGTACTGAAGTTCTTCTGAATAAGATTTTCATTGAAAAAAGGAGTCTGCTATAAAGATAAAAAATTGAAAACCATTTATCTTGTTCAGTCCCTTCATTGCACAGATGAGTAAAATGTGCTATAAGCAGATTTTAACAGCTAAGGAATATCAGAAATACCACATATTGTCTTTCTCCTTTTTTGTGTGAGTGAAATGTTTTATGGAGTATAATGATGACCTGTTACTACTAGATACATTATGGTCAGATATAATCTATATTCCTACAATCTCTCCAGGAAATGTTATTCCCATCCTTTGGCAGGGGTGCTCAGTCCATTTGAGATGGATGAGAAAAATTCCTTGGGGATAATGTCTTCTCCCTTAGAAGTGTTTTGTGTAGCTGCAAAGTTGCTGCCATATGGTTCCTATAAAGGTTCTGCCAAATTCCCGTGGTTCTCACAAGAGCTCCTGCCTCCTCTGTTCTTTGACTCTCCTGCTGCGGGTGGCAGACATGGGAGAGACAGACAAGCTGCAAAGGGAAGTCGATGGGATAAAATTAAAGCCCTACAGCTGTGTGTGAGTGTCGGTGCAGGTGGGGGTCCCCCCACCTCGTTTGCTCACAGAGGTGGGCATGAGCACCTACAGGAGTGTCTGGAAGAGATCCTGGGGAGGTCATTTTGCCCAGAAGCTGGAGGAGAAGCAAAAGGCAAGTGTTCAGTGTCTGGGAAGGCCCAGGTGGTGGGTGGAGGTGGTGGGGTTTCAAGGGGGAGAAGCTTTTGGGGATTTTTACCTTCTAGAAGGAAGAGAACTGCACTGGAAGGCTGGTCTGCATTTGTAAAACAACAGAGCAACATATAGAAAGGGACCACAGACAGAAAGACTGCCATTCCTGATTTCATGTCCTGGCAGCAGGGGAGAAGCAGGCTTGCTGCCCACGTGGGGACTGGCTTCTCTCCCTTGTGTGGTTGCTTTGCATCCCTTCTGTTTCTTGGTGAGCTATGGTATAGCCTCTGCCCAAACGCACAAACAAATCCCGTGTATTAAGTGACTGCCAACTTCCTTCTTTAGAGGACCTCAGAATACTCTTGACGGTAAACGACAGCGTGACGAGACAGGCTGGTGGAGTCTGCAGTTGTGGAGCACATGCTACTGCTTGCTAATGTTTGCACATTTGGAAATCGATTTCTTGAGCTTCATAAAGAATTATTAGCTGTGGAATGGTGCCTGCTAAGTTGGGTGTGGATTCGTTTTGTATACCTTGTGTGCACATTGATTTAAAAAAAAAATCTTTGATAATTTCTTACGTGGATCAGTGGTTTTTATTTTGTTTTATCAAAGTAGGTAAGGGGAAAAGAGAATTTTGGCATCTGCAACTCATTCTAAAATTATACTAAGGAAATAAAATCTCTGGCCCAGGCTTGCTAGGCTCAGAAGCCCCCAGTGGGGCTTATGTTTCTGACTTAATGTCACTTCTTTCCTAGTTACCTTGTCTGTGGACTTATCAAGAGATATGCCACTCGTGCTGGAAAGCAGTGAGGTGAAACCGAGGTTGCCATCGAATAGGGTCCATGCGAGTCCTCCCGCTAGCCAGAGGTCCCTCTGCGTCCGCTCCGTGGGCGAGCTTTCCCTGTCTTGCGAGATGCTTCCTGGCGCCCTCTTCTCCGGGGCCCCTGCTCCTGCGCCAGCTTGGACCGCTGTGCCTCTGATGTGGCGGCTGGGCCTGGGGCGTCTGCTGGGTTTGACTGAGACACCGAATGGCTCTCCCTCCCCCGTCTCCCTCTCCCCACCTCTCTATTTGGATCGTCTCTGCATGCTGGAGGATGACGTAATTAAATACATCCTTGAAGGATATAGAAAACAATAACATTTTCCTTTTTGCCTTATTCTGGGGGAGTACAACCCCTTAAACTACCAGGTTGTCTTGTCAAATGAGTTATTGTTTTTCAAAATATAGCCTGAACAGCATCCTTTATAATTAAGGCTCCTGGCTCTCAGTTTAAAGTGATATTTGCCAGTAAAAGCCTGCCAAAAAATAAATAAATAAAAGCAGGCTTATCGTTAAATATTGATTTAAGCTTGGAAACCGGCTCCAAATTTTGTTATACCAGTCTTGATCTCCATGGCCTCTGGGCATCTGTTTCAATTTGGTCAAATTGAAATGGGGAGGGACAGTGCCAGGCTAACAGCAAGGTGATCCAATATAGTAGGATGAGTTGTATTTGATGAAAAAGAGCCAGGCAGAGTCATCTGCAGATCCTTGGGACAGGTGGACTGGGCTCAGGCGAAATAAGAGCTGATGGGCACCCTTACCTCTCCCGTGGGCTGACTTGAGCCAGTGATTATTTTTCTTGAAACGTTAAAAAAAAAAAAAAGTTGAGTTGTCTTTCGAGGTCAGTATGATATTTTGGGTTTTTAAAATTTTTTTATTTATTTTTTGCCTTTCTGGGCACCCTGCTAAATGTAAGGTTTTCCTCCCACTGGTCTGCTTGGGTGGTGCTCCCCAGGATCCTTTCACATCACTGGTAGGAATGTTCAGAAGCCTAAAAAGAAAACTCTTATGAACTGAGTTTCTCAATTCCTACCTGGAGATTTTCTCTAATCTGGGGGAAAAGATAAGGTTCTCAGAAGAATTTTCTTCTCTGGAACTTAGACGCTTCAGACTTGTCACGATCCACCTGTGTCTCCGACAAGAGAAGGCGAGCAGGTGGGAGAGGGTTAAAAGTTCCCGAAAAAAGGGCCCTCGATGAATCTGAATTCCATGGGTGCAAAGTGCCTGAGATCCATTCGTTTTGACAACCTCGGTTATTCTGGTGCCTCTCGTCATCTGTAAAGTTAACAAGGGCTGATAAGACACGATGAGGCCGGGCCCTGGTTTGTGTTTCCAGACTCATCAATATTTCACGATACCATTTTCTTACAGTCAGATACATCCGTTTGCCAAGTGTGGGTGCTGCTGTGTGTTCACCCAGTGCTTTAACAAAAGCCCTGCCTTTAAATCAGCAGATACGGGGCCCTGAGGCCCACCTCGCCAGCCCCTGGACCTTGCTTTCAAATGCGTGTTCTAGTTCAGGTGAGGGAGTTGGTGTTTGACTTCTAGAAACAGTTGCTGTCTACCTTAAAAAATATATCGTTATGCTCTACGGACAAAAAAGCATCCGTCTTAGCCACATTCTCCTGTTCCTTTTCGTTCTCCACCCCGATGCCGCCCTTGTGTTTCTTTGTACTTCACACTGGACAGTAGAATCAGGCGCCAGAGGCTGAATTTAATTTGGAACAGACCTCCGTCTTGATGGAACTGCCATTGCTCAGGCTCAAACACAGCAACCTGCAATTTCCTGAGGCCATGCCGCACCTCGCACTGTCACAGGCTCTAAAAATGAAGTCCAGCCCCAGCACCTCCCGTGGCTGCCCCAGCTCCCAACAACCGCACAGGGCGGTGTGGACGCGCGCACGTCAGCCGAGCAGCGACGGTTCCCGGATGCAATCAAACCGAGTGCACGGCTATCACTTGATTAACAGCTGCGGTATTAATTTCCCTTTTTGGTTGCTTGACTCACAGCAAGAATCATGTCAAGGCAGCAGAGAAGCAATTAAATTGATTTGAATCTTTGTCAGGGAAGATAACATGCCTCTTTCTCTTCTCACTTAAATAATTAAAGTTTCAGTAGGTATTATTTCTGGCTTTAAAGAAATTGGTATCTTAATGTAATAGAATCCTTGTAATTATATACTTAATGGCTCTTAATAAGTTAATCATGGTTTTTCATTTAAAATGTATTTTTTACTTATTAAACTTTTATTTGTTATAGTATCTTTGCTTTGAAGGAGACGGCGGAAAACACACAGAGAGAGAGACAAAACAATTCTGTCATTTCTCATTATTAATCCTTTCAACAGCTTTCTCCTCCTTTTGTGCTGTGTTGGACTTAAGTTTGAAGTAATATTTTTACATTTTAGTGCATTTAAAAGAAGCCCACTTCTCTTAATGACAACATTTTTATTTTAATGATGATGGAGTTTTGGACTTATATGAACATTTTCTCATAGGGCATCCTATGTATTTAAATTGTGCAGTGCTCCTTTAAACTTAAAAATTTCACCGAGGTCTTAGAGAAATGTTGAAAAAAATGATTGCAAATGTTTGCATTCCTTTTTGGTATTCAGTCAAATATTATGTTTATTTTACTCCTCCCACTATTGTGAAATGTATTATAAACATTTCTGAGAATAGGAAATAGGGGCAGAATTCACAGGGCAAGTGGCCTTCCTCACCAGATGCTGAATTTCAGCTGTAATGCATGTGCAACCCACAAGATATTGAGCATTACATGAGTTAACTGCTATCAACCTGAGTTGCTACCACTGGAGTGAGTGACTCCTGAGACAGAAGAAGTGTTAGCCTGGAGAGAAACTAGTTCTCAATTCAGACCCCAATCAAGAAGTGAGTGTGTTTCACCAAAAACTTTAAAAAAATACTCCCTCTTTCAGGATGGTGAACACTGATTTAAGAGACAAGAAAGAGCACACATCATGCAGAGACCATGGGCCCTGGACCAGACACACTGAGGTTAAAGAGAGGCAAAGCTAGCATCCTGGAGCCGGTCCCTTTACCTAGGGTTTTGGCGGGGTGCAGTTTTTTGTAGGAATTAATTGACAAGACTGAATCTCCTCATAGTATTTTGAAAGAAAGCTGCTGCCTGCTTGTATACTATAAATTGCCAAATGCCACTGCCTCTGGGTGGATAGATGACAAAAAGACAGCTCTTCCTCTTAGTGTGGCCAGCAGAGGACAGGCTGGGTTTCATCACCCCTGCTCCTTGGCAGTGCACAATCCGCACAACCTTCCCTGGTTTGACACGTGCACAGGCCAGGCTGTCAACTTTGAAACAAGCTCTGAAGTAAGGTGTGTGTGATAAGGCAGACGACAGAGGGAGCTAGCAGTGTGGGTGGGGAGCGGCACAGAGGCTGTGCGCAGAGCGCTCTGGATCGCTCATGGTGGACACTGTACCTCCTGGCCACGCTGATTAAGAATTGGCACTGGTTTCTTAGGACATGAAACTTTGGAAACACACTGTATGTCCTTTCTGGTGTGTTACAGAGTATGTGTGTATAGTTCTCATCCAGTGTGTCTTCTGTCATTTTAACCTTGAGCTGTTGGTCTCTCCATGACTGTTGCATTGAAGATTCTGGAGCCCAGGATACTTAGAACCAGCATTCCTTAGAGTGGAAGGATGCTTACATAAACACAGGCTGGAAGGGAGTTAGGGAGTAGAGTGGAAGGACGCTTACATAAGCACAGGCTGGAAGGGAGTTAGGGAGCAAAGGGAAGGGGAAGGACGTCCCAGGCAGAGGGTTTGGATGTGGAGGCGCACAAGAGTATGGGCTCTCTTAGGAAGGGTTTTTGCATCTGATTAAATCTGGGTGTCCCTGGGGATGCCAAGTTGAGTACAACACATTCCCTGCCTTGGAAGAGCTACAAATATTTTCACATCTACCCTATTTGATCGTCAAACAAATTCCATAAGTTAGGTAGGAAAAATCTTATGAACTGAGAATCACTGGGGAGGAAATTGGAGCCTGAAAAAGCACACACGACTTGAGGTTATACAGCTAATTCTAGGTAAGTTGAGACTGAAACCCAGCCTCCTGGTGGCCAGTGTGGGCCTTTCAACTAGATAGGAAGAGGGGAATAGCTTTTCCCTTCCTTCCCAGGCCAGAGCAGCAGACTTTTTCTAAAAAATATGGTTGTGATTATGATTATGATTATTAATTATCATGCACTGATTTGTGGAAGAAGAGAGTACAGTCGGGTCATCCATTTCTATTAGTAGTGAAAATGTGGAAAACTCTTGCCAGGTGAGTTAGTAGGAGTGAACTACAATGAATTTATTCATTAATTCAACAAATATTTATTGAGCACCTACTGCATGGCAGGCACTATTCTGGGAACTTAGGATACAGTGGTGAACAAAACAGATGGGATTCCTATGCTAATAGAGCTTATATTCTGGTGGAATAGTTTAGTATTTACACAAGTAAATAAAAAACTAAGACATGTGTTATGAGGAAAATTAAACAAAGGATGTGATACTGACTCAATAGGGGTGACACAGATGGGCAGTCAGGGAGACCTCTTTGAGGAAGAGACATTTGAAATGATATCTGAATGCCAAGATTCAAATGTAGGAAAAAGCTTGGTGTGTCTAATAGACATAAGGACAGTGTGACTCATGGCTGAAGGGGCAAAAAGAGAGAAGGGGTGTGGAGGTGAGTGGGAGGGGTCAGAGGGGGTCATGTCAGAGAGTGAGGTAAAGGAATTAGGCAATGGCAGAGCTGACCCGTGTTGCTGGGGCCATGTTACAAAACTTCACTGTGCTGCAGACTTTCTCCCAAACTGCGTTACCATGACAGATGTGAGGACACCATCAAGAAAGTAAAAAGACAACCCATAGAATAGGAAGAAGAAACATTGACAAATTACATATCTGGTAAGGGACTTAGCTCCAGAATATATAAAGAACTCAACTCAATAGTAAAAAAGGCAAATAATCCAGTTAAAACATAGCCAAAGGATCTGAATAGCTATTTCTCCAAGGAAAATACACGAAGAGATAGAAAGCAAATGACAAGATGCTGGGCATCATTAGTCATCAGAGAAAAACAAATCAGAATCTTGAGATACCTCGTCACACGTACTAGGATGACTAGAAGGAAAAAGGCAGATAATAACAAGTGTTGGCGAGCATGTGGAGAAACCAGAATCCTCGTACACCCCTGCAACTGAAAATGGGAATGTTACCTGATGCAGCCACTTGGGAAAACAGTCTGGCACTTCCTCAAATTGTTTAACAGAGAATCACCATATGTCCCAGCAGTTCTGTTCCTAGGTGTATATCCAAGAGAAATGAGAGTGTATGTCCACACAAAGACTTATACACAGATATTTATAGTGGCATTATTCACAATACCAAAAGGTGGAAAGAACCCAAATGTCCATCAGCTGACAAATGAATAAACAAAATATGGCAGATTCAGACAACGGAGTTTTATTTGGCCATAAAAAGAAACGAAACACCGATACATGCTACAACATGGATGAGCCTTAAAAACATGAGGCTAAATGAAAGAAGGCAGTCACAAAAGACCACATGTTATATAATTCTTTTCACATTAAGTACAGGGAAATCTACAGGGACAGAAAGTAAGCTAGTAGTTGTTTAGGAGATGGGGGGAATGGAAAGATACTGGGGTGGTAGCCAAACGATACAGGGTTTCTTTTCAGTGTGATGAAAATATTCTAAAATCGACTGTGGAGATGGTTGCACATATCTGTGAATATACCTCAAACCACTGGATTCTACACTTGAAATGTATGGTATGTGAATGATATCTCAATAAAGCCGTTAAAGAAAAACACTAAAACCCCCAAAAGCCTAAGGGTACGCTTCACATTTCCTGAGAATTCTAGACTTTTCAGATAAAACTTATGAGTCCAGATCAGAATAGCTTTGTGCCGAAGGGAGAGTCATCAGTGAAGCTGTTCTTTGAACACAAAGCTTTTTTTCCTAAGGTATTGGAAAGGAGCAACACCTTGAACACCACAGGAAATCCATAAATATCTAATTTGCACCACTGCATGATAAAAGCAGCTTGCTTCTTCCACTCATTAGCAACACTCAAAAATGTATTCTAGCGCTTTGCCTGCTAATAAGGATATTTACATTTGCTGTTTGCACCAACTAAAGAAGCCCTGTTTATTCCCACAGTTTCTCTGCAGCTCTGGTCCACCTAGACTGTTTAGAAAGCAGGTAGAGAGCTGTTCTGGGACAGACTCAGTGGCGAAAAGTGCAAATGATATAGGAGAACTCATCTAAATTAATGCATTTGGAATCATGGATTTCTAAGGGAGTCTGGAATTTGGGAGCTATTTCAGTTTCCTTGATGACAGGAAGTTCTCCTTTGTATTCTACTGCCAGTAACATGCTCTTGTCCTGCAGATGATGATCACTGCAGAGGCAAGTGAAGCCCTTTAAGATAGGAAGAATCTTACTTATCTTTGTACCCTCTAGAAGTCCATGCTTTTGTACATAATATGTATTTAGTAAATTTTTAAATTGAATTTGAATTAATAGATAAGTAGAGTTTAAGAACAAGATCGAGGGATTTTTTTAATGATTGAAACAAATAAGAATTGAACACACTAATGGATGGTATTAGCCAAATATAAGTCTGACTCAACCTGGGAGCCGGCTTATAAATGCCATGCTGTTGGAACTAGAGAGTCTCCAGCTGCTAATCAGGAAGCCATGTAAGTGACGGTGCTATTATTGTAAGTTGATATAAACAGGAAATGGAAAGTAAGATTTTTCCAGTATCTTTTAGCTCAGTCAGAGAAAGCAAGACTGCGTCTTGTAAACACAGGCATTCAACTCGAAAGACTGACGTTCTGTTTGGGTGGCAGAATAGTTCACCAGGCCATGCCACAGTTAAATGAGATATCTAATTTCCTCCTCTTATTATGAGACAAGAATCCTAGTAGTTGGCATTGTGCATTTGCCAGTGACAGGAATCAAACTTGCCTCTATATTGGCCAGTCACAAGGTACTACCCATGTGTGTGAGGTCTAGTCTGAAAGAGTCTGTTGGCCTCCCTTATGGAGAAAAATTAACAATTATTTCCACCATTTCTGTCTAACCTTCCTGCTTTCCTGCTGTCCAGCAGAAAATGACCTGTTTTCTTATCTTTCCTCTGTCCATCCAGGTTACATGGGTAAGTCTGAAGTGTCCACATCTCCTAAATGCAGTTTGAATGTATGAGATGTACTTTGAAATCCTAGGTCTGGGATACTGATGCCATCTTTACCACACATATGGCTCTTAGCACTTTACAGCTCAATTTTCTGCTTAAGAGGGTGCCGTATAAACCAGCAAATACAGCAAGTGACTAATTAGCCAAATTAATGAGGGCTTGTTACTGGAAGTCCCCAATGCCCTTGGAACTTGGGATGTTTCATTATTACAATCTGCAAGTGGTTTCCTCCAATTAATTTTTAACATACGCTCTTGCCTCTTCTCAGTAATATGTAATATCCTAATACTTCAGAGGGATTTACAAGCATTAACTCATTATTCCTTCTAGGGAGCTACTGAAAGATTGAAACAAAAAGGAAACCATAGTGCATTTTTGTCATCATAGCTTTTTGGCATACTTCACAAATTCTAGTCTATAGGTCTACAGGAAAATTGGGAAAGAGCATTTATTAAGACCTATTCTGAGAAACAAAGAAAAGGAAAAAAATGTAGATATGAAAGGAATCACTCTTTTCCACAGGATGAGTGATAAACTAAGAAAAGTCAGTCTTCTTCCTTACAGCCCCTTGTGAGATGGCCTGATTGGAGACAAATTCAGATCTAATTAGGCACAGGGAAGCATGTGTTTAGAGCACATTCAGAAGTGATGTGTGAATGTAGAGCACATACAGAAGCAAGGTGCATAAGTGACGTCACAGAGATGGTGAAGTAGGGAGCTCCAAGAATTGGTCCCTCCACTGAAGGAGCCATTAAGCTGGTAAAAGCTGATAGAATCATGTTTTTCAGAACTCTAGAATCTAACAAAAAACTTACAACAACCAGGAGAGAGCTAAATGAAAAAGAAATTGTTAAATTTCAGCTTTTAAGGAAATCTCTGTCAGGTCACTGTCTGCGTGCTGAGACCAAAAAGAGACTTTTAGGGATCACACATGACAAAAGAATACAGTCTTCATAAAAATCCATTCATAACAAATGGATTACCAATGCCATCAACAATCAATAACAACAGACGCTAGAGAGAGAGAATCTGATTTCCAGAGTTATCACACTAGAATGTTCAAAATGTCAACAAAAATTTTACCAAAAATAACAAGACATACCAAGACACAGGAAAGTATAGCGTCTTCATAGGAGAAAAACTGACATAAAATATCCCTGAGCCAGCTCAGACATTGGATTTACTAGGCAAAGACTTTAAGTCAAACATCTAAATGAAACTGTGGGTAAAGAATTACAAAAAACAGGGGGACAATTTATGAACAAATAAAGAATATCAAAATATCATTAAAAACATTGACATTGTGAAAAAGAACCAAATGGAAATTCTGGAGCTGAAAAGTAAAACAACTAAATGAAAAATTCACTAGAGGGATTCAGTAGCAGATTTGAGCAGGCAGAAGAACAAACAGCAAACCTGAGGACAGGACGACTGAAATTAATCAGTCTGAGGGGCAGAAATGGAAAATAATTGAAGAAAAACGAACACATCCTAAAGGATTTGTGGGACTTCATCAAGTGTTCCAATATACGCATTAGGAAATTGAAGGAGGGGAGAGAGAGAGAAAGAGAAGTAAGTAATGTTTGAAGAAATAATGGTTGAAAATTTCCCCAGTTAGATGAAAGACATGCATCTCCACGTCCAAGAAGCTCAATAAACTTCAAATAGGATAAATTCCAAAGAGGAACACACTTCAAGTAGGATAAACTCCAAAGAGATCCACACTGAGACACCTTAGTATTAAACTATCAAAAGCTAACACAAAGAGAGACTACTCGAGGCAGCTATAAGATAAAAGCAATTTGTCACATACAAGTGATCCTTAGTAAGATTAACAGTTGTCTTCACATAAGAAATTACGGAGTGCAGAAAGCAGTGGGTGACGTGTTTGAAGTGCTGGTAACGAAAATAATGCCAATCAAGCGTCCTATATCTGGCAAAAATTGAAAAAGAAATTAAGACGTTCCCTAATAAGCAAAAGCTGAAAGAGTTCATTACTAGTGGATCTGCCCTGTGAGAAGTGCTAAAAGGAGCCCTTCAAGTTGAAATGAAACTAAATAGTGATTTGAAGCCATACAAAGGAAAAAAGAACCTTAGTCAAGAAAACTACATAGGTAAATATAAAAGCCAGTATTGTTGTATCTTCGGTTTGTAATTTTTTTTTCCTTTTTAGGTTTCCTTTATGATTTATAAGACACTGCATAAAACAGTCATTATAAATTTGTGTTAATGGGCACACAATATATAAATACGTAATTTGCAGTAATAAGAATCTAGAGCATGTGTGGAGAGAATGGGTTTGAGGTTTCCTTTGATGAAAGGGAGTCTGGTTGGTTGACTTGTATGGAAAAAAAGGATATGCCAGGTGCGAGGAGGAGGTGAAATGGGTGTTGAACGGAAAATGGCTTTGGAAGCTAGGAAGACAAAGGGCACTCTATAATCCAGCCCTTCCTTGTAGTGAGTGAGAAACTCAGATTCGTAGGAGAAGCAGCAGTAATCGTACCCTCCAGCACGTAGAACTGTGCCCAGCACGAAGAGAGTAGTGAACTGTTAGTGGCCGGATAGCTCTCTTCCCTCCAAATGTCTGATGCTTTATCTTCTTCAGATAGTCTCTTGTCAAACACTTGATGACTAGCTCTCCGTTGCTAAGAAATTCAAGCGTCTTAGCAAATCTTAGGGAGTAGGTTGGTGAAAAGACTCAAGTTATACGTATTTTTGGTAAATCCAATGTTTTAGAAGTTTGGGGATTTGGATGTTATGATGATTTGAAGACAAAATAGTCCCAGAGTATTCTCAGCGTTTCCCATCCCCTGATCTGGAAAAAGGGTGTTAGCATTGCCTGCAGTTTCTCTGCCTTTCTTGCCACCTGAGGAGTGTCCTGCTGTTACAAGGCCAACATTTTTAGGTTTATGATGCAAAATGAGAACGGTAGGTCCAAAGGGTAGAACAACCGGGATGCTTGGACCGGGTGTGGAGGAGGAGCTGTTTCTGGAGAGTTTCTAGGAGAAAACTGGTGGTGCGAAAAGAGCTCCAAGGTATGAGGAAAATAAATGGGAGAAGAAATTAAAGTTTTAAAAACATGTAACTGTGGAGTGTAGTTCTTATTCAAGGGCAGTCTAAGGGAGTTGAGTGATACTGACTGTACCCTGGTTGCTAAACAGTGGTTAGTTGGCTGTGCACCACCGAGATCAAATCACATGGCTCCTGGCTCAGCACGCTTGCGTGGATGATGGTGAAGTTCTGGCACCCAAGTGAGCATTAGGTAGACTGGATTTAAAGGCACTGACGCTAGTCCTTTTCCACTCCTATTTCTGAGACTCAGATTTTTGTTTTATCTGGAGTTATTTCAAAACCATCTTTCAAGACTCAGCTCCAGTGTTACCGTCTCTGTGAAATTTTTTCCTGATATTTCTCATTTCTCCAGTGGAATTGACTCTCCATCCTTTGGGTCTCTCTTTTACCTTGTGTAGATTTCTCTCATGTTTACCTATGGTACTTGGCTGGATTTATGTCTCTCCAATTGACTGAGTTCTTTGATGGCAGAAACCATCTTTGTTTCCCTGGAGCCTAGCACTGCACCTGGCACGCAGCAGGCACTTACTTAATGCCTTTTTGTGGAATAAACAGCTTACTAGCCATTGGTCCTGTGAATCTTCCTGAAGAACAATAAAATACACAGTGATTCCACACAGTCTATTAAAATGACAATTCAAATTCATTAATATATAGCCTTCAAAGTTCTTGGTAATGTGACTTTAAACTATTTTTAAGGCCTCCTCTCCCTTTAAAACCTCTATGTTCTCTACAAATTGAATAACTTATTTTTTTTCCCTTTTGTGTGTGTGTGTGTGTGTGTGTGTGTGTGAAGGAAGACCCTTATAAAATACCCCATCATATTCCCTGCCAGGCCCAGAATTAGCGCTTGTAGACTGTGTAGTACGGAGAGCTGGGATAGAGAGACAGGAGAAAAAGATCACAGGAGGATGTGAGTTATTGTGAATGTTCTAATTTCTGTGTTAGTCTGTGGGATCACCGACATTTGCTGTATTTTAAATAAGCAAGCAAACAAACAAATAAATGAGAGCCGCATGAACCAATGATGAAAGTATGCTGTAAAAAGCACGAGTATGCTTAATCCAATTCCATGAACTTGAAATAAACAAAAGAGCAGCTGAAAGCTGCAGTGTAATGAAGAAAAAGACTACACGTAATATACTCAAAACTGCTTGTCTCCTGTCTTGAATGTCTGAGATCCTTTCTGCTTTCTCCTTGCTGCCTTCACTTGTGGGACAGTCACAAGTAATAGTGGATAATTTAAAATTTTTTGTTTTTCATGCCTAGGCACCTATATAGAAAAGATAGTCAAATTTTAGGTTGAGGATCTCTCAGCAATGATTTTTTGTAGGTGACCCTCAGGGTTTAGTGTGTCCAAGAAAAACCTACGTTTTGTTAACATTTTGAATTTCTGGACCCACCTCCCAGAAATGCTGATTCATTAGGTTTGGTTGTGTGATCTAAGAATCTGACTTTAAATAATTACTCTTGGGGTATTTTGATGCAGATGGTCCAAGAAAAATATGTCATTATACTACTATGGAGTATCAAGTTGAGCTGCAGACTTAGTGGTGTAGAGATGTACCGTGACCCTGAAGACACTCTCAAAAGAGCATCACAAATGGTTAGAGTAGTGGGGGCATTGATTTGAGGCATTTTCCAGGTTTAAAGGATCTAAATGTTTCTAATCCGTAAAGCCTTGCTCAGCAACAACTAATGAGAGGTGATAATGCTCTACAAATATTTGAACGCCATCAGCATCAAAGAAGGAGAAAACTTACTTAGCTTGTTAGAAGATGGTATGATTAAGAGTAACTAAAAATGACCTCTAAACTGGATTTAAAATTAGCCTTCTGAAAGTAAAGTGATTAGATTTCAGGATAGATTCTTAACAAAAGTGATAAATCAATAGAGAGAAATGTGGAAAAAAATTGATCCTCCAATGAGTTGATTTCACTTGTGTTTCAAAGCTGCAAATGACAGCTCCCAAATTTCTTCTGGTCTGCATTTCCTTCTGTAGGTCTGGACGTCTCTCCCGTCTGCTCTCACACTCGGCCTTGGCCTTGGTGGGTTTTGACTGGTCCTTTGTCTGGTCTCTGGGACATTACGATGTTGGCCAGACTTGATACTCCAAACCCGCAGTTGTGGGTCTCCCTTTCTTCCCTCATTCAACTAATATTTAAGCACTGACTATTAAGCACCTGTCAAATGTCTTTTAAGTCTAGGCTCTGGGTATCAAGACAAACAGAAGCTCTGTCTCAGGGAGGTTATATCTTCGAGGCTTACTGATTATTATGGACTGACTGGTTGTGTCATCCCCAAATTCGTATGTTGAAACCCAAACCCCCAGTGTAATGGTAGTAGGAGGTGGGGCCTTTGGGAAGTCATTATGAGGGTGGAGCCCCCATAAATGCGGTTGGTGCTCCACGTGAGGGCGCAGTGAGAAGCTGGCAGTCTCCAGTCAAGAAGTGGGTGCTCACCAGACACCGAGTCTGCCGGTGCCTCGGTCCAGGACTTCCTGCTTCCAGAACAGTGAGAAATAAATGCCTGTTGTTGGGTCACCCAGTCTGTGATATTTTTGTTACAGCAGCCTGGGCTGACAGAGACACAGATAGCACCCGACTTGCCATGTTTCTAGTTGGAGTTGGGTGAATTCTTTCTGCCGTGAGCTCTGTGTCATGGAGAGAGCACGAGAGCCCTTGGTTGTGAGCTAACTCCGGAACACAGGCAGCAGGGAGAAACACCATGATGACAGAGCAGAGTCTGGGCCTTACCCCAATCCTTCTTTCCAGCTCTATCTGACTCACCTCCTTCGCAGCCTTTTATTATTAACTCAGCTGAATTTGCACCATTCATGCCGGCAAACACGCAGGGTTTGTGAGTTCCCTTTACTCTGCATTGCCTCACCAGCAGAGAGGTCTTCAGGGCACGCAGAGCGGGGCCATCTCCCCGGGCCACTCTCTGTGTGCTGCCTGGCAGCTGGCAGCACGGAGTAGACAGTGAGTAAGAGACGACTTTCAGGTAAAGGCAAAAGAAAACCACACCCGCACGTGTGCTGACTAAGTGCCGTCTCCTGGCCAGAGAGGACGGGGCTGGTCTTCCCTCGTCCTTCCTCCTCCACCTCAGGCTGCAGGTCGCTCTTCTGTGACTCGCTCTTTCAAGGCTGATGTTTACCTGAAAACGGACACATGAACAAAAACCCACTGAATTTCATCCATAAACACGTGCTTCAGGGAGGGTCGAACGGGCAGACACCACCACACATACCCACACTCAGACACGTCCTGTGACTTAACCCAGCCTTCCACTCCCCTGGGCTCTGAATTCTTCCAGGATCTCGGCTTCCATCCTGTTACCCTGGATCTAGTTAGGTCTAGAGCTTGAGGGCAGGGACAGAGCCCTCTCTTTCTCTGGTAATTCCTGGCTAGGCCAACACTTGCAGGCCCTGATGCTTTTCACACGTTATCCCCTTTAATTTTCACCACGATCGCATGGCAACTCCCATAGCTCGATGAGAACGTGGGACACGCACACAGAGCTTTATCACCTCTGATCTCTGGGTTTCCCTCCTTCCTACAGATACATGAAGTAACCAAGGCATAGTTATTGGACTCTACAACACTTTTAAGGAATTTAAAAAATATATATTTTCTGGGTTGAACTAAGCACTGTGATCATCTTGATTGAATGAAAGTCCTCAGTTGCCGTCTGTGAAGAGGACACATGCAGGCATTTCAGAGCCTTCCCAGGGTCATCTTTTCTGAATATTTTTATGAACTTCACGAAAGGGATTAACTATAGTCCTACCTGTCAGCAAGGGAAAAGCCTAGAACTGTGCTGTTCACTATGGTAGCAACGGGCCACATGTGGCTAAAAAACACTTGAATTCAGCCAGTCTGAACTGTGATGTGCTGTAAGTGTGAAACACACACCAGATTGAGAAAACTTAATAGGAAAAGAGAATGTGAAATACCGTATTAATAAATTCTTAAACTAATTTTTGGTTGAAATGGTATTTTGCATACACTGGGTTAAAATATACTATTAAAATCAAGCTCTCTTGTTTCTTTTTACATTTTAAAAATGTGGCTCCCAGAAAATTCAGGTATATATGTACTTGCATACATTTCTCTTGGATAGCGCTGGTCTAGCAGAAATATTTTATTTGTTTTTTCTGGAACTGCTTATATCTAACCATTTAAACTAGCTTGGATTTAAACTGCCACCTTTGCTTTAAAGACATCTGTCATGTAACACCTAGGCGTCCTTATTTTTCTGCTGCAGCCATGTTGCTCTAGGAGCAAAGTTGTGGTATAATAAAGAGCAACTGTAACTTGTATATGAAAAGAGTTACATCTTCATTGTGGGAACCACGAGGCACCCATACTGTTTCATTGCACACACAAGTCCCTTTTATAATGATGCTTTTTCATTCATTTGGCATACTTTTATTATTATTAATACAACAGTGGAAACTCCATGCATATCTGGGTAAAAGCATCTATTTGGGATAATCAAACCTACAAATCTTGTGACTGCTCAGATATAGTCAGTTAACTCCCCTTCCTCAGAACTGCAGCGTACCAGATGGTGCAGAAGGGTGGCCACCTAGTTCTTACAGTGCTCTTGATGGAGAGACGGTCACAAGAGCCATGGTGGCTGGTGGGGAGGGCAGGTGCTTCAGTCACCAGAAACGCTCATTTTAAACGCTAAGAAGAAATGTTCCTATTTCTTAAAATGCCGACGTCGTCTTTAGGAATGTCCAGGTTCTCATTAGCAGAGTCCTTCACGGTACGCTGGAAGAGCCCTTCCTTATACTTCTCATTGCTTCACTTTATAAAGAACTCTAGTTGCATCTCATACGTCGTCGGCGATGTTACTTTGTTGCTGTTGTTGTGTGTGTTTGGGGTGAGGAGAAGCGGTCCATAGATACAATGCAGTGCCCTCAACAGGCAAAGTGGGACGTGAGCGATGATCTTTTATTTTCGTTCGGTTTTTAAAATCTTTATATAAAAGTTCCTGGTTACAGTGTTTAAATGGTTTGGTTGATGCTACCTAAATATTTATTGAATTAACTAGTCCTACCACTGAGGTAAAATACAGACTTTGAAATTTCAAAAATTAGGAAGTCACTTCATAATCACATGAACCGGCGTGTGTGTGTGTGTGTGTGTGTGTGTGTGTGTGTGTGTGTATCCCCTGGGCACTATCTCTTTAGGATATCTGGGATCTTGTTTTTATTGAATTAAAATTTGCCCCATGAATTTAGTGTTTTTTTCCTTAAGCTGTGTTTATAGATAGTGATTGCTTCTGAATTTGTTTGAACTTATAATGGCAGACTTTTGAAGTGCTTAGATATAGTTTAAAAACTGGAGTAGAATAAACTGAGAAAACTTTCATATTTGTATACTTCTCACTCAATATTATTTCTTGCCTCCAAATCTCCTTCATAAAATACTGCAGATTTCAGTTTCTGTTTGAGTTATTCATCATTCCTACAAACTATAGCTGACCTTTTCATAAATTTATTTTTGGAT
This sequence comes from Camelus dromedarius, assembly GCF_036321535.1. Classification (NCBI taxonomy): domain Eukaryota; kingdom Metazoa; phylum Chordata; class Mammalia; order Artiodactyla; family Camelidae; genus Camelus; species Camelus dromedarius. The sequence continues at coordinate 4,685,962 of NC_087444.1, forward strand.
AAAAATGATGACCTAGAAGATATTTCACCAAATAAAACTCTGCCAAAACCTGATAAGTGGGGTCCAAAAAAATCCAGTTCTATAAAATGAAGGTTCGAGATACTGTGAGCTTAATAAAATGAGGGCGGAGAGCCTGTTCAGCTACCTGCCACAAGGTTCCTGGGGCTTGGCTGAGGGATCCAAATCTGTCTGCATCCCAGCTACAGCGTGATGCCACCTAGCGGTGGTTCTTCTCTCTGACTTAAGCAGTATTGGCAGCGATCCAGCATCCTATGAAAGGCTGGGAGTTCTCAGACAGCGGCAGCAGTTCCAGGAATCTCTGGTTAATTTGTACCCATTTCCTTGGCCTCATTTTGGGAGATGTGAGCCGGGAGAAGCCTGGGGTCCAGAGACCCACTCTTCTCCTCCCTACCTCCCAAGACGAGGCTGCCTGTCTCTTCTACCAAACAACCTTCCTGTTCATACTCCACTCCCCTTTCCCCTTGTGTAAGAACTGTAGGCCCCCAGATCTGAGAGCAGGGTTAAGAAGAGGGAAGGAGGCATTTGCATCATATTCAAACTTTTCTTATTGCAGGGCCTGTGAAGTGTGGAGTTTTGCTGCAATTTTGTTATTTTCAGTGAAATATAGTTAGGAACGAATTTGGCAAAAACTGCATCCTTTATTAACATGAGTAGTTCTAGATTTTAGTTCCCATTATATTTTCAGCTCATGCCTATAAATGACTATTAAATATGGAGATTTTACTTTATTTGGTTTATTTATTTAGCTGAGGCATATTAACTTCATTAGGACATACAGATGGTATTTTACTAAATTTTTTGTTTTGTTCCTCAGTCCCAGCTTTTGACTGATTAAAAAAGAACTGGGGCAATTCATTTGCTCATCACAGATGAAAGAATATCAGATTTTCAAACATTAGAATTCTTTTCCTTTTCTGAATACCTATAGTGTTTGATTTGAAACAATTGTACCTCATTTGAGCCCTGTGTCCCTGACAAGAGCATAAAAATATTATCGTTAATGAAAGATCACATTCATCTTCGAGTACCTCCTAGTGCACACGGTAGATCTTCAATAAATGTTAAAAAAAAAAAAGAAAGAACATGCACACACACACGTGCTTGTATAATATTCTGCAAAAAACAACAAAAACAAAAAAAGCTGTGATTCGAATTAGCCCGAATCATAGCTTCTCGCTTCCCTCCAGCCGGCATGAATCGGCCACTGTGAATTTGGTTGCTGAGACATGATGTAATCACACGGCACACATGCTTCCCAGGCAGCCAAAATGTTTTCAACCTCCTTTGTCACTTAACTGATTTGAATATCTGATCGAGGCTTTGGAGATTAAAATCGGCTGGTTTCTTCATGCTGTAAAAGAAATGGAGCTGTAGCCACAGTCCTAATAAGCTTTCATTCCAGCTGAAAGATTCTAGCCAGAGAGACAGCTTTGTTTTTTTTTTTTTGAAGACATGTTTACCCAATTCTTGGTAATTAAAACCTCCTATATGCCGACCAGAACTTTGGAGGAAAGTTCTCAGGGAAATTCAAGGACTTTGAAGGTCACTTAATGCAGCAAGATATTTTTTAGATACGTAGGTTCTTGGTAATTTTGCTTAGTATCTTCCATGAAGAAGATTCAGGCTTCAGTTACATGGTGCTCAACAAGGCAGAATCTCTTCTGAGAGTTAATGAAATTGTCTCAGTCCCAATTGTATAATAGTCATGAATTTAATTTTGTGCCAGGATCCTTAGCTTGAGAGAAATGGAGTAACACATACTAGTGAGTTAGTTAGAGGAGAGGGTGACTTAATGGAAATGTGAACTCTAAGCCTGGTTCCAGAGGGGGACTTCAGAAGAACACTGGACCCATCCATATTTCATGCAGAATTCTTTGTGGATGTGCATATATGCATTTTGTGGATGAGGGCACAGCTTTCATCAGATTGACAAAGGAGGTCAAGATTCCTCAAGGCATTAGAACCTCTAATTTCAAGTACTCAGTGTAGCAGGTATATTCTAATGGCTGTTTGGAAAATTTAATGGCCTTAGGATCCTATAGGGATAATTATAACAGATTCTGGGTGGGTACTTGTGGCTAATCTGGAAAAAGGTAACATCTGGGCCTTTGTGTAGAGTTGTGCCCTCTTAGATCTGTGCTGAAATCATGACTGTCCAGAGCAGAGCTTTAGGGGGACAGACATACTGGGGAGCAAATTTGGGTGGAAAGAGAGAGAACATGTATGATGCAGGTCAGCAAAGTGGAACCCAGTCAGAGAACAGCAGCTTAGATGGTGGAGGGCCTGGAAATTACAGGACAGGATAAGCATGAAAGGCGGTAAGGCTTTGCCTGGGGCAGGGGAGCCATGTGAACCACCTTTACATATGTTGTGGCAGAGAAGCTCAACTGGCTCTGGTGTCTGCAGGCAGAATCAGGGGAAGAGTGGGATTTGTAGATTCGGAATTAGTGTAAAAAAAAGTTCTTCTCTTAGAACCATCTTGCCGTGGACTGAGACGCCTTACAGAAATGAGTGTAGAGGTGGGGCTGGGCAGTCGTCCCCAGGGAATGGGGTAGAAGAGATGCGCACATTCAGAAGACGTGCAGTAGATGGTTTCCAGATTCGTTAGTTCACCGCTAAGTTGAACGCCTACTTAGATGTCCCGAAGGCACCTCAAACTCATCATATCCACGGCAAACTCATGAATTTCCCCTTTAAACTTGATTTTCTCTAGTCCTCTGTCTCAGTGAGTGGCACAACCATCCACCCAGCTATGCAAACCTGAATCCTTTCTATTACCTCTTCTTCTGTCCTCATTTCTGATCTGTCACCAAGTCCCAATGATTCATCTCCTTAATCTATCTCAAAACTGTTCTTTTTGCTCTCTCCCTATTGCCTACAGCATGTCACTAACACCTCTTTCCAAACCACTGCAGTAGCCTGCCCATTGCTTTGTCTATATCTCCTCTTGTTCTTTCCACCCATTTTTCATCTTTCAGCCAGTATAGTCTTATTAACACAACCTTGATTAGGTTCTTTTCTCACCCAGTTCTCTTCTCTGGCCACTTCTTAACACTTCAGTGACCTCCCATGGCTCTCTCTCTCTCTCGCCACAGGACCTTTGCACATGCAGTTTCCTCCCTGGAATGCTCATCTCCACCCCCATGTCCCATCCTGCTTCCTATCCCCTCACTTGTTAATACCTGATTTTCTTTGAGAGTCAATTTAGCCATCACCTGCTCAGTTCATTTTTTCTGATCTTTCTGTTACAGACGCTCTTCACAACGTCTTCCACAGGTGCCATGTGACATTTATTAGTATGAGCCTTTGGTTACTGTTGTTTTCCCCAATAGACTGAAGTTCTATGAAGGCAAGGACTGTGTATTTTTATTGACACAGAGCTTAGTAGGTGCTTCGTGAGCAACTCTGAACTTCTGTGGTCCTGATCCAGGAGCTTGGGGATGGGGCTGAGGTAGAGGGGCACTGAGTGGGCCAAGGCTTGAAGGGGGCCTTAAAGATGAGTAGCAGAGAAAGCCGTGGACAAAACTGGCCCGTGTCCCAGATTTGCAGGGATCTGCAAAGATGGCAGCCTCGGAATGGTGGTGGTTCTGGCAGTGCCTTAATCCAGTGTTTGATCCCTCACCCCCTCAGGGGTTCAGTGGTATGGGGGGGAGATCGTTCTTCTCTCCAGGACAGAAAAGATGAAGCTGGGAAGAGGGCCCCTCCTCTCTGAACCTGGTTAACAGGTAGTGCAGCCCAGCATGGCACCCTTACACCGGCCCAGATCCCACGGCGAGAAGGTCTTTGAACTGGCCCGGGTCTAGTTCCTGAACCGACCTCGCTAACCCAGCGGTACATCTTGTAGCCTCTGCTCTTTATGGTTTCTCCCCGCAGTGCTCCTGCTCCTGCCACGCACCCCTTTGGACTCTTACGTTTCCTTCAGGAGAACTTCTAGCCAGTGGTCCAGCCCAGTGGACAGGATCCAGAAACACCCCACCAGAGCCCATCACCTTAGACCATTTCTCACACACCGTAGTCAGACGAAGACCCATGCCATCCATTCACTGCGGCACACATAGCATGTTTATTCTGAGAAATGTTACACTTGAACTTTACGGATAAGGAGCAAAGACCTGAATGGGATGCTGGCCTGCTGGGGGCCACTGAGGGTAGCGAGGTGCACTGGGTTCTATTTTTTATTTATTTATTTTTTTGCCTGTTATTGTGGTACAGTAACAGAATTGTGGTAAACGGCAGTCACATTATTGGTGTCTTATGTTCAGGCTTAAAGTGAATCTTTTTCCCGATTTCACAATGCAGTGAAGTCTGGTGCAGAGACTGCAAGTCGCTCAGCGGCCTCTCCTGCGCACCCGTGGGTGTGATGAGCTTTGGATCACGTCGCTCCGGAGCGGAACGCCAGCACTAGTGCTGGGGCCCAAGGGCACCACTCTCTTAAGAGGGTTCTCTGCTGCTCCTCCCTGGCTGGCCACAGTTTCCTCCACCTCTGCTCTGATGGAGCGGTGGCTTTGTCCTGGTAGAAGTAGCACTCAGATTAATAAAGGGGCATCTTTTGCTTCCTCAGGAGATCAGAGATGGCCCTCTGGGCTGAGGAGCAGCTGCAGTTTGGGTGGGATGTGAGCTGCAACGCCAAGGCTCTTAGACAGTGTTCCCTCAAAGCAGACACGGAGACGACGTTTCAAGTCGAGTCATTTATTTAGGAAGTGACCCACGATGATGAGGCAAGACAGGAAAGCTGAGAAAGAGCGGTGACTGTGGGCAGCTGAAGCTCTATCTCCCAGGGGCCCCTGAGAGACTGGAGAGCATCCTTTAGTGCTCCAGGGGCCGAGGAATCTGATGTGGTTACCCTCTGTCTCCTGCCCCCCCCCCCCCCCCGACGGTCACTCCTGAACATTCTGGCCTGTGTGGAGCTCAGGCTAAGCGAGCTCCGCAGCCAGGGACACTCTCCCCTCCACCGGGGGGAGGTGCAGGAGGGTGTAGGCCTGGGTAGGGCCTGTCGCGGAGGACCTCAGGGGATGGCTGAAGGCACGCGGGCACTGACACCACTTGTAAGACCAGATGAGGGAGAACCCTCACCAGCTGGCACCCCCACGTTCACTTGCCCTTTGCCTCTTTGCATCAGTGTGGGGCTGGGGTCTGTCACTCAGAAGCTAACAGAGGTGGGGGTGCACCTTGGGGTGCAGTCAACTAGGCCCACGCCTCGGACCTTGGGCTCTGGGACAGGGGCAGAAACTGAGGGAACAGAAGGTGGGAGGAGAAGAAATCAGGGTGACACCTTCAGGGGATGTCAGAGCAAAGGCAATGAACTGAAATGGTGATTTGTCTTTCCTGCTCATTATGACCATGCTACTCATCCGAGTGAGGGATTGGTGACCTGGGACTAACCCCCTGGCAACAGTACCCTCTTCCATGCGTCCCCCTTAGGTTGTGCTTTTGTGTCATTCCTCTCCCTGCCAAATGCTCTCTTTAACCAGATTCCCTTTACTCCCAAAGAATGGGCAGTTAGGTAGAGGTGTTCTGTGATTTACAGCAGGCCTGCATTTGCCCTGTGGGGCATGGTCCTGCCTGTGCTGTGTTGTCTGAATTGAAATGAATTGAATTTTATCAGGTAGAACCAGGGCAAGACGACAGGCACATGCTTACCAGGATTCTGGCTTATCCATTCAGTAGGTCAGCCAACTGAGCTGACTCAAGCTCTCTAATAAATTTGTGCTAACTCCACCCCCTTCCTAAAATTGGGACTAGAAATCAAACTGGTTAAAGTGAGCGTTGTAGCAATGTTCAATTTTCTTGTTGTTTTGGGTTCAACGGATAAGTTGACTCAAGGAAATGGAACTGATTATGCCAGTTTTGGCCACAACGTTCCATCATAACCACCATGCATCCTTTTCCCTTTTCCCCACTCAGTCCTTGCCTCTCTCTTATGCACTTACTTCCCTTCTTTCCATCTTTAATTTAGTGATCATTTCAAATAAGATATTTAGAAAAAGTGCTGACCCATAAAGCTGGATTCCATGTTGCTTCACTCCTCCTCCGCCAAAAATGAGACTGCTCACTTCTTTAAAAATATAACTTACAGCAATTTAACCCTAGGATAGAAGAATATAAAAACATTTCTCAGCCCAATTTTAATTCAGGTGCACGTGCACAGTGGAATAGTCTTAGAAATGAGACAAAAATTAGAGTTATAAAAGCCAACCATGCCTTTGCTTGGTAAGACACACACTATTATGCCTTATAAATTTCAGCCCTTCTGACTAGCTTCATTTTAACTAGCTGAGAAAAATATAATCCGCCAAAGACGGTTCCCAGTGTTCAAAGTCAACTGAGAACGAGCCGGTGTTCGGTAATTACACACGGGCAATTTCTAGGAGATTCCATCCCCACCAGACCTGCCGTCTCACGTCCCCATTTGTAACATTGTTCATTATATTCAACCTGCTGCCATCACTCTGGAGCTTTCAAAGGTATTCTGGGGGCTATCTTGCTGTAGGACGTGGATGATGAAATAGTTAGATGTGACTTGTATTATAATCACCTCACCTAACCCCCATTTAGCTTGAAAAGTAGACTTAATAAAAGCAGGAGTGAAAGGCACTTTATGTTTTTAATAAGGAGTCTCATATGGTATTACCTGCTGTTTTTCATTGTGTGTCTCGTCTCATGGTTTTCCTTTGAGATACATGACAGAAGAAAGCCAAGCACATCTCTTAATCTTAAAGCACTTTAAGAATCTATTGCAGTAATCTACCAAAATGGATCAATAACTTCAAGCTAACAGGGCTGATTTCCAAAGTACATATGTGTACTTATAGAGACAGGCACATTCATTCACTAGCAAGTGAAGGCCATCTTATGTCCAAGAAGCTAGAGGATTCCACTGTATAATAATTTAATGTTCTGTTTGCAAAAGGTAATTATAAAACTCTCATTCCATCTCCTGCTCTGATGGGCTCAGGATGAATTTAAAATGGATTAAGAAGAAATAGATAAGACGTTCTGTATTGCTGAACTCTGCCTGGTGTCATGATATGCAAACAGTAGGCAGAGCGCTGAAACTACTAAATACACACTGCAGAGATGACAGGCTCAAATGCGAGAGCGCCTGGATCTGCCAGAGAAAAGGGCTCCTAAAAATAGTGCTAACAATTTACAGAAGAGAAAACCTGACTGTGGTGCAAAGATCTTTGAAGGCAGAGCTGCTTAGGGCTGAATGCTATAAACATATTCATGATGTTATATTCAGAGAGGCATCTATTTTCCATGCATTAGTCTCAGATGAGAAAGGGTAACAGCATCTATGGACCTGTAATATGTGAAGAAAAAGAATCTGGCTAGGAGCTGGAAGGCCTCCTTTCCAGACGAGGCCTTGGCACTGATTAGCGCGGTGACTTCAGCAAGGCGCCCTGCCTCTTCAGGCCTTATCAATAAAATGGGTCTGTCAAACTGAGGATGGCTGCCATGTGCTGAAAGGTGCTGGCAGGTTGGGTATTCAAGAGTTTCCCTAATTCTAGCCTAGTTACGATGTAAAATTGATCATTAATATTTTAGGGACCACATTTCTCTAGTGCTGTCTGACACCTCCCTTTTTCTTCTATACCATTAGATGTTTTTAAATAAAAAAATAATGTATGCTCATTGTAATAAGTCAAATAATATAGAGATGTGTGTAGGAAGAAAAGCATTCAGATTTAAATCTCTCTCCCAAATCTTCCTCTAAACAGCCCCCCAACCCCACCTGAAGTAAGCTGTGATAACTGCTTGGTATCTGTCTATCTATAGATATATATATACACACATGTACGTACATACATATTTTTTGAAATATAGTTGACTTACAATGTTGGTTTCTGGTGTACAGCAGTGTGATTCAGTTATACATACATATATATTCCTTTTCATATTCTTTTTCATTCTAAGTTATTATAAGATATTGAATATAGTTCCCTGTGCTCTACAGTAGGATCTTGTTTATCTCTTTTATGTAGAGTAGTTAGTATCTGCAAATCCTGAATTCTCAATTTATCCCTCCCCCGATATATATCATTACATTGTCTTCACCATACATTTATTTATTTTAACATTTTTTATTGAGTTATAGTCATTTTACAATGTTGTGTCAAATTCCAGTGTAGAGCACAAATTTTCGGTTATACATGAACATTTATATATTCATTGTCACATTTTTTTTCGCTGTGAGCTACCACAAGATCGTGTATGTATTTCCCTGTGCTCTACAGTATAATCTTGTTTATCTATTCTACATATGCCTGTCAGTATCTACAAATTTCGAACTCCAAGTCTATCCCTTTCCACCCCCCTCCCCCTTGGCAACCACAAGTTTATATTCTATGTCTATGAGTCTGTTTCTGTTTTGTATTTATGTTCTCTTTTTTCTCCTTTAGATTCCACATGTAAGCGTTCTCATACGGTATTCTTCTTTCTCTTTCTGGCTTACTTCACTTACAATGACATTCTCCAGGAACATCCATGTTGCTGCAAATGGCGTTATGTTGTCAGTTTTTATGGCTGAGTAGTATTCCATTGTATAAATATACCACTTCTTCTTTATCCAGTCATCTGTTGATGGACATTTAGGCTGTTTCCATGTCTTGGCTATTGCAAATAGTGCTGCTATGAACATTGGGGTGCAGGTGTCTTTTTGAAGTAAGGTTCCTTCTGGATATATGCCCAGGAGAGGGATTACTGGGTCATACGGTAAGTCTATTCCTAGTCTTTTGAGGAATCTGATACTGTTTTCCACAGTGGCTGCACCGAACTGCATTCCCACCAGCAGTGAAGGAGGGTTCCCTTTTCTCCACAGCCTCTCCAGCATTTGTCATTTGTGGACTTTTGAATGATGGCCATTCTGACTGGTGTGAGGTGATACCTCATTGTAGTTTTGATTTGCATTTCTCTGATAGTTAGTGATATCGAGCGTTTTTTCATGTGCCTATTGCTCATTTGTATTTCTTCCCTGGAGAATTGCTTGTTTAGGTCTTCTGACCATTTTTGGATTGGGTTCACCATACTGTTAAAATTTACTTATATACAGATTCTTCTTTAAATAATTTCTTTGATTGAAATGACATCATTTTTCTTGTTATTGATTTATCACAGACATTCTCCTAGGTTAAGGGTAGGCAAACTATGGTTCACCGGCCAAATGTGGCCGTGCTAAGTGTGTCATCTGTGATTATTCTGCACTACAAAAGCAGAGCTGAGTAGTTGTGACAGACCCCTTTTGTCACCAGAGCCAAAAATATTTCCTCTCTAGCTCTTTAAAGAAAAAGTTTGACAACTCTTTTCAATATGTGTAGCTCTAGCACCTTGTTTTTAAAAAGCTGCATAATATTCATCATTTGTTCAACTCAGTTGGCTCAAGTAGTTGAAAAGTCCAGATGCCTACAGGCTTCAGGTGCTGTTAAGTCCATGGACTGACATCTTCAGGAGTCTGTCTCCCTCTGGTCCTTGTTTCAGCTTTCTTTTCTGTAAGCTTAATTTTTAGGCAATCTTTCCTCTTTTACTGACAAAATGGCCATCATCAGTTTCAGTCTTAAATCTCATTTGATGGTGCTAAGTGAGTGTTCCTTTCCCAGTAGTTTTATCAGGAATCCTGGCTAGGACTTGCAGTGGCCTGGTGGCTTATTCCTGGACTAGTCACGATGGTCTGGGGCCAGTATTCTCTTGGTGAAGTGTAGGCCATGTGCTCCCCTCTGGGCCTGAGCATGAGGCCAGCCTTACCGAAACCCACATTGGAACCGAAGGGAAGTGTGGTTACCCACAGGATAACTGGGGTGCGGTTATTGACTAAAGGGAATGAATACCAAGAGCCTGAGACAACAGTCGCCCACTCCAAGCACAGATTTCCCAAAGGCTCCCAGCGCAGATTTGCTGGGTTGGATATTTGTACTTTAAATTTTTCAGTAAATATTTATGGAGTACTTTCCAAAAAGCACGTTGTAATTAATCATAGTCGGTCTCATCAGCAGTTCTGGAGAGTGTTAGGTTTTCTGTGTTGTCACCTGCACTGGTTATTATAACACAATTTGTTTATTGATCAGATGTTTGAAAAATGACATCTCATTGTTTCAATGTGCATTTCAATGACAACTAGTAAGACTGAGTATCTTTTTGTAACTTAATTATTGGCAATGCATGTTTATCATTTTATGAAATACCGTTTTATACCATTTGCCCGTTTTTCTATCGTGCGGCTCTGAGTATGTTAGGGATGCTAATCTCTTGTCTATCATAGGTGTTGAAAATATTTTTTCATGAACTTTTATTTCTTAACCTCATTCATGACATCATTTGTTACATTGAAAAAAAAAACAAGTATAAAGCTCTCTGAAGGAGGCTTTCCCAGCGTGGGCGTACGTGTCTCACTGGCCTGGGAGGGTTGGGTGGAGGTGTCACTGCAGGTTATGTTCATCTCTGTACATACATTTAAATTGCTCATCTTCAGGAGTTACATGGTTTGGGGTGTGTAACTAGCGCGCCATCAGGCTGTCTGTTGCTGTGCGGTGTTCAGGGAGAGACGTGGGCCCAGGTACATAAAAGCTTGGTTCTCTTCGTCTGTGAGGGGTTGTCTGTTACGGGCATAGGCCATCCCTACCACCTTGTCAACTGACAGAAGCCAGAGACTCTTTCTGCTTAAAAAGAAAGAAGCTGGATTCATTAGCTCTCATTCAGATCTTCAGTCTACAGAAATCACTTCAAATTATGTAACATTTTTGCATAATCATATGATACTTTTCTTAAAAAATTTTTTCATATAATTGTGAAAAGGAAAATTGTATAGAGAAGTGTTTGTGTGTTTGTGCATATGAGTAGAACAGTTTTTAAATCATTACCACAAAGGTATGAATACAGTATTTTTGTGTGCAGAGTAGGTGTGCAGTAAAGCATGATTTATTTACTTTAAATCTGGATTGAACAATCGACATAATCGCACAGCAAACTGATGGACAAAAGGAATGTGGATCATGTTATTTTTCTGTTCTTGATGACGTAAATATCAAGAGTCTCAAAGTAGTTTTAATTACTGCCCAACATAGTCCCACTATTCCCAATTAGATTACAATCTTTTGGAGGTGTGACACAAAATTATTGGAATTTTTTTTCCTTAAGCCATGACTATCCATAGCTTTTTAATAAATACATCAAGAGAGTTCGTTTCCCCAAACCAGTAAAGCCCTTTAATATTGGGTGTTGCATTAGGCAACCTGGTCAAAATTGTGGGTGGGCCTTTTCTCTACTGAAAGAAGAGACTGCTTTGACTTTAGACACAAAGCAGCAAAGGGGAATACACAGGGTGGCTGGCTGAAGGCCAGGCCTGACCACTGTGGATCTGTAGTCAGCCTTTGATTAATTTAGTGATATATATTATATATTAAGTGATCTTTATTATGTATTATGGTTAGAAATTAATGTTCTAGTTTATCTTATTAAGAAAGAATTATTGTGTAAAATAAATGTAGGTCACCAGTTATAAAAAATTAGACAACTAAATTCTAGATTAGACAACTCTGCTTGACATATGTGGATGTATTTTTCATGACTCATACCTGAGAGTCCCATGGTGTCTGCCCCAGAGTCATCCTCAGTGTAAATATTTGCAGTTTGTGCACTTGCTGCCAGTGCTGGTGAAAATAAAGTCTGAACATTAGAATGTAGAAGCAAAATAAATGATTTCTCACCCCAAATACTTTCTTCCAACTCGCACGCTTTTGATGGAGGAACAGTAATAACAGTAACACATACGAGAGCAGCCCCCCTCCTCCCGCACGTCCTCTCAGCAGCTCCAGAGGCGAGCTCTGCGGCTTCCTGCATCTCACAGGCGAGAGGACCGAGGAACAATCCTCCGGTCTGCGCGCACAGAGCTAGTGCGGAAGGGCCGGGATTCACGCCCAGGCAGCTTCGCCCCAGCGTGATTCTCATTTTTGTATCAGGGTTGCCACACGAGGTGTTGCGAGGGTCTGGAGTGGGAACTTGGGCGTGATGGTTTTAGGAATATATCCTCCCTCCCTTCAACACACACTGATTTGTTTTAGCCTCTGGTGGCGATGACACGTTTACCTGCGCCATTGCCCTACTTTACAGATTGTGTGGATTGAAACATCACAACTGGTTGCTGTACACACTGCTGCTCCTGACTCGCCAAACTGTTGGCAGCCTTAACCCTCGTATTTAGCTCCACCTGTTTTCTCTTATTCTGCTCTCAGTGGGAATGAAAAGCAGCTGAGTTTCTATTTTTGTCCATTAATCGGTCCCATTACTTGGAAGCCATTTTTAAATAGAGCTCCCACCTTTTCCAAGTTTAGCAATCTGTTCATTTCTTTCTTAGTCCAACCCTTTAATCATTGTCAAGGCTCACCTCCCAGCTCTCTCCAACATCTCTATAGTCCTGTGGAGCCCAAGATGGAACAAATACTCCAATATGGGTCTGACCATAGAGAATGGGAAAGCACTTCCGGCCCTCATGTACTGTGTGATTCGTTGCAGTAAACTGGTTTCCAGTTTATATTCTTCCCCTGCCTCTGTCTGCTGCATCCATGGCACTTTTATTTAAGAGAGGGTCACTGCACGGGCAGAGAAGTGGCTCTGCTCCTCTATTCCCTGCACGTACCAAATGCAAACAGTGCCCAGATTACATTTTGAATCTTGTTAAAGAGGTTATCAGCAGAACACATTTCAAAACAGTGATTGGAACCACAACTCTTCTAAAGTCACAATTGGGATGGTCATGAATCGGAAGTCTCTGTTAGAATCTTTGAGATTTTAAAATTTAAAATAGTTTGAAAAAAAATACATGTGATTTATTTTTACTTAAATTGTTTAGTTTGCTAGCCAATAGATATTTAAAAGGACCAAAGTTTAAACTCTTATTTTGTGATTTTGAGATACTACTGTTAAGTTACCCAGTTAAATTATTGGGTTTTTTTTGGTGAAGGATGGTTCATGGTTGTGTGAAAGGGACAAAACACTAGATCTATCTTTTGTCTATCTGGGAAAAATAATTAGCTTCAGATCCTTCAAGTTAGTTCAGTGCACACAAATAGCTACGTGTCTTAATTAAATAGGTTTTTAATACCAGAGAAAGTTGAGTGGAGATTCTTAGAAATTTAGGAGACTGTGTGAAATCCTGCGCCACAAGCTGGGTCTATACCTGTGGATGACAGAATCTGTAGCACAGAACTAGGAGACTGAGCAGACTAAGGAGTGATCATCAAGCCACATAATGTAGTAGGACGCCCCATTTATTGCCACTAATCTTCATTAATCGTCCTATATTTTATTTGAGAAATGAGAATTACATATTTTTCTTCTCCTTACATCCTATCTTTCTTGGTTGAAGGATCTAGAAGTTATAACACTCGGTACTTAGAGATTAATGAACAATCTAAGATACATGGGACCTTTTAAAATATCAAAGATAATCTCTTGATAACGCTATTGGTTATTTGGCAGCTATCTTATAGATGGTAGAATAGATTGTGAATTTTTACAGAGTGAAGTAATTCAGCATTAAGGACAACTATAATGTTTCTGTCTTTGTAACACTATTTACATTGTGAAATTTGCCTGTATAGTATGAAGATTCAGTTAAATTAACCAGTCGTGTTTATTTATGTTAGTTTAAAAACAGTGCTTTGAAACAAAATTAAAATATTACATGGGTATAATTGAGAAAAAAAAAGAAGTTCCTCTCTCTCATCCTTTTAATTGTCAAAAGGAAAAAAAAACACAAAAAATTGATAATAACCACTGTAGGAGAAGATATGAAGTAAAGGGCTGTGTATTGTTTGTGGAAGTATAAATTGATAAAAAAAAAATTTGGAGATGAATTGGCAAAAAAAAAAGCCACTAAAAATTTAAATGTATATACAATTTGACCAGAAATTTTGTCTTAGTCATATATCCTGCAGAAGATTTCAGTTATCCTATGGAAAATTTAAAAGATGTTCATTCCAGCATTATTGTGTGATAGAACAAAAAACAAAGAAACTGAAATATCGATTGTTAGAGGGGCATTACATGGTTTATAATGCATTCTTATTAATGGCTTTACAAAACGTGGTCAGTCTCCATACAGATACGATAAATTGTCAAGAGGACAAATGTAAAACAGCACCTCATTCATGTCGTATGCTGTAATTTTTTTCTTGCACAACGTTTTGCTTTTCCCTTAGATTAACATTTATCTTGCTGTTTTGTGTTCTTAGTTTCCTATGTATTTATCCCTTATTTACCTTCAATGTCTTTCTCAGTTTTGTCAGTCTCTCTGATAAAACACATCAAACAGTGTATCAATTTTGTGTCCTTGGGGACATCTGTCCTGAAGTTTACTGACCTCAGCTCTCCCCTGGTTGCTGTCTAGTTGTTATCTTGATCTCCATTTACCATCATCCCAAGGGGAACCCTTCACCTTTCTCCTGAGTTACATCCTCTGTTTCCTTCATGCAGTATCTTTCTCTTTTCTGGTGCACTTCGTTATTTTGACAAAGCACCTCCTTCTAGAACTACATGAGAAATTAAGTGTTTTGCAGCCTGTAGCAGATGTAGCTGGTGCCTCCCTGGATTACTTTGATGTTCAGAATTCCGTATCTGTTGCTGGATATGCCTACAAGCACCTCTGCTCTCCATCTGAGGGTTTCTCTTGGTTCATGCACAGGAGAGGCTCTCAGGCGACGATGGGTCAACTCTTTCACCCCTCGGCAAGGATGATGAAGATGCAAGTTCTGCCCGTCTCCTGCTGTTCCTCAGGAGGATTGAGTCCCTGTTGTCCACAGAGGGAACCTATCCAATAAAATGTCTTTTTTCCTTCCTTTCCTTCCTTGTTCCAACTCTCCATTCCTCTACTAGTGCTCCCTGAGATCACCTCCCAAATAAACTATTTGCACTAGAATCCTCATCTCAAAGATTGTTTCTGAAGGAACCCAAATTAGAGATATTTTGCCTGCCTGAAACAATCTTTAGAGTTGATTCTCATACTTACTTGCTAATTTATTTAGATATAGAATTGTAGGTTGAAAACCATCTTCTGAAATTTGAAGGTATTGCTCTGTTGTGTTTCAGCTTCTATTGTTTTGAAAAATTAAATGCCATTCTGACTCCTGATCATTTGCATGTAACTTGACTTTTTTTTTTTCCTCTCTAGAACTTTTATGTCCTTCTCTTTGTCTCTAGTGTTCCAAAATTTCATAATAATATGCTATGATGTAAATTCATTTTCCTTTATTGTGGTAAGCATTGGATGAACTCTTTCAATTCTTGAAACTCCTACCCTTCAAATCTGGGTTTGGTTTTTTTTTTCTGATTTGTTGAATCATATTTCTCCCTCATTTTCTGTCATCGCTACCTGGGACGCCTATTATCTGATGTTGGACCTCTTGAACTAGCCTCTGCTTTTCTTAATGTTTCTTAATTTTTCCATCTCTATATTTTTGCTTTACTTTTTGGAAATTTTCTTATTTTTTTTCAATTATCCTATTGAGTTTGTTGTTTCTTTGATCTTAAAATTTAATTTAAAAAAATTTAAACTCATTTTTCCTTTAAATTTTTGTAGTAATACTCATTCTTACTTTTTGTGGATGCTATCATCTTTCCACATCTCACTAGGGATTTAAGTGATAGCTTTTATTTGAAGTTTTCTTCTTCCATAGACTCTTTTCTCCAAGAAGTTTTTTCCCTCTTTTTGTTTTGAACTAAGCATTTTATGTTAGAAAAACTTCTCAGTCATCTGGTAATCGTTGGTTATCTCCTTAAGGACACTGAAAAGTTGATTGAAAACTCTGTGAGCATGAACGGAGTTGTCACTGTGTGTCTCATTGTAGTTTATATAATGATCAGGCCACTATATTACCTTTATGTTTACTACTTTTGATAATTGAATAGTCCTTCATGGAATAAATGTAACATAGCTAATGACTGATATGAGCTACTGATTGATATTGAGTATGCATGTAAAGTTCTGCTACTAGAAATGATTCTCAAATGGACCTCTTTTACATGTATTAGATTATTTCCTTGGAAGAGAGTTCATTTTCTGAATTTTTCAGGAAGGTGCAGTGGAGCAGGAAATGGTCCACTCAGGCCTCTACGGTGGCAACAGTATGATAAGGTTACTGCCTTTCCTCAGAGAAAGCCTCTCGGTGAGCCTGGGCCAGTGGGGGAGTGAGTCTCAGTCTCTTTAGGCTTTCTCAGAACTTGCAGAAGCCAAGTTCAGCTTAGTTTGACGCACTGGGGTATCACTCTGTTGTTCGGCTTTAGAGAAGGAGATATTTTCTAGAGATGATACTTAGAATGGCTAAGAATGCCACTGATAGGGAGATGTGAATGTGGAATCCAGTAGTTCCACACCACTACAACTTGAAAATCTGGTGAATTGTGTTGGTCACAAGTGATACAGGATGGCTAGCACAGAGATGGTATTTTTCCTGGTCAGTTTTACTGCGGCAATAATGGGGTGAGTTGCCAGAAAACTACCTGTTAGTATTTTTGTGCCAAAGGAGCTGGCCTGGCACACCAGTCTACTTCTCTCAGCAGCTGAGCTCTGTGCTAATGTGTCTCTAACTTGTCTCTGTTTTATCTTATTACCTGGGGATAGTTGACAGCAAATAATAGGTAAATGGATGGACTTCAAGTCATTTATTTATTCTCCCAAAAGAGATTATTCTAACCATTGTGATGGATTAAATTGTTTCTCCCCCTAAAAGAAATGTAGGCGTCCTGACCTCTAGCACCTTAATATGTGACCTCTTTTGGAGCTAGGTCTTTACAGAGGAGATCGAGTCAGCATGGGTCGTTAGAGCGGGCTTTAATCCATGATGACTGCTGCCTTTTAAAAAAAAGGGGGGGTTGGACACAGCTGCGTTCATAGAGGGAAGGCTATGTGGAAAGACACAGGGAGAGAGGCATCTCCAAACTGGAGTGAGGTCCCTGGAGCAGATCCTTCCCTCACGGCCCTCAGAGGGAACCAACCCTGCTGGCATCTTGCCTCCGGATTCCTAGCCTCCATTAACTGAGACGATAAATTCCTGTCATTTAGGCCCCTTGTTTGTGGTGTTTTGTTGCGCAGTTCTAGCAAATGAAAACCACCGTTTATTCTATCCCACTTTGTTAACCCCACTCTTTGTGTCATATCCTCCAGGCACTTTTTCACTGAAGAAAAATCTTAGTTTTAGAAGAATGTTAAGTTGACTTATGCTAAATAGATAATAGTTTTCTTCCTCCCAATACTGTTTTTCTACCTCCCAATACTAAGTTTTCTTGAAAGATAACTGTTTTTTTTTTTCTCTTCTTATTTCTGAATTTGGAAAAAATAATCTCATCAGACTATTGTTTTCAAATATGCTAGCAAACCCAATTAAAACATAGACTCCTGGGTTTTGCCTGGATTGTAGTGATAAAGCTAATTATGAACCCAACACGTAAGCTTTCTAAGTTTCCTCTTCTGTTCAGATCAAGCTGGCAGGTCTGTTAGTGTAGGAGCCCTGAATGGTCATTACCAGTGAGTGATGAAATCATCAATGAATGTTTGACAGTTTGTAAGGTACAGTCATGTTACTCAGAGATTTTGTTTTCTCCTTGCAACATGGGCAGGATGATAATTACAGCATATTTCAAATCATTGCTTAGAGGGAAATGACTCATTCCATTATACAATACTTAGGGACCTGGCCATGGATATAGACAAATAGCTTTCTGTTTATGGCTTTTCCCGACATATGAGAAACCAGACAGAGGCTTATGTTCTTTAGAAAGTTTACAGTATATTTTTCATTTTAATGAGATGCCTGGTTAAATTCAAAACTAATACTTTACACTGACACTTGGTATGCACTCACATGTCACCATGTCATACGCATGCTGGCCAGGACTTAGAGACTGAAACACCAGAGCAGGCCCAGGAGTCTCCAAGTAGCTATGGAATGAGTATTATGCATGGATAGGTGGAGCCTGTTTGCTTGTGCACTTGCCGTTTTTTACTGACCTTGTTTGGAGCTGAACACTGCTACAGACTTCCTTAAATTGATGCCTTATGACAGGTTCTCAGTTGAGCAGTCAAACAGCCAAATTTACTGTAAGTTCTTTTTCTACTCTTTCTGGCCTATTTGCCCAACTAATAATAGTGACTGTTATTCTTGACTCTACTAGGGGCCGAACAGTCACTTTTTATGTATTATTTTTTATTCCATAAAAACCAGTCCAGTTTATGGGGAAGATGATTGTGTGAAGAAAGAAACCCCAAACTGATGTATTTACTTCTCATTGTGGTCGAAGACCTACCATCATCTGTCCCTCTAGGTGTTGCTTATGATGGGGCTGAGATCGAGCATTTACTGGGGCTGGTCTGCTGTCAGCTTTCAGGTTGGTCTCCCTTTCACCAGCTTGTCGGCTTTCAGTTCTTCTAACACATAGATGCACGTCAAGTGTCACGAAATCCTTTTGTCTTTCAGTGGGTCTCCAGCTTCAGAAGCTGCAGTGGCTGACATCTCATTCATCTACCTCCATCCAATGACGCCTTAGATATTAGACTTTCCCACGGTGTCCTTTTTCTCATCTTGTCTTTCCATTTTTTCTCCCTGGGCAATTACCAGCCATTCCCTTGGCTGTAATAGACGCTCATGACTCTCACCACCGTATCTCCCATTCCCAACCTCCCTCCTAGACTCCAGACATGTCTTATGAGTTCAAAATATTATTGAGCATTTTCTGTGTCCCATGGGTATGTCAGACTTGGAATGTCCTAACCCAGTGTTATTTTTTTCTCTGGAACTCCTCTCCTTCTCAGAGAGCATCCCTCCATTAATAGAATTGCCCCCCTGCAGTCCCCTAAACTAGAATATCTGCTCTTCTTCAGCACCTCTCTTTCCCTTACCCCTCATGTGCAATTATCATCAAAATCTATTGATTCTTTCCCCCAAATCCCTTTCTTCCATTCTCTGGAATTCCACCATGGCAGGCTTAGTTTGTAACCTTATTATTGCTTGCCTGGACAATTGAAGTAATCTCCTACTTCATCTTGAGTCATTTTCTCTTTCGATTCTCCGTCCACACTGCCTCCAGAGTTATCTTTCTACATGAAATCAGATCATTTCGATCTCCTGCTCAGAATCTGGCAGATTCTGCCTTTCAGTCTGCTGCCTTAGCATTGACATTGAAAGGCAGGTGCAGTCTCAACGTGAACCAAATTATCAGAGCTCCACGGAGAGCTCCATTTCTTACTGTGTAGAGCGAGTCTGGGTCTCTACATAAATGGTTCTTTTTAATACATAGTGATTTTGCGAAGCGCGTGTCCCCTCTCTCACAGAATGGCACTGCTGTTTGTCCTTTTGCCAAAACTAGAAACCAAAAGCCTTACAGTAATCCTCAAGTCTTCTCTCTTCATACGCCGCCCCGAACCAGATTACATCATTCCCTGAGATGTTTCTCAAATATGCCCAAGACTCTCTCTGTGCTGTTATAAACCTAGTAAACTCCATTGTCTTTCTCCTGGGTTCTCACAGAAGCCTCTGACCTGACCTCTCTGTCTCTGAGCCTGCCTCTTTTCCATCCTTCTGTCTGCCACATGAGCTGTCTTCTAGAATGCAGTTTGTCATGCCCTCCTTTTAAAAACATTTCAAAGGCTCTGCCCAGATTTTAGGATAAAGCCTAAACTAAAAGTGGCTGCTGCATTTTCCCCAGCTGCATATTCCTCCGCCCTCTTCTGGTCTTCTCTCTTCCATGCGTTAGCCATGCTGAACTTCTTCCTTTTTCTTAAATACCATCCTCTTTTTCTTACTTCCAAGACTTCCTACAGGCTGGTCCTTCTCCCTGGAACCATCTCCCTTTCCCTTTTCACCTGGCTGACTCCTGTTAGCTTTTAGATCTCAACAGAAGGTAACTTCCTCCGGGCAGTATTCCTTCTCACCCCTTGAGTATGTTAGGCGCCCTTTCTATGTTCGGGCATAGAAGGCCGCTTTCCCCTGTTGGAACACTGATCATAATTGACTGTAATTACTTGTTTAGTTAAGTGTCTCATGTTTCCCCAGCTAGAAAGTGAGATAAGGGAGGATATCTTGCCTATTGTATACCCCAGGCCCAGCACAGAGCCTGGTCGGTAGCACGTGTTTGATAAATACACACTAATGAGCCCTGGAGTGAGGCAAACACAGAGTACTTTAGGAAAAGGCCTACGCAGAACAGATACTGAACCAGGGAATAATGAATCAATGTTCTTCTCCTTGATGGAAATGTCTTTCCTTCATTTGCCTGTTTGGTACCAAAAAAAAAAAAAAAAAAAAAAAAAAAAATCCCTGAAGAATCTGATCAAAAGTCATGTTTTGTTTTAAGATTTTGCTAGATCCCTTCGTCTTTTCTTCCTTTATACTTTTCTCTACATGCAAATTAACTCCTTCCTAGCTTTGCATTGCTGGTAGCATAAACATCTGTTAAACACTGTAAGGTAGTGGGGTTATTTGTCTGTGTGAACCCTACAAAATGAAGGGATCTAAGATTAGTGATCATAACTCATTCATCTTTGGTTTCCAAGAGTCTGGCTATGGGAGTACCTAGCTCATAGTACGTACTGAATACATAAGTGAGTGAATGAATGAATGAACAATGAATGGCTTAATATCAATGCTTAAGCTCCTCCTACTGGTCTTCACGGCCCCCTTGTCTTTCCTTCCTTCCTTGAGTATTTCAGTTCTCAGTTCTTTGCTCTGTGACAAACAAAATGTGGCTTTGCTCATGGGACTTGTTCAGTTTTTCCTCTGCACCTTCACACACGCCACTTTAACCAGCCCTCTCATTCCCCATCTCCGGCACAGCTCAAGCTGAAGCTCCTGCCCACAGTTAACCTCTGGCTATTATGGTTATTTATTTATTTAGTGATTTCTTTGCTTCCTTGTCTTGCATTTACAAAACTGAGATTTCTCATTTATACTTAGTACTTCTTTACTTTTTTTCTTGTTTTTGTTTTTTTTTTGAAAACTGAGGTTAATTGGTATTTAACATTATATCAATTTCAGGTGTTCACCATTAAAAATGAGACTTGTACACACTGCCAAGGGGTCACCACCATTAAGTCTAGCTTCCATCCATCACCATACAGTCATCCGCCTTCATCCCTTTGCCATCCCCTCAACCCGCTTCCCCTCTGGTAACCACCAGTCTGTTCTCTGTATTTATGAGTTTGTCTTGTTTGTTCATTTGTTTTTAGACTCCACATATAAATGAAGTCAAATGTTGTTTCTTTCTCTGTCTGACTTGTTTCACTTAGCATAATACCCTCAAAGTCCATCCATGTTGCAGCAAATGGCAAGATTTGTTCCTCTTTTAGGGCTGCACAGTATTACATTTCCATATATATCTCACATCCTCTTTATCCATTCATAAGTTGTTTTTCTCTTGCTGCTTTTAAGATTCTTTTTATCTTTAACTTTTGACATTTTAGTTGTAATGTATCTTGGTGTGAGTCTCCTTGGGGTCACCTTCTTTGGAACTCTCTTGCATCCTGGATCTGGGTATTTGTTTCCTTTCCAAGATTAGGGAAGTTTTCAGCCATTATTTCTTCAAATAAGTGTTCTGTCCTCTTACCTCTCTTTTCTCCTTCTGGGACTCCTTTTAACGCAAATATGTTCCCCTTCATGTTTCCTCGTACAGTCCTCAAGCTATCTTCATTTTCTTTTCTTTTTTTTTTTTTCACTTCTTTTTCCTGATCCTTCTGCTTCATCTCATCTGCTGTTGAACCCCTCATATAATTCTCAGTTACTGTGTTACTCACTTCTGTGACTTCCTTTTGGTACTTTCTTCTCTTTCCTGTCTCTTTGCTGAAGCTCTCTCTGTCCATCCGTTCTTTTCCCAAAGTTGGTGAGCATCTTTGTGATCGTCACTTTAAACTCTTTATCAGGTCAGTTACTTTTCTTTGTTTCATTAAGGTATTTTTCTGGGGTCTTATTCTGTTCTCTCATTGGAACAGGGTTCTCTCCGTTCCCTCATTTGCTTGACTCTCTGTGCTCATTGTTTTGTATTAGGCACAACAGCTGTCTGTCCCAATCTTGATGGAGTGGTCGCTAGGAGACTGAGGATATGTTTCAGTCCGCTGTCTGTGCAGTGCCCTGGGGATGGCAGCCTGCCAAGAACTGTCTCTGATGGTTTCAGTTCTGTAGGGCCCAGAACCACAAGCCCCCCGGCTGCCAGTGCCAGGTGTTGAAGCGGTTTCCCCTGTGTGGAGTGAGTACACCCTCTGGGTCTGGTGGGGCAGGGACCGTGGTGGAGAAGAGCTAGGCCACTAGGGGGAGTCCTCCCACGGGGACCGGTGGCCTGGGAGCCACGGTGGAGGAGCACCAGGCCAAGGGTCACAGTGCAGGAGTGCCAGGCAGAGCCTGCCTGCTGGGTTGGGAGGGGTGGGGCTGCAGGAGAATGCCGGGGTGGGGCAAGTGGCTTCAGTGAGGCAGATGGGGAGTGCCAAAAAAGGTGCACCACAGCCTAGAATAGGAGAGCAGAAGAGGAAAAGATGGCGCTCATCAGGGCCTCCATCCCGAGAGTTCCAACAAGCCCCGCTCCTGTGGTGAACGCCCTGAGATAGCCCCCACTGCTGCAGTGAACACCCTGAGATAAGCCAGTGGGGCTCCTCCACATATGTCCCAGTCTCTTTTCAAAGTGCTGCTTCTATGCTGGGACTCAGAGCAAATGAGTCTGTGCACAAGCCCTTTAAGAGCGGAGCCTCGGTTTCCTGTAGCCTCTGATTCTCCCGGGTGGAAGTCCCACAGGTTTTCAAAGCCACATCTTTTGGGAGCGTGTCTTTCTGGTGCAGGTCCCAAGGGCCTGATGTGGCACTCAGATCCGTGCTCCTCGGGGAGGAGCTCGGTGTTTGTGATGTCCCTGTCTCTTATGGGTCCCAACACTGGGGAGGGGGTCCTGGCAAGACCATGTCTCTCCTCCTCCAGCCCATCTCGGTGGGGCTTTTTTCCTTTGTCGTTTTTTGTGGAAGAGCTGTTTTGCTAGTTTTCAGGTCCTTCTCCGAGAGAATTATTCTCTGTAGTTGTAGTTGTGGTGTATCTGTGGGGGAAGGCAGGTTTAGGGGCTTTCTACACTGTCATCTTGAACCTCCTCCTCTTGTTGCGTTTTTAAAGGTGTTTTAAAATCCCGTCAGAGATTTTAAGTTTGCCAAGAGTCAGAGAAAGCTGTATAAGTCAAGATGCAATTCCCAAAACTCAGTGACTTAAAGCAAAGGGCTTCTTTAAAAAAAAAATCATTTGTACCATAAATCTATTGTGGGTCATTTAGGCCGTTTTTCTGCTTTGTTTTAGTTTGAGACCCAAGCCAACAGAGCAGCTACTGTTTGGATTATTGCTGATAATCGCAGCAGAGGGAAAGAGAACACAGCAAATTACACATTGGCTCTTAAAACTTTACCTGGAAGTGGCACTGCTCATCTGTGAAGCAAGTCATCTTACCATACCTAACTCCAAGGGGTGGAGAGATGCAGTGTGACTGTCCACTTGGGGGACTGGTGGGCTGTGATGGGCAGCACCAGTGATCGTGTAAGGCATATTTCCTGTTGAAGGTTTGCACAGGATCTGGTGCAGAGCTCTGAACGTGGGGGTCCGCAAATGCTGGTCAGCGCGTTGCTTGATCTCAGGACCGTTCACTTCACAGCTCTGCCCTGACTTGAATGGTAGTTTCCTCGCAGATGAAACCCAAGCTCTGAAAAAAGCAAGGAAATGAACTGCACCCAAAATACAAAGGCAAAAAACATTTTAAGTGCTTTAGCACTTTCTGAGCTTGGCAGTGATAAAGGCCTTACTAATAGTGCAGATGAACTTGATATTGCTGCCCTATTTAAAAGCACTAAATCCTTCCAGCTGGAGATAATTGATGAAACGGCTGTATCTCGGAGTTTCTCTGGCTGCCACTAACAGTGTTAAATTAGACAGCTAGCAGCAGCGTCGTGAGGAGGTGGAAGCCATCTGATACCAGAGAACGGAAAGGAGACACAGAGAAAGGCATCAGAGTCCCGAAAGCGGTTGGTGAGCCTTCTGAAGTTCAAGCTGCACCACCTTGAGGAGTTGAGTTGTGGAGATAATGAACATGGGAATTGTGATATGTTTTATGGTCTTTTAATTGTGCTTCATGTGGGAGGATAACCACAGTGTGAATAGAAATCCCCAAAGGTATCTGTTATGTCTTGTCCTCTCTGTGTCCAGAGAGGAGAGCCAATAAATTGTGGTAGGAAAAATGGGGCTGTGTGGGCAATATGGGGTCCTATATATAAGGTTAAAACCATCAATTCCATCACTTGTAAAGCGGAGGACGTATCTCGGAAAACATACCTACCTCACAGGGTTGCTGTGAAGACTCAATAAGATGATGAATGCAAAGACTTGAGCTCTATGCCCAGAATTCATGAAATGTTTGCTGCTGTAATTATTGTACAGTTCTTTCTTATGCTGGTTATTGGTGTTTTTTTTTAAGATAGTGGCATTTGTTCTGTTTCAGAAACTGAAGAACTAAACATTCTATCTTCAACAGGAAAAAAAATAAGGCAATTTCATATTGCCACTCAAATATTAGTGTTTTTAGAACTGACCTCTGTAACCAATTAGTGGGACATAAAGTTAGTTTAGTAAGTCATGACCAGCATTTAAAATAGGAAATAGAATAGAAATATGAGAGTACATTTGACATTCAGAAACAAATTTTTTTCATGAAAATTTTATTTCATGTGTGTAGTATATGTCTTTGTTAATGTGTATTTATATTGGGTTAAAATGTAAAAATGCACCTCTGACTCTGGGATGTGGTCATAAAGTATGAAAGTCTTCATTCTAAATAAATGTACGTGGGTCTCAGTTTATCAAAGACCGTATGCCCAAGATATGCCTGAATGTCTCTTGAGGATAATTTCCTTAAAGACGTTCTTCTTCTTATTGTTTCATGGGGTTTCTGGGGTAAAACACAAGTATGGGGTGGGGTATTTACTCCCTGTCCCCCTTCACATCCCGAAATCCATTGACGTTTCCTTTGTAACAGTGCCAACTATTTCAGATGTGTCATTCTGAAATCCCAATGAATCTGCCTTAAGATTTAAACCCTTGGCCTCGCAGTACAGCGGGCTGTCATCACTGGATGGCCTAGGCACTACGGGAGCCCCAGGCTTCCAATTTCACAAGCGAAGCACTTCCCAAATATTAAAGAAAAGCACATGACATTACACAGTGGGGTGTCGCAGTTGGCCCCTGAAGTGCAGTGGTGTTTCTCTGGGCTTCGGGCGCTGGATGTTCAGGCTTCATATTTCCCACGGCTTCTCTTCCTCTGAGTATGAAGCACATGAGAACAGGGGTTCAGCCCGGTTCTTCAGGCTTTTAGCACCTCGGAATGCACTGCTCAGCCACGGGAAGCATCATGAGGCGCCATTTAGTGAAGGCACTGGGCCAGCTCATGAAAGGATCCTCACAAGGAGGAAACACAATAGTCTGTCATTAGCCAAAATCCGCTGTGTTTTCCTGGCTTTTCCCTGAAGACACTGCTTTCCCTGCAGCTTTGTCATCTGGTGTCTATTTTCTCTCATGGATCTTTCCTACCTCCTTGCATTTTCATTGCTGTTTGCAAACCATTCTGACCCCTCCATTAAAAGAAAACCATGCTTCGCATTGCATGTCGTCACACTCTCCCACCCACACCCCACCTTGCCATGTCGGGGTTCTCTCCTGAGCCCTGGGTCCCTTGTGCCTTTCAGGTTTCAGTTGCGGACTCCCTGTCAGTCACAGCATTGCTCCCGTCATCCTTCTTGCCAAACGGCTTATTTGCATATGTAATCCTTCCAGTCAACTGGCCTCTTAGTTCCTGGTCTGCTCTTCTGTGACCGTCTGGTCCTAACTGCCCTCTCAGCCATTCCCCTGTGATCACATCTTAGACCTTATCTTGACGAGTAACTGTGACCCTCTGCCACCAAAGATTTCTCCCTGGCTTTGTGGTACAGATAACAAATAGAAACTGTATGTACTTAAAGTGTGCAAAGTGATGGTTTGATATATGTATACATTGTGAAATGATTACCACAGTCAAGTTAATTAACGCATCCGTCACCTCACATAGTTACCTTTTGTATGTATGTGTGTGTTAAGATCTGCCCTAACGTTAGCAAATTTCCACAGTCCCAGCCTTTAAATAGCCAACTCCCTGACCCACACTTTTGATACCTGCTTCATAATATTCATGTGTAAGGAACCTCAGCTGGATAAAGGGTACTTGTTTTACAGATTTATCAAGCATACTTTTTGTACTCACATACTTCTTCACATAACCGATCTTTTCTCTTGCTGTTCTTTGGTTATTTTTAATAGATACCATAATGGCTCATAATTAAATGGTGGAAGGTGATGAATGTCTTTGGGGATCTCTTTTATGCTGCTCTCTTCAGTTCTGCTCCAACCCCCGTTTGTTTGCTGGCTCACAAACCATGCCCCTTGTTTTACATCATTTCTTATCCCCGTATCTGAGGTTGTACCTCTATCAGTTACTGTCCCTCTTTCATTCTTTCACTGGACTCTGTGAATTGGAGACTGAAGCGCCCTTGTAACAGTTGCTGTAGTTGAGGACTTACTGGGTTGATTTACGGGATTTGGGTCTGTTACTGTAATGGTTTCTTGCGGCATACACATGTAAACATCACCTGATAAATGCTTCTTTCTTTTGTAGCAAATTAGGAAATTACCAATTTATTGTATCATTAAACATTTCCTGCATGTTTTTGTTCTCTTAAGAAAAATGAGAGAATGCTTATGGTTTTCAGTCTTTACCATTGCTTTTGCATTCAGTAATAAAACAAATATTGAAATTCACTAGCTCAACTATTATTTGGAATAACCAATTATGGGTTCATTGTATTGTAGATATTTTAATAAAAATATAATCAGTTCATAAATACTTGGCTTGATCTTTTCATTGAGGAAGGAGGTTATTTTTCACTCTGGTAGCTGCATTAATTTGCCTTTGCTCCTAGAATATAATTAAGTAAATTAATTCCTTCAAGATTTTCTCAGACACCTCTTGTGCAAGTGAAGATGCTAAGAAATCAAAGATGTTTAAGCCATGTTTCCTGTTCTAGAGCTACTTGCAAGCTAAATGATGAGATAGGGCTGAGCCAGTGGTTAACCACACTGCAAGCATTTCAGATTTTTTGTCCTTAAAACTTTAAATAGCACTCTAATTGTGGCAGATTGGCTAGCACTTCACCGGACCAGTGTCCCCCACCTCCTTGACAATCAGCTAGGTCGTATTTTCCAGACTGCTTTGAAATTAGGTGTGGACATATGACTATGTCTTGGCCAATGGGAATGTAGACTGAAGTCATCCCATGAATCCGCCATACAACCATTTATCCCTCTCATTTGCCTTCTGCTGGCTGGATAGCTACACCTGAAAGTCACGTACGGAAGATGGCAGATCCTTTGTTAGGTTGGGTCCCTGAGTGAAGCCGGGCTGTGTATGCTATCACTCCCTGCTGGACAAAAAATAACCCTCTGTGTTAGGACCACGAGATCACAAGGTTTATCTGTTACGAATCCTAGAGTTGCAATAACTAATACACTAATGAACCTAAAAAGGCATCCTGCTCATTAGAGTCAAAAGTGTGCTTTCATTTTGTGAGGAAATGAAGTGCATGATATATTTGAGATACATCATTGTGGAAGCTGAGTATGGACTCGGTTGCACAATTGAAGACTGCCATGAAATCTAGGAATCACAAATTATTTGCATTAGAGTAAATTTTTCTATAATGGTGTTTCTGTTCATTCAAATACCTGTTGTTGGGTTTCCCCGGGATCCTGGATCTACTCTTGGCTGTTTTTTTTTTTTTTTCCATTGTACAGAAACGTGGAATTAATGAGCTTTAGATCAATGCCTCAAAGAATGCCTAATTAAGTAAAGGTCATTGCCAGGCCCAGGATAACTCAATTTCTCAATTCTGATTCCTGGACTTTCTGTATTCTGTATTATTAAGGTTTTAAAATGTTTACCTTCTGGTATATAATTAATTTTTGTATGTGCTGTGTGTAAGTCAATTTGCAAAGATGAATAACCCTCAGATAGCATTCACAGTTTTATTCTTAGGTGCATGTTATTCCCTGAAGGGCTCAGCAGTTTGATTTTACCCCAAAAGAGGAAAATGTAATCCTGTGTCATTAAACATGTGACATTTAATGGCAAATGCTCCAAATATCAAGGAAAAGTGGCATCTCTTTTCTTAAACTCAGGCAATAACTTGAAATCATGCTACATTATAATTTTATTCATACTTGAATGACTTTTTGATAAAGCATTTTGTTTCCTTTTCTGAGTTTCCAACTGTTCTCCTCTTTTTGGTTATTGACAGAAGAGACATATGCTTTCATCGTAGCATATTTTTACAGAAATACATATGCAAGTAATTTTTTAAAAAGAGTATATGTGGGAGTAAGCTTTTTAATTTCTTGCATGTCATAAAAAGTCTTGGTTTTTGTCCTTACACTTGATTGATAATTAACTGGTTATAGAAATATAGGTTCAAAATAATTTCTTCTAGGAATCTCAAAGGAATTGTGACCTTGTTTTAAGTATTCAGAGTCTGTGTTTAAAAAAACCTGCCCCACTCCCAAATTCACAAATTTTAGATTTTCCTCTTTGTATTTGAAGTTTGGAAACTTTATCAGAACAGTTCTAAGTTTGGCTATTTACTCTTTGTGCCTGGCACTCAGGTGGCATTTTCAGTATTAAAATTCAACTGTGTGTGTGTGTGTGTTTAAGGGAAATTGTCTTATTCAATGACTTTTTCCTCTCTATTCCTTTATGGCCTTGGTTTTCTTTTCGTAATTGCTCTTAGATTTTCTGGGTTTGTCGTCCATATTTCTTAGCTTATTTTTGTCGTATTTCCCATTTTGTCTTTTTGCTTAATATTCTGGGAAATTTCCTTCTCTATATCATCTGCCATTCATAACCATTCTATTTATTAAGCCCTTCTATTTAGGTTTTAATTTCGGGGAACATGTCTAATGTCTAAATTCTCTTTCTTGTTCTTGGATCACTCCTTTTTTACAGTAGCCTTTTCTTGCTTTATTAGTGCCAGGTCCTCTTGACTGTCTCTGAGCTGAGAATGATCTTAAAGTTTCCTTCTGTTATTATGTTATTTTTGTTTCATACAGGACCAGTCATTACGTTTATTCATCTTGAAATCTTTTCTTTCATGCCCTTGGCTTTCTATAAACACTAGCATTTGGGGGTTCCCTTTTTTTGTAGGAACTCTGCTATATTTTCTGAAACACCTTTTATAAAAGTATATGTGTACAACTCTCTTTCCAAAGACCTCAGCAAATCTCTTTTCCAAATACCCACAAATTTGTTTAATACGTATTTCTGGAAATTTGGTCACATATACAAATAACTGATAACAAAAACAAAGAATATGTCAGGCTCACAATCGACTTGTCTCTGTATAGGCCAACAGAGATTCCTTGTAAGGGTTCCCTTTATGTGGATAAAGGCCTGTGCTGACTCGGTCAGTGAAGGCAGCTGACCCGCACTTCCTGCGCTCTCTTGGTCTGTACTCGAAGTCCTCTCGCGTGAGTGGAAGGTCTGCCTGAAGAATCCATGTATGTGGATGGGTTGAGTCAGAAGATAGTTGAGGATGGGGAATAGGCTGACAGGCTGGAAACTCCCATAACAGCTGAAGGAAGACTACTCTGAGGTGAAATGCGTGAGTGTGTTTCTCTTAGAGTGACCATACTTCTTAATTCATGCCTCGTGTCATATTGTCATTAGTGACAGCGCCCCCTTTTTACTCTCTAAAGAAGTCTGACTGGGTGATGACATATGGTCACCCTATTCCCAAGTGGAGTGGCCTTTTCCTTCCTCTGTTCCGAGTCTCTGACGGAGCTTTGGTGTTGCCGTGGGCTCTGCTGCTATGTGTCTCTTCTGATTTCTAGCACTCCGTCTCGGGTCCTTCCTAGACCAAAATCTAAATCTATTAAAAGACTTCTTCTGATGGTTTAGCTGGGCAAAATTCTGCCACCAGCTGTCTTACACACACAGGGGAAGGAGAGGTACCCTTGGCCCAGATTTTTCATAGACATTCTCTCTATCACCCACAGCTGTCTCCTGTTCTGTGTATCCATTGATTTCAACTGTGGAGCCTCTTTGGGACTTTTCTGGCAAAACAGTTTGCTATCTCTGAAGCCATCCCCAGTGCTTGTTCTGCACCTTGGCTATCATTACCCTGTTCTTCATCGGTATAATCTGTCCCAGGCTGTAGTCTTGTATTAGCTTTCTCTGGCTGCATAGCAAATACCAAAATGTTAACATCTTGCCTGTGAGCTGGAAGAGGGCCCTTACCTGACCATGCTGGCGCAACGATCTTGAACTTCACAGCCTCCAGATTTGTGAGAAATAAATTTCTGTTGCTTTTAAGCCACCTGGTCTGGAGGATTTTATTATAGCAGCCAGAACAGACTAAGGCGCAGGGGGATCCGGGCTGTGCAGCACAGCATCCATAGCCTGATGCCGCCTGCTCTGTTGTCTTCAGGGCACTTACTACCTTATAAGCATATCTAGCTCATTCATGTAGTTCTTTATTTATTTCTTACCACTTTACTAGAATATAATTGTCATGAGAGCAGAGTTCTTACCTATCTTGCGCTGTTCGATCCCTGGATCCTACAATAGTGGCTGGTACTCAGTAGGTTTCAATAAATATTTGTTGATTGGGTGAATGAGTTCAGTCCAGAATTTATTAAAAATCTCTGGTCTCTTGGGTTTGTTCTTTTAACATATCCCCCTTTTTCCATTTTACTGGGAATATGAGAGTGCAGGAAAATATTTCGTCCGCTATCTTGACTTAGAGGCCCCCAGCTCCTCTTTCTGAATCTCTGTGACACTGCTGCCAGCTTGTTCCTCATCGGTGACCTCCATGGACTGTGCCCTCCTGCCCCCCTCACCTGCAGTGAGTCCAGCCCCAAGAATTGAATTCTCCCTCGGGTACCCATGTAGTTTATTGATCCAGGCTTCTCCTAATCATTCCTGCCTGGATCTTATCACGACATCCTGATCTTGTGCCCTAATTTCTATAAATGGATCCTTATCCTTTTTATTTTTTTAAACCAGTGCCTGAGTACCTGTTCAGAGAACCTACCTGGAGTTCCAAAATTCTCAACAGTCGGGCAGTGCTTATTACTGCCTGCCGAGAGCCAGCTGTAGAATTATCACTGTGGTCAGTGATTTCACATGTCATCTTTAGTTCTTCCAGCAACCTCACAAAGGAGAAGGATCATCATTCCCATACTACAGACGAGGAAACTGAAGCTTGGAAGCCTTTTGTGGAGTTTAGCATGACCTCCCCGAGATAAACAGGCAGGCAGGCAGGCAGGCAGGCAGTATTGGTGCTTCAAACCTGGGTTTAACTGACTCCACTACCAGTGGTCTTGCTCACGGAGCTGTTTCTGCTGCACAGCTCGCCCAGGGTCTGGAAGTCACCTGCTTATTTACCCTCTATAAAATGTGTTCCTCCAATTTCATACCCTTTGGTGGTCGGATACTTAGATACAGCTGAGCACTGCTCTTCCTCCGCGGAGAGAGAGGGAGGTCTGGTTGATGACAGCGGACCCTCCAGCCCCATTCAAGAGCTGTTCTTTATGAAGGCCATCATCACAAAATGAGCTGAAGTTCCTTCTTGAGGGATCATGAGTGGCTGAAATTTTGGGGAGTTCTGTCTCTCTCTCTCTCATATGACATCTATATGCCTCTGCTGAGCCAGTATCACTCCCTCCTAATATTTACATCCAAGTGTATCACACTGCATTGTACCTATATGCATGTTTTCCAGCCTAAATCGAAGATGTCAGACATTTTGTAGAACACTCTAAGCCTCTGGGAGCCCACAATGTATTGTTTGTGACAACCGTTGAAAGAGTTTATGCCAGAGTGAGCCTCCTGCATCTGTGTCAGACTTTCTACTCTTTTGATTGAAACAACGGAAGACATTTTCTCATCTGTGTCATTATCACTGACCATTTAACTGACACTCTAGCATGGTGGTATTCATCCACCAAGGTGGACCCACAGCAGTCACAGTCCTGAATCCTCGCAGGTTTGAGATGGGCTGGACTGAGCTGCAGCCCGTGGGCAGAGAGGGAGCCTGGCTGTAGATATGATGACGGCTCATGGTCTTTAGTAGCAGCTGCATTCTTCATTAGTGGTGGCGTTCTTGGCTAAAGGAGCCCCTGTGCCCCGTGTGACAGGCCTCGGTCTCAGAAGGCAGCGCGTGGTAGCTGGAGGCACGCCGCTCCTTGGGAACTCTGATTTACATCTGCACAGCATCTGTGTTGTTCTGGTGAAGGAATAAGCCTTAAAAGTTTTTTTTTTTTTTTAAATAAAAAACAAAGTCAAGTCTGAATTCAAAATCTATGTTGCTGACTCAGACTTTGTTGACAAGTGAAATTAGTTTTTTGAGGAGAAAGTAGCTAAAAGGCTGTATGTGTGGTTATTAAAAATTGAATTATATATGAAGTGATTCACCTTGGGATCAAACTTTATTCCCAGGTCATCCAAACAACCATCTAAAATTGCCGAAGAAACACAATGATACAAGTTCTTGGAGAGTGTCATTTGGAAACCTGACCGATACATAAAAGTTTAGGAGCTTAGAGCAACAATAAGGATGTCAGTATACTTTGGGCTGTGTAAAGACTTGCCAGGAATCTACTTTCCAAAGATGAAGAAAGAAGCCTGCTGCCGGGAACACAATGTCTGCTGAACACCCGGGAGACGTGAACGCAGGACCGGCGCTAAGAGGTCCCAGATGTCTTCCGGGAACCTCAGTAGCTCTGGAAGTATTTTCAGGGTTTAAGGCAAACAGAAGCTCTGTAAAACATTCCTTTCTGGTTTCTTGTAAGACACTGAGTTCTGCACCAATTGTTCATTTATTCCTTCACCTGTTTCTTCACTTATGAAATTTCTGGTATGTCTTGGGGACAGTCACAGGCATTAACGATACACAGTCCGGGTAATTAAGGGGTTTGCAGTGTTGTACTGGACATATAAATTACATTTTGTGAGTCTTTTGATGCAAAATTTACATAAGATAAAACTGACCAATCGTAAGGGTACAGCACAAGCTGACGAGTGTGTACGGCTGTGTAGCCGTCACCGGTCACACTGCTAGTCACGCTTCCATCGCTCCACAGCCTCCCTTGTTCCTCTTCAGAGTCAGTCCTCCCTCATTCACCCCATGTCCCTGGCAGCCACTGTTCAGCTTTTTCTCATAATAGTTTTATTTTTTCTATAATTTGATATAAATGAAATGATATAGTACATAATCTTATGTGTCTGGCTTGTTGCACTTAGCATAATGTTTTTGAGATTTATCAATTTTATTGCAAATGTCATTATTTTGATTTTTCTTTTCATGTATTGAAGAGCAGTATTACTTAAATGGATGCACCAAAATTTGTTTATCCATTTATCAGGACTCAATTCAAATGGCCTTCTTTGACTTCCTTATTCAGGATTAAACTTTGCCAGGATTGACATGGTTGATGTCTCTTAAAACACTTGTAACTCTCCAAATGGTCTTATTTGTGCACTTGTTTCTTGTCTTTCCCACCAGAATGTAAGCCTTGTGGGGGGAGGGACTTTACTGTGTTCACATTATGATCCCCAGGACTTAGCACAGCTCCCAGGACATGGTAAACACCATATAAATATTTCCTGGTGAACCAATGAATGCATGAATTCTCAGCCTGACAGTCAGAATGTTTCATAATTTGACGTCCCTTAATTTCTCTAGTGTGAATCCTCAGATGCCCTTCATGCTTATAGCCTTATGGTATCTTCCCATGAATCATGATTTTGAAACTTATATCTGCCCTTTGCTTTTCTTTTTCCATCCTGAAGTTGTGCTTAATCCTTTAAGACCTGACACAAATCATCTTCCTCATGAAGCTTTCAATGAAGATCACACTAACTTTGTTCCTCCTGTGAGCTTTATTTATGTAGCTGTCAAGGTAATGGTTTCATGGTTTATTTTGTATTTCTTTATTCCTCAATTATTTCATAGTATAGTTTTTTTCTCCCTAACAGTCTCTTCAAAGCTAGGATCCTCTTTTCTATATGCTAGGAAGAATCTAAATCAGGCATTTAAGAAAAATCTTATAATGCTCAGTTTTATGTAGATACATAAAGATTATGGCATTTTCTTTCTAGGTGTATGTACACGTGTAGGAGGCTACTTTAACAGCATCATTCATTTATTTATTCATTCCATAAATATTTACTGAGTGCCTTCCATGTGCCAGGCACTGCTATAGGATCTAAGGATCCATAAGTGAATAAAACAACAACAAAAACAAAAATCCCTGACCTTTTAAATTTTTATTTATTTTTTATTGAGGTATAATTGACATATAACATTATACTAGTTTCAAATTACAACATAATGATTTGGCGATGTCTGTATACATTGCAAGATGATCACAACAATACAATTGTCACCATACAAAAAAGTTACAAATTTTTTTTTCTTGTGATGAGGACTGTTAAGATTCAAATATGCAGTACACTATTATTAACTATTGTCATCATGCTGTACCTCCCTGAGTTACTTATTTTATTGCTGGAAATTGATACCTTCGACTTTCTTCACGCATTTGGCTCTTCCACCCCTGACCTTTTTGAGCCTAAGTTTTTTGGGGGATTTGCAAGAACAATTCAATAAATAGAAAATATTCTACGTTAAATAGCCATAGGTAAGTGGAGAACTTCAAATTTGAAGGAATAAAAGGAACTCAGTAGCTGAATTAAAGTGTAAATATTAGGTCCTTAAAGTTTTATGAAAGGCATTTGCCATAACTTCCATTTAGATATAGACTCTGTGATCTGTTTTAAAGCAATGAAGAACTATGTGGGTTGAATGGGAGTGACTATCACTGCATTTGCTTCAAGGTGGAGCAGTGAGCAGCGAGCATGCTCTTCGCGGACTTGATCTGCATTACCTGTGCCTTATTGCGAGCCACAGAAGCTGAATTAACGTGGCCCTGAAAACTGCTGAAGTGGAAATGTCATTCACGAGTCTAAATCGACGCGCCACCAGGAGAGGATGTTGGCACCTAGGGTTGCTTGGGGCGTGTCCGTTGCGGCCGCTGCTCTCCGTGCCCCCTTCCCATTCTCTCCTAAAAACCCAAGTCTGATATCTTAAAATAGTCCTCTCCCTGTTCTTTTTTTTTTTTAAGAATCCACTCCAAATGGGGCACCTGAGTAGAGCTCTTTGTGGCAACTGTATCTCAGGCTCTTCTCAGGACCCTTGTCCATAAAGGCTTCGTAACAGACATGTAGCCAGTGGGTATGCAGGTAAAACTTTTGGTCCAGCAGCTAGGTTGACTTGAATCATATATTTTCGATAATTTACATTGTTTAAATATTCCCCAACTTCTCTGATCCTACCCTCCCAACAGCTTGCTTCCATTTCCTGGAGCATATAGCCTACTTCCAGAAAGTAGCCCTTGAAAGAAGATTAAAACTTGAGTATTAAAATTTTTCTATAGTGCAGGCAAAGAATAAAAAAGAGTATTATTGGCTTAGCAAATGTACTGGTTGTGGAAATATTAAATGTCTATTAAAAATAAATATCTATTGATATAAATATTCTAAATTCTGAAGTAGTGATGGATTTTAAAGCTAAATATTATATGAACTTTTAAAATGTGTGATGTAAATATAATTCAATAACATTTATAAGATTCATATTTTAAAGATGAGATTAATTTCTATTTATTTTTCATTTTTATAAATGTCAAAGTATAATGTATTATGAACAATTCAGGAAATAGAACTTTTGAAATTTCCTAAGGCATTCATAATTTATCAGTGCTGTCTGTCTTTTCCCCAAACAGCTTGGTATTTTTGGAATGAAATTATAAAACAGAGTGCATTCAAGATCTAGGTAAAAGATTGCCTGGCTTTAGGAAAAAAGGAAATTTGAAGGCTATATACCACTTTTCCCTGCCATTTTTCATGTCATGTTTTTTAACCTGTTTGTATGTCCGTTTATTCATTCAGCACATATTTACTGATCTGCTATGTGCCAGGCACCATTCTAAAGTCTGAAGATAATGTAATGAAAAAAATATTCTTGTCCTCGTGGAGTTTATGGTCCAGCAGACATACAATGGAGTAAAAAGGCAGAACACACGCTATGTTAGATAGCAGTATATACTGAGGGAAAACGAATTAAGCAAGGAATGGGGCTGAACTTCTATTGTACCATCAGGAAGGGCTTCAGTGAGAAAGTGACTTGGAGTAAAGATTTAAAGAAGTAAGAAAACAAGCCACGTGGTTACCTGGGGGAAGAATGTTCTAGGCTGAGGAAACTATAAATGTAAAACTCGTAGGTAGGAACATGTTTGGTGTGTGTAGGAACAGAAGGACGCCAGTGTGACTGGAACAGAGTGACTGCATCAACGAACCCGCTGAGCGTCCTCCTCGGCCGTATGACTGTGGGAATACATGTGGTCTAACAAGTAACATTTGCCTGCCCTTCATTAGTGGTTCCAGATCTGGGCCAAATGAAAACAGGGCAAGTTATATTAGTTCAGGACAGTGTTTACTTACTTTTTATATATTTCTTTTTAGAGATTTTATTTTTTGGATTAGTTTTAGGTTTACAACAAAACTGAGAGGGAGGTAGAGAGATTTCCCGCCTACCCCCTACCCCCATACGTGCGTATTTCTTCGTTATTAGCATCACTCACCAGGATGTTACTTTTTTTTTAACCAAGGATGCATGTACATTGACACATCATAATTACTCAAATTCCATTTTAACTTAGAGTTCACTCGTGATGGTGTGCATTCTATGAGTGTGGACATATGTGTAATGACATATATTCATCATTACAGTAGCATGCAGAGCATTTTCACTGCCCTAAAATTCCTCTGTGCTCCGTTTATTCATCCCTTCCCCCTCCTCCATAGTTTTGCCTTTTCCAGAATGTCATACCGTTGGAATCATCCAGGATATAGCTTTTTCAGATTGAATTCTTTCACTTAGTAGTACGCATTTAAGGTTCCTTCATGTCTTTTTAAGGCTTGATAATACGGCTTTTTAGCACCGAATAATATTCCATTATCTGGATGTACCACAGTTTATTATCTTTTACCTCCTGAAGGACATCTTCACTACTTCCAGGTTTTGGCAGTTAGGTATAAGGCTGCTATAAACATCCATGTGCAGGTTTTTGTGTGACATAAAATTTCAATTCCTTTGGGTAAAATAGGAAGGAGTGTGATTGCTGGATCATGTGGTAAGAATATCTTTAGTTTTCTGAGAAACCACCAAACTTTCTTCCAACGTGGCGGTACCATTTCGTATTCCCACCAGCAATGATGGGATTCCCTATTGTTTTACATCCTTACCAGCATCTGCTGTTGCTTAGTTACTTTTCATTTCTAAGAGAAGTGTTGTTTCTAACATGACTTAGACTGGAATTAATTGGTCAGTCTATTCCTTGGCTTTGATTGAAGAAAGGATTTTAGAAAATGAAAAGCTCCAATATCTTGGTTAACTTAACTGAAATATCTAAAACTTTAAAAAGCAAAATGGCAAAAATGAAATTTTGGAATTGATACTGTGCCAACTCCAATTTAATTCAGCAGACGTTTATTGAGATCCTCTAACATAACATATTTGCTGCTGGCTCCTTTTTGGGATATGATATGCAAAAAAAGCCGTGGACTACAACTCTTCCCGTTCCGGGGCTCTGTAAGAAAGGGGCCTGATAATCTGTCCTAGCAGTACTGTTCCATTTTTCCTTTCCTTTGCTCTGAGGGTCTTGCTTAACGTGCTTGCAGGCTGATTTGTTAATAAAGAAACTAACCATGCCTCTGCGGAGTGGATAGACACTAAGTACTATTCTCAGTCTTTCTATAGAGTAGTAGAGAGATTTCCAGGGTTTGTCCTGTGTGCTCCAGGCTGAACCCCGTCCTGGGGTGGACGCTGGCAGACCCGCAGCAGTGGGCAGACTGCAGCACAGCTCCCACGTCACTTCAGAACGTGCTCCCTCTGTCCCAGAGGTGGTGTAGTGTGAAGCAGGTAAACTCTCCTCACAAGGAGTGGTCTGCGTTCACTGTCGGAGCTGACAGGTATCTGTGACGGCCCTCTCCCTGCTGACACTGGATTCTGCGGGTCTTCTCCCTGTCACTCAGGTTGGTTTGTATTTCACGCCCCACCCTTCACGTTGCTCCTTCTTCCTCTCAGTTTTGTGATTTCCATCCAGTGGCCTTATACCTGGATTCACTCTATTTTGAGCGATAGTTTTATTTCTCACAATGGATTGGTGGAGATTATTTGGTACTCTGTCTGGAAGGACTCTGAGACTGAGTCCAGGTTCAGGAGGAGGGTGTTGGGATTAAGTAGGAGTGAGAGAGTGTGAGGAAATAGTGGTTGCATGCTGTCTGCACTGTTGACTCCCATGGACAGTGCAAAGCCCTCCCCCCAACCTGTTGTTCACATCACCCTCCTTAATCCCTTAAATTGCAACCCGAGGGCAAATCATGCTCAATCAAGGTCCTTAAGCTCCCATATCTCAGCAAATGTGTGATATTTGGAAAGACCTGGGTACTCTATATAAAGGCTCCCCAGGATACATAGACTTACAATATGTGGATTTTAATAGGAGGAAGCCTGGATAGCTGAAATCACGTGGGATCATCTATTTCAGACCTTCTTCTTGATGGATTGGCTACGGTCAATGGTATCAGCAGGCAAACTGGATATCTAAAAGACTCTGAAGTTTCAGGTCCCTGAAAATTTGTGGGGTTTATGTCCTACTTTCTGGAATACATGTTAAGGCATTTAAAGCTCCTGCCAGTTCCTGTTCATAGGCCCAATAAAATTGATTTCATCAATGTAGTTGATATGATATTCTGTGAAATGTCAAGATGATCAAGTTCCCTATATGTGACTTCATGTCAGACAATGGAAGAGTCGATTTAGCTCCGAAGCAAAAAGGAAGGTTAAGGTGCCCTGCTGTCCCTGCTGGGTGAGAACAAACTGCTTGTGGTGGGACTTGAATTTGGTACATATAAAAAGGCATTTGCTGGGTTAATAGCTATGCATGAAGATCCAGAGGTTGTACTGATTTGCCCATTTAAAGATACCATACGAGGAGTGACTGCTGAAATTAGACTCATCAAGAACTTTACAATAACCCATGATTCGCCTGCCTTTTACATAGGCCAAAAAAGCAGAATTACATTGGAATGTTATGTGAATAATCATCTTTTCAAGACGTTTCAGATTTGTGATGAAGGCAGTGATCTTGTACTTCCATCAGGGGTCAGTTGTGGCCTACCATTTTGGTTGGGAGAGGGAATGTCAGAGTTTGCCACCTCCTCGTTGTCCCATAATAGCCCTACCTCTGCAGGTAAGAGAGCTCATGTGGAGATTTTGTGAGCTTGATTCGTAGAATGACTCTTCCAATTATATATCTAGGATGTGGGGATGTAATTGAAGGTCCAAAAATTCATTTTTATCAGTTGATCTCCGTAATCCCCACACTGACTAGTGGGCTCCAGTGGCACTGTGGGTTAGCATCAACAGAACTAGAAACAAGTCATCTCAAGACAGGCCTGAGTGTTTTCCTTTTTCAGTTTGATTACCCTATATAAGCACCCTTGTGGAAAGCTTAGAAAAATATTCCAGAATATAATTATGGCAGTGTCGAGTGAACCTTCTGCAAAGGAACCAAGAACTCTGAGCCTGTGAACTGGCAGTGGATGAGAAGACTTGCTTCGTCACTGTGGTGTTCCGAGTCAGATTCCTGCTCACTTGACCTAGAATTTTTCTGATTATAATTATATTTCATACATAATTATTTATGGGCCGCCTATTTGTTTTATTGAAACATTGTGATCAGTTAGCCACTACTGAAAATACGTACTGGTCAAATATAATTGCTTTTTTAAAAAATTGAAGTACAGCTGATTTACAATGTTGT
This sequence comes from Camelus dromedarius, assembly GCF_036321535.1. NCBI lineage: Eukaryota > Metazoa > Chordata > Mammalia > Artiodactyla > Camelidae > Camelus > Camelus dromedarius. The sequence goes on from NC_087444.1 coordinate 4,725,996, forward strand.
GTTAGTTTCTGGTGTACAGCATAGTGATTCAATGATATATATATTCTTTATCATTATAGGTTATTATAAGCATTCAATATAGTTCCCTGTGCTATACAGTAGGACCTTGTTGTTTACCTATTTTGTATATAATAGTTAGCATCTGCTAATCCCAAACTCCTAATTTATCCCTCCTACCTCCCTTTCCCCTTTGGTAACCGTAAGTTTGTTTTCTATGTCTGTGAGTTTGTTTATGTTTTATAAATAAGTTCCTTTGTGCCATTTTTTTTAGATTTCACATATAAGTGATATCATATGATATTTGTCTTTGACTTACTTCACTTAGAATGACATTCTCTAGGTCCATCCATATTGCTGCAAATGGCATTATTTTATTCTTTTTTATGGCCAAATAGTATTCCATTGAAAATATATACCACAACTTCTTTATCCAATCATCTGTTGATGGATATTTAGGTTCCTTCCATGTCCTGGCTATTGTAAATAGCATAATTGTTTTTTATGGTAATTATACCTACCTTGTCTTTAGTGGTTTAGCAATACTCCTTGGATCCTAACACTCCAGAATTCCAATACCCACTTTAAAATCAGGAAGCCCTTTTCAGTGGTGGCAGTTTTCATCATCATCCTTAGATTGCAAAAGATAGCCACTCACCACAGATCTCTTCCAGGAGGACAGTGGCCCCTCATTAACGCCTTTCTCAATGCTGTAATGAAGGGCGTGCATGCTGAGCTCTCTCAAGGAACACCGTGTAGTGGATATTCAGTTCATTCCAATGTTTCTGTCTTTCTAAGTCTTTCAGTACTTTTCTGTTTTGTGTCAAGTAGGTTCTAGTGTCTTATCCTGATTAAATTAGGTCACCTTAGAATTCATATTTCAGTAATCATTCAAGCAAACTGTTGGGACCCCTCACATTTACTTAATTCTCTATTAAGTTAAACTATAATAATATATTTGTTTGATCCAACAATATATTTCATCTTTCTGAGTTAATAACCTTAGAACATACTCCCCCGTTGATTCTCCAAGTTTCTGCCAATGGGTATTTGCAAAATTTTGCTATTCATTTGGAATATGAACTCTCTTCTCCAGAATATGACTTGGCACTTGCTTTCCTGGAGTGTTTTGAGATCTGACTCTAGTCTTGAGGCAGTGAGAGGTGCTGAGGAGAACAGACATGCTTTTTGAAGGCATCAGCTATGGAGGAGATTATCGTAAGGTCTTCCAGTAAGAAAAGGCTACTCTCCTCAAAATGTGGGAAGTGGCTTCGGCTGGCAAGTGAGGCTCAGGGATATTAGATTAAAAGTACTCAGCCCTGTCTAAGTTGATCAGAATTTCTTCCAAATGTCAGGCATCCATACCTTCTAAAGAATTCCTAAATTTTCACATAAACACTTTGTCTCTAATTTCACTTAATACTGTAATTCTGAAACTCATGAAATTAGATTTTGATTAGTCATATCTGCTTTATGATTCCAAGACATCAGAGATTCTTTTATGGCCGCAAAGACCATTTCTGGCTCTCTATGACTTGATGGCAGAGAAGGCTCATTCCCAGTTCTTGTAGTTACAGTTATTGCTGTAACTGTCAAGTCTCTGAGCAACTTTGTCCCTCAAAGCCTTTCCTTCAATAGAAAATTCATCCTAAGCAACTACAAGTAATAATTTAAGTCGTCTCGATCCTGTGGTCTGCTACGGATTACCAGTCTCCCATTTGCCGTTGGCAAGGAGATTATCACAGTGTTCAAAGTGAAAGAGGTAAGTAACACAGTTACAAAATTCTATCATTGAGGGTCAGCTTCTTAAGTTCACTCACGTTACCAAGTGCTCTATCAATCAAGGTCCAGAATAACCATGATCGATATTTCAAGCGGAGGACTTTAAAATAGGGAATTGGTTAGTTGGTGTATTAATTACCTGTTGCGGCATAACCGATTACCTCAATATTTAATGGCTTAAAGCAATGAAGATTTATTATTTCACACGCTTTCTGAGGTTCAAGAATCCAGGAGCAGCTTAGGGTCTCTCACGAGGTTTTAGTCAAACTGTTGGATGGGATCATAGCTTTCTCAAGGCTCGGCTGGAGACGGAGGATCGGCAGAGATGGCGAACTTACATAGCTGTTGACAGGAAGCCTCAGCTTCTCACTGGCAGTTGGCAAAAGGCCTCAGTTCCTCATTGCAGGGACTTCCCCACAAGGCTGTTTGAGTGTCCTCATGACGTAGCAGCTGGCTTCCCTGAGAGAGAGAGAGAGAGAGAGACAGAGAGAGAGAGCAGGAGGAAGCCGCGATACCTTTCATGACCCAGCCTCACCGCGTTCTTTCTGTCATATTCTACTCACCTGGAGCAAGTCGCTAAGTCCAGCCCACAATCAGGAAGGGATGAGTTAAGGTCCACCTTTTGGAGAGGACATGCTGAAGACTCTGTGACAGTTTAAAACCATCAACGCTGGTATCAGAAGACGGGAGGAGCAGACGGGGAATGCCGAGGGAAACCCAGTGTTAGTGCTTGTAGAAGGCAGCTACTCCTTTTGGGGTTGAAGGAACCAAAGGGCACTGGTACACGTGGCAGCTCAGAGGACTGGTCTGTGTGGCTGGCGCCCTGACCCTGAGCGCTGGGTATCACGTGGCTATGGTGTGGATCGCTAAGGAGGCCACCACTGGGCTATTTCTCAGCTTTCTGAGGGGCAGATGCAGTGAGGCTGGTGCTCTCTGAGCAGTGGGTGGTGTCTCTGGGACTCCGTCACTGACGGGGAACAGCCAGCTGGTGGTTGTGCCTCTGAGGGGTGTGGCATTGTTGGGACGTTAGCTGTTTTCTGCTGCTGGAGGAAAACTTAGGGGAACTGCAAATAGAAGGAGTTCGTTCTTCCCTCCTCCTGTCTTTCAATTTCACACTTTCTCTTTCACTGACAGAAACTAAACAAGGATCCATCTGGCAAGAGAATATTGAAAATATCGTGCAAAGAAGCGGAGTGTGGACGGATGGATTTGGCACCGAGAAGCAGTAGGCAACTAGCCGGCACAGCCTGATTTCGGTTTATGTCTTCCTTGCAGGCACCACCTCTCAAATCCTCCCACTTACTGAGTCTTCGCACTGAACTATGAAGACCGTTACATCTGGTCCAGATCCCTGCATTACCTCTTTCCAGTAAGTGGCTGGTGCCTCGAATAAATTGGATACTCTGTAGTTTTAAAGTGCTCAAGATAAGCATATTGGTGTTCCATGGATTTTAATGGGATGAAGGCTTGAAAAGTTTAAATCATTTGGGTCATCCTTTATTTCAGACCCTCAATGATCAGTTGGTTGTGTGGGAATGGAGGCTCTGCATAGGTTAGAAGCCTAGACGTCGCCATCAAGCCATTCTCTCTTCCTTCTCTTCTGCCGTGTTGTCTTGGCAAATCCGGTAAATGTGCCCCAGTTGTTGTTATCTTGCTCTGACCAGAGCTGGACCAAGTGACCTGAAGGTCTGTAGCTTTGGAGAAGGCTGTGAGCGGGGTACTCTTTTGAATCTCAGCCAAAGAGTGTTATAGCACAAGCAGTCTGGAGCCTTGTCCTTTCCCAGGTCTTCTTTCAACAAGGAGCCCCAAATGGTCAGATTAATCCCACTCACTCTGCCAAGCATGTATCCAATCCCAGCTGCTTTGCAATTCATGGGCAGGTTTTGTTCTCAGTCTAAACTCTGAGACGAGTCTCCAGGAGCTCTAAGTTGCTCTGGAGTTTGGTATTTCCCAGGATGTCTGCGGCCCATGTGGGCGGAGCAGCTCAGATAGATTTCTGCCACTTTTTGCTTGCACCCATTCTCTCTTTACACACCCTTTAAGGGATGCTTAATGCTAAAATAAATTTAGTAGATACAATCAGGACTTCAATGGAAAGATGAACGTTAGAAACTGTCATTTGAACGTTTTCCAGTTCCTCTCTGGTCGGTGAGCTTTTATCTGGCTTGGTTGCCTACTTCCTGGCCAAACAGGGAGGAAGACTGGGCTCATCTTTGTCTCTGTCTTCCTTTCCTTTTAGGCATCTCCTTCTTCTTCCCACCAGCTGCTGTTTTGTGCCCCGCCCTGATGCGCCGTTGTGGGTGGGTGACTTGGTGCACTTCACAACTTCTCTGTGCGCCCATTTTCTCACCTGCTTATTTGACCGCCTAGTTGACTCCACTCTTTGAATGTCTAATTTGTACTTCACACGGGATATACTCCAGACTAAGCTCCTGATTATTACAACTTCCCCAGACTCTGTTTCCTCCATCTTTCCATTTCAGTTGATGAAAACAGCATCCTTCCAGTTGCTCAGAACAAAAACCCTCAGAGTTATTCTTGTCTGTTTCTTTCTCTCATCCCTCATGATCCTACTGGCTCTGCTGTCAGAATCTGCCCCTTCTCACCATCTGCTGCCACTACCACCCTAGTCCACGCCACTGCCATCTCTCACCTTGATCGATGCAGTAACCTCCCACTTGGTTTATTTGCTTCTACCCTTGCCTCGCTTCAGTCCCTTCTCAACATAGTAGTAACGTGATCCTTTAAGAATGGAAGACAGAGCTCGCCGCTCTTCCGCTCAGAGCCCTCTAACTGCTTCCCATCTCACTCAGAGCAAAAACCCACGGCTTTAAAATATTTACAAAGGCCCTGTGCTGGCCAGGCCCCTCACCAGTCCTCTGAACCTCATCACCTACTTCTCCTCCCCTTGTTCCCTCCTCACGGAACACACTGTCCTCTTGGTTTTGTTTTTCTTTCAATAACTCATGCTCCGTCATGGTTTTTGCATTAGGTCTGCCCTCTGCCTAGGATGCCCTTCTTGCTCAGATAGTTGCGTTGTTTGCTCCATCCCCTTTTTTGGGTCTTCTCACAAATGCCACCTTCTCAATGAGGACTTCCCTCATAATTGAATTTAACATGGAAGCCACTTCGATTTACTGCCTGGCATGTTCTCCCTCTCTTCCCTGTTTTATCCTTATGCATAACAGTAATCATCATTGGGCAAACCCATGCAGCTAAGCAACAAATACATTTTACATCTGTATTGTTGATTTTCTGTCTCTTCCCAGAATAGTGTAAACCACATGAGGGCTTGAATTTTTCTGTTTTGTTCGTTCCTGTGTCCTGAGTTCCTTGAGTAATGCTTGGCACGTAGTAGGTCTTCAGCAAATGTTGGTTGAATGAATGAATGTATAAATACATGCATGAAAAAAATCTCTTAAATGTAATGAAGAGGAAACTAGATGACTATAAAGCCCTTTCATTTCTAAATCTAGGAAAGTGAGGCTCAGGGTGAGGTCCCCTCAGGACTGCAGTCACGGGCTATACATTTAACGTCTGGTGATAGACCAGCACTGAGTAATCAGAACTGTTGCCAGCCATCAACAACCACCTTGGCCTATTGATCGTGCATATAGGCTAGATACCAGCACTGCTTCAATCCAGGAGTATCTGAATTTTAAAAGGATTCTCTTGAAGATTGAGAAGCCAAAGGTTATCATTTTGTAATTGAAATCTCAGCATTCTAGTATGCCAGTAGCTGGAAATATTTGACTGTTCATCTCACCTCTAGAAAGCGTCTATTCTGCACACTCATAAGGTTAACGCTGAATTTTTATGTAAATCTCAGAGATCTAAACATACTAGAAATAGAATTTGTGTTTTTCTCCTTGGGTTAGTAGAATTTTCCCTGCCTTGAATTAGTTGTTGTTCAGCAGTTGAGTGGAAAAGCAAGCATTTTTAGTTTTGAGTCCTTAGGAGTACATTTGAAAAGGTTGACACTAAGAAGAAAGGCCCCAAGGAGCTCTCAGTCATGAAGGAATTAGCCAGCAAGGCCACCTCCAGCCCATGTCGGGTCTTGATAGTGGCATAACACACACTGCCTTAGCCTGCTGTGGGCATTGTTACATTGCAGAAAAAACATATGGAGAACGATTATGTAGAAAACAGTGACCAGATCTTCAGTTCACTGACAAGTATAAAATGATTCATTCACTTACTTGCTCATTCATTTGTTCAAGACGTTTTTATTGAGTGCTTACTATATGCCAGCCACTTTTCAAGGCACAGGTGATACGTGAAACTGCATTTCCCGGGATGGGTTGCATATTTCACTCATTTATTCACTCAGCATTGGTTGAATGCCAAAAATATGCTAGATGCACTGTGCTAGGTGCTGGGTGCAGGAAGTAAGTTGGTATGGACCTTGTCATCAGGTGGCCTTCTCTCCAGCAGAAGGAAGACATGTTTTAGCTACCTGGGCAAGGTGCAAGGGAAGAGCACAAAAGGAAGACGTGGTTAATATAACCTTGGAGTTCTGGTAAGATAAATCGAGTTCCTAGAGAAGAGGGTGTCTGGAATGAGTCTTGGCAAATGAGTAGGTGTTTGTTAGGACAGGAGGTTGGGGATGGGATGCAGGCTTTGTAGGCAAAGGGAGTCAGTAAGAGCAAAGGCAAGGTGTTATGCAACTACATGAAACAGGGAGTTAAACAATGTTGAAGTCAAGACAACTAGAAGGTCAGATAATTTAGGTCTTCTACGTCATCTTAAGAATTTTGCTTTTTGTTCTGTAAACTATGGAGAGCCTTTGAAGGATTTTAAGAAGGAGGGTTACATGATCTTTCTTGGCTTTTAAAGATCACTATCACTTTGGGGACATTTGGAGGGAGGGTGAGTTATAGGAAGCGAGATCAGAGACAGGGAGTTAGTTAGTGGGTATTTCTGATTTGATATAAAGGATGTTGCAGGCTGAACTCTGGAATCAAAGATGGAAGGAGAGAAGGGTACAGGTATGAAAAATGGTAAGGACATGGAATTGCTAAGGCTTGTTAATGGGCTGGGAGACAGGGAGATAAGACCAAGGAAAGAGTAAAGAAGGAATTTTTGCTTTCTTGCTTGAGTAAAAGAGTAAGTGGTGGTGTTTTCTACAGAGACGAGAAACTTGGGAGGAGAGCAGATTCTTAGTGTTGGAGGTGAGTCTGGTTTTGGAGTTGACTGTGTGGTCTGGCTCAAGATTCACCCATAGCATCCACCAGTAGGAACTGGGGAGCTCATCTGGAAGGTGTCTGTAGATGAGATGAGGTTGGGGCTCACTAGCGTACGAGGGTGAGCTAAGGAAGAGTGCGCACAAATGCCTTCCCTGCAGGACTTTGCAGACCTCTACACCGGAAACAGGTTCATTGTCTAAAGTGGGTTTTTTTTTTTTTCCAGTTAATATATTTCAGTCAAGATCCAAAAAATATAGTTCAAGAAAGGAGAATGGTAGAATGGTGTAAAATGACTTAAGATGTTCTAACCATTCAGTTCAAGTGTTAAAAGCAGGGAGAGTCTGCCTTAACTGAAGTGACCATTTCCATGTGACTTGGAGATTCTAGACAGGAGCTGATTAGTTCCTGATGGTCCATTTCCACTTCCCCTCATTACTGATAAAGACTTAGAGTTGAAGCATTAGGACCTATTCCCTGAGCTTTGGACTAACTACAGTTAAAATCTATGCTCCCTTGCTAAGAGGTAGGGCTTAACATTTATCTGCTTTATATATAATATATTAAATTATATATAAAGTTTCCATGACTTGCCTCCAAAATATTTGATTACTTCCATTCCTATGGCCCCAGAACACTCGGTTAATACCTCTATTAGGGTTCTAATCTAATGCTATGAACATTTTTTTTCCATGACTCTTTATTAGACTATCTCCAAGGACAGAGACTTCATCGTATTCATCACTGTGCCCAGCATCAAATGCAGTAGATGTTCAGTTAACATTTTTGAGATGAATGACTAATCATGCATGGTAGTAGCACGTGACTGGCTCTTTAAGCTTTAAGGCACTTTAATCTGTTTGTTTTGTAACTGTAACACATGTACGCTCTTGGGGAAGCAAACAGGTTTATTATCCCCGTTTCACACATGAGGAATTCAAGCTGAAGAGGTAAGGTGGCTTGCACAGGTTACGCAGCCATGAAGAGATGGAACTGGAACCTGGGTTTTCTCATATCAGTTCTTTCTCTTTTCTCTCTGCATTGCTGAGCCTTTCCAAGGAGAGGCTTTAAAAGGGGAGGAGACAGGGAGAAGTATGGAGTAAATGAGATTTTGTCTCAGAACATGGAAGCTGGGAATAGAGGTGAAAAACTACATCCACTGCCAATTTTGTCTAGAGTAGCCTTGAAAGCTAACATTTTATAAAGACACCACTGAGCTCAGATTTCCACGAAGGGCAGGTCAGCAGTAATCCTGGCATTATGTGCTCTCAGGCCTGTGACCACAACATAAATGCCAGTGAAAGAAATCTTACAGTCAGTTTGTGAACTCCATTTGAAAGTGCAGGTGTGGTTGTAAACAGCTAGGAATACAGGGAGTGTGAGCTACCAGGGCAGATGTTAAATATTCATCTCATGAAAGGATCATTGGGGTTTATAATAGTATTGACTGCACTCTAGTTCTATTTTCTTGGTTCAAAAAAAAAAAAAAGCCTTCTGTTGCTATAGACTCCAAGTGTAAGTTTTTAAAATTCTGTGTTTAGGGGAAATAAATGTTATTCATTGTGGCAGAATTCAATATGCTTTCAATAATGGGCAGGTAAAGTGGAGTCTTAGGAAGTAAGTGCTGTGATGGCTAAATTAGTCTGACAGATGTCCCCTCTTCCATTTTTAGGGCAAGAGCTCTTTTACTTAGGCTCTGTGGGGTGGTACATAAAGGTCAGGTTAAAAAAAAAAGGAAGAAAGAATGAAAGAATGTAGTGGGAATAAGACGTCTGCTGTCTATTAAACATACAGAACTTTTGCTTCCCCACCTCCTCCCCCTAGCCCCCGATGTGTTGATCGAACGCCTTTGGGTTATTCCCTTCTGTCCTATAACGGGTCGGCATATATCGTATGTTACAGCAGGGGTTTAAAGATGGCGGCCAGCAAATGTCAGTGCCTTCTTTTCTTACAGCACCTAAAAAATTGGAATTTGCTGCTCTGCTTTCTGGTGTTTACATGTGCATGGGGGTCTCTGACACAATCTCTGTGATTTCTCTTTGTATATGCATAGCAATTTGTTGCAAAAACCTTGCATTCGGTTGTTGAGTTACATCTCCTAGTGCAGACACTTTCTTTCAAAGGTCTTTGGGAAAGGAAACGCCACTGTGTGCAGTCATTATCTCCATAAAAGAAGTCACCAAATGGTGTCACCGCCTTTCTTCTCCCTGCCTCCTTGCTTCAGCTCCCTGACTACGGTTTCTAAGTGCATCCTCAGCTCTGTTCTTTCTTTTATTGGTTTTCCCTTTGTCATTCAGTTATTCATCCACCAGAAACAACAACCACCACAAAAACTGGCTGTTTGTCCAAATGACCTTTCCACTGTCTTATCCTCCTGTCTGGCTCCGTTCTGTGATAACAGCATGGAAAATCCATAATTTATCTTCAGGACAAGGCATCTTTTGGATATTTATTAAATTTTGTACATGACACATTGGAAAACTTTGATGAAATGACCCCAGAAGTACTTTATTCTCTCTTTTTGTTTTACTATTATTTTTCTTTTTTAGTGGCTGGCGAAAATAGGAAAACGTGGGGGTAGCCATTTGGATGAGGAAAGACATTTCTCTAAATGTCAATACTTATGAAACGCCATTTTAAACCTTTATAAATGATTATCTTCCTCAGTACTGATGAGGCAGTTTCACATTGCAGCTCAATTTATTTACTCAGGAGACCAATTTATTTCACTACCTCTGTACTAACTGTTTGCATTGACATCTAGGTCTGCTTTGAGCAAGCAACTGTGACAAGTTGTTTATTGAACTGTAAACAGGTATTGTCTGAATCTAAACAATGGCTTTATCTAATTAGGAGACCCTGAGCATCATCTTAGCCCCGTGTGGCTGTTCTACCCAGTCTAGCATCTCCTGCAGATTTCCCATGGCTTTTCAAGTCTTCTTGCTCACGTTAAAACTCTTCATCACAAAGTGAAGAATCCCCTTATTTTGTGCTGTGGCTTTACATACTGGTGTTTTGTGCAAAAAAGGACTGACTGTAATAAACTGAGCAAGGGTGGCCCAATTTAGCATGGTTAAATAAGAAAAGGAAAGCATGAATGAGATATAAAAAGAAAAGACGAATGAATAAAGATGAAGTGGGTCTGTTGCTTAAACTGTAAAAATATCTTGTATAAATTAGAAGACATTTTCCTTCCAAAAGGGAACTCAGTGAAATGATGGGTTAGGAGTTTTCAGACAAAAATCCAGGTATGATTATGGAAAGCGTTAACAGGAGAGCTGAGGAGTGAAAAGTTAATTTCCTGGACTCAGATCGAAGTAGAACATATTCGGAAGCACTCGGGAGCCCTCATCTCACCGCCATTGCTTTGTGTCTGAAGATGCTAATTGGATGTAGCAATCAATGTCTTTTGTTTTCAGCTGTCAGCACTTTTCTGAAAGGCTCTGCCCAGTGCTAGAGAGAGGAGCTCTTAAGAAAGCCTCACTTTTTGGTAGCTATGATTATTATGGTTTCCTCTTGGAATGGGAGAATTAATTGCAATTTTGGAAAACAAAAATCATGGCAGTGAGGTTTTCAAATGTGAGGCCAAACATAGATAGCTTTCTAAAAAAAAACAAAAAAAAAAACAGACCGATGTAGGGGTGGGTGCCCCACTGGCACAGGTTAAAAAGAAAAAGCTGTATCAAAGGGAGCCGGCAATGAGGTTTTTTGTTTTTTTTCAGTCAGTATATAGACTGTTTATTTTATCATAAAGGAAGATTTTCGTGTTCTTTTTGTCTCTCCCCCAGGCGTTGAGAGTTGCTTTCTTAGTTGCTTCCTTAACGATTTGTGTAATAGGTTTCACTCACTGAGGCCCAGTTGGTAGGTTCATTGTGAGCGCCTCATGAAATATGAATCTATTTAAAAATTAATCGTAAATCAATATTAATTCAATAAAATATTTTAATCTGAGGAATGAATATTTTATACCTTCACACAGACATGCAGATTTCAAAAGCCGTTTTCATGTTGCTGACAGGCTGCCCAGCCTTGCCAGGACCACGTTCAGACGCCCCTCCCCGCGCCCTCGGCCCGGTCAGCGGCCGTGTTTATCCGCACCGCTGAAGGAATGCAGATGAGAGGCGTGCTGCCCGGGGACGCAGGAAAGTTTACCTTGTTTAATCGAGTTTACAGTCTCCCTGGAGTCTGCCTGGAATACACTTCAAGGGAGTCTCGCGCAGCCTTACAGGTTAATCCTTGTTCACGCTGGGTTTGACTCCTATCAGACCTGGCAGGCCGAGGCACCTGAAGCCTGTCCCTGACAAGGCGCTGGGAAAAGATGGACTGCCACTGACCTGGGCGAAATGAGCCAGTTGCGCCCAGCTGATAAAACTGGAGATTTAGTGGAGCGGACAGGTCTGAGCTTAAACAGGCTTCTTTGTCTATTGAAGCCCTGTCTGTCACTGGGATCAGTCATCTCCCCTGTCAGGCGTCATCAGCTGAAACAATGGAGTGGCGTCTGAGTTTAGCAGCAGAGAGGCCCGTGTCAGGTAACAGATAGGAAGGTGCTAGTCTGCCCAGTCGGGTTGGGTCCTCTGGTGTCCCCTGGCCTGCGCTCTGAGAGGGGGGTTGCTACTCCAGGTGCGGGAGAGAGCCATGAAGACTTTGGAGCTGAAGTGACAATAATGAATTAGGAGGAAAATGGCTTCAGTGCTGATTCAATACAAGAAGTGGTAGGTTATGGCTAAAACAATAGCTTCCCTCCTGTTGGGGTTTCCACCTTCATTTGTCTTTAATACGTCTCTGCTACCTGACGCTTCGCTATGTTGGGGGACAGGAATAGGCTCCCAGAGAAGAAAATGTAAGCTGAACGTATGAAAAATTCATCCGCTATGGTTTCTTCTTCAGGGAACGATGGTAAATGAGGCAATTGAATTCCTGAATGTTTTCTGTGCATGGCCCGAGCCCTGGAGAACAAGTCTGTAAGGCTAGGAGAGCCCCAAACTAGGAAGTGGATGTTATGACGACAGTGGAGGATTTAAATAAGATGCCTAACAGACTAGCACAGAGCCCTTGGCGTCTCTGTGGGTCCCCGGGGCCCTGCGCGGAGCCTGGTATGGAGGAGGCCCTCAGCAGACGTTTTGCTGAAGGAATGAATATGCATATATTGATTTTTGGCAGTTATTTAATTTGTCTTTGTGGTGTTCTCTGGACACAAAACAGAGCTCTAGAATGATATATATGCTTAACTTTTCCGTAATTTATTATTGCATTTTCTTTTTAGAGGAGAAGGTTGCAGCTTTGTAAAAATGTATTGCTGCTATATATTGAAGCTAAGGGAACGTCACCACGTCAATCAGGTCCCACGACAGGACTCTCTCTTCAGTGTGTGGGAGGGCACTGGCCGTAAATGTTCCTTCTGACGTGTCCCCCGGCACCGATAGCTCTCTCCTCTTCCACTTCCCCCTTATTTGATCGGTTGGTTTATTTCTTACCTGAGTGGGTTCCCCGGTCCTCTTGCATAAACCTGCTGAGTGGGAGGTGTGAATCAGGACACACAGAAGCAGTCTGCTGCTAAATCACAAGATGGCCTTGGTAAGTTGACCAGCTGTTTGGTTCTGCTCGACTGTCCCATTTTTAGCAATGGAGGTCCCATCCCACATCCTGGGAAACCCCTCAGTCCGAGGCAAAGAGAAACAGTTGGCCACCCCAGGCTTGGCACTTGACATGGCAAGTCTTTGACCTTTCTGCTGTGGGTTTCAGGTGAATGCTGAACTTCTGCAGTTACATGGCTTGAAGATTGAGAAGGATTATGATACAATTCACGATTTTGCTAATAATAATAATAATAATAATAGTAATAACATGAAAACAACAGTCATGTAGATTAGAAATCACCCACCTGGTGGTCCTGTTAAACTCACTTCAGACTCACGAAGCACATTTAGTGTCGGCTTACAAGGATCTGGTGTAGGAAGCACGGCTTTTGGCGGAGTGGGGTCAGCAGTGCCCTCCCGTGGGGAACCCAGCAGCTCCTCTGGGCTGTCAGGCCCAGCGTCCTTGCTTCCAGCTGCTCTGATGACATGAGCTGTAATGAGCTCGCTGGCGGTGGAGTGATTTGTTGGTATTTTCGCACTAGCTTATGGCTTCCTTAGGGGCAAGGCCTGGCCTTATTCAGCCATATCTTCTCCCCAGGACCTTGTGGCTTTGTGGGTAGGGCAGTCTTTTGGCTTCTTGGAGGCTGGCAGTGGTATTGGTATGTAAAAGCCCACGTTTGCCGTTCTTTCCTCCCGCTTTCCCCTCTTCTCCATCTTCCCCCACCCACCGCCACCTTTGGAGTTTACTCTGGCTCTCTCCCGCGGGAAGTGGGTGGGGTAAACCTCAGTCACTTACATGGGGATGACAGACCAGGTCTCCCTGATACATTGTGTGTGTGTGTGTGTGCGCGCGTGCACGCGTACATGTTGGTACATAGGGGAGAAGAGGGACACGTGGCAGCCCCATTCATATCTGTGTATCTTTTTTATACAGGCAGATTTTTATACCTTGGCACTTGTCTATTTCTTCCAAACCACCTAACCTCTGGGAGGAAAAAAAAATCGTTGTTCTGTTGCCTAACAGCAGCTGTTCCAGCTGTTTGGAGAGAGGGCATATGTAAATACCCCAAAGGTCTGATGCTTTAAAGGATGAAACTTTATTTAATGGCTAATGTTTTTATTTGCAATAATTTAAATCCCTTGCTACTGAAAGCACTGTGGCATGTTAGGTGAAGCCACAGTGAATACAGATGCCAGCCTCGCTGTGCTCCTGGGCAGGTAGAGCAGACTTCCTGAGCTTTATTTTCCTCAAGTAGGAAGTGGGATAATGACTACCAAGAAGGGTTTTCTGTGAGGTTTAGTTAGAAGGGTTGAGTGAAATAACAGTCTCTGGCCCACCGTGATGGCTCTGTAAATGGCAGCTATTAAAAGTAAGAGAGACAGTTTGGTTCCGCCCAGGCAAGTGCTTTCGGATGTTGCCTCTGTGTAGCAGTGAAATGGGCTGCCCCTGGGTCAGTGAGCTCCGCGTCACCGGAGGCTCTGAGGACGGGGCTGGGGCCTTATCTGTCTGGGATATAATGAAGGGAATGTCTACACAGTGTAGATTTCTGTCATTTAGTAAGCCGTACTGAGAGTTTGGTAATTCTCATCTAAACCTCTTTTAATAAAAACACTGGAATTAAAAGAAACACTTTCTGATAGTTCTCAGGGTAAATACATGAAGCTGGTAGACTGAGCAGACAAGTACAGCCAGGAATCCATTTCCAGAGCAGCAAGACCATCCTTTCAGAATGACGGCTGTTCTTCTGCTTGTCCAGGCTGCGCTGGGAGGGACTGGAGGACGGAAGGCTCTGGAACGGGGGGTGTCCTACTTCACTTTGTCCTCATGGCCCCTGAGTTTTCAGTTCTAGCCCTAGGATTCCCTTCATTGCCAGAGGGCTAGTGAGGGGCTTTCAGCGAGGAAGGCTCCAAGGCATGGGCGGGCTTTTCACCCCGCAGCCCAGGAAGCCCCTGGCGAAGTGGGTGGTTCTTCTGGAAAGGTTGAGGGAGAAAGTTCGAGAGTGAGTTCATAATTTCCCGTGCTTATGTGCGTTGTGAATTCCTATGTGTTAGTTTTGCTGTGATAGTATTTGAAAGGATTTCCAATAATAGTCCTCTTATATGAGGTTCAAGATGACTCCACTATGATGACTTTTGAGTGTCTGTATATAATGTGAAAAAAGTGATCCTGTTTTTGAAGTTTGAAGAACAATGTTTTGCTAATTTTAGTAGTCTGGGTCCCACAGACCATCAGCTATGGGGCTGTTAGCTTAATATCATCAGCACTTTTTGTGTTTTTAGTACTAGAGAATGTAACTTACTTTTAAACGATGGTGCTTTAAAGTTTGTGAAGGTGCTGAAGACCTCAAGTTATCTACAGAAGAGATAAACCTTTTTTATTGGTGTGTAATTGACATACAACATTTTATTGGTTTTAGGTGTACAGTATAATGATTCAACATTTGTGTATATTGAAATTACAATTTTTAAGATAAAATTTGAGGTGTACAGCATTTTCTTTAAAACATCTGGATTCTAAAATATTCAGAAAATTTTTTGGAAACAGTATTTTTTGCTACTTGGCTGAATCCAAGGTGTTTGGAAATTGCTCAGAACCATTTGGGCAACATCTGATCACTTTCTACTTGAAATAATATTTTAGTGTCGCTGATATGAAATGTAATAGAGTCTTACATTTAGGCTTTCCAGTTTACCCTCAAATTCTCCTTCCCATTAATCATGTGACTTCCATTTTAAGATTTCAAGTTTCAGTGGGATTTTTATTAAAATATGAACTAGAACTACTTTCACATTTTTAACTGAAAAAATGTACAGAGATGAAATTCCAAATAAATACTACAGGTTGGAGGAGGTAGAAGACAACTATTATCAGTGATTTATGGTTACTTTGCATCAAAGAGTTAAGGTGTCTAAAATATTATTTACTCTAAAAGATTTATTAGTTGAACATTTTAGATTTTCTCTGGATGGATCAGTTAGGGTCCAGTCAGGGAAAAATCATTCTCTCTAGGCGTTTCAACAGAGAGAATTTAATACTGAAAATTGAAAATTGCTCCCACAGGTGAAGGGCTCAAAAGCCACACAGGGGATGGTATAGCATCCCAGATGGTAGTAAGAACAGGAAGCCACTACTGCCTCTGTGCTGGAATAACAAGAGAAGTTGGTGTCAGAATCCAGAATCTGGGTTGTCAGGTGGGAGATGGAACCACGGAAGGGAAAAAGAACTCTAGTAACACCTAGCTTCTCTGGAGTCACAGAGGACTTAGTCCCTGACCTTATCCAGTGGAGTTTGGGAGATGTGGTGCTTCAGAGCAGAGCAGGAGAAAGATGGTGAATTTATGGAGGAACAAATGACTGAGACAGTGGGAATCACTGTAGACGTTGTTTGATGCATGAAGATATATGACCTTTTGGGCACCAGAAATGACGTAGCTGGCTTTTCATCACCTTCATCTTGGATAGCATCTCCAGAATGGTGGCTGGTTTGCACTGATGGCTCCTTCCTCACTCTCCTTACTTTGTATAGGTGCAATGTTGCCCATCCATAAGGAGCACAAAATAATCAAATACTTGAAGCCCAGGTGGCTATACCCAAAATATGATGCTTAAAAGTGTGAGACACTAAATATTATGCTTGGTCCAGGCAATTCTCCTCATTCCAATAACGTGGGAGCTAAAGAGTCCGCTGACTAGCAAGTGAATTCATTCATCTAAGACACAGACCAGGTAGACTCAACAGAGAGGTATGGCTTAGTGAACAAAGACAAACTCAATATGTGGTTAAAAAGGCAACAGTCATTCTGAAGAGAGGCGAGGAGAGGAGTTTCAGACCTTGTGTGGGTCTGAACAAAGCTGGTAGGAACAGGATGTGCCAAAGCTACAGAAATACAACGATTAAAGGCCGGACACTTCAAGTGTAAACTTTGAGCAGTTGCTGACAGAGGGCCTGAGAAGTCTTTATAGTTGAAATAAAGTCTCAGATGAAAGAAAATAGCAATTCTAGTTTTTGATAGTCCAGGATGCAGAAGAGGATCTATGGATGATTTAGAAAATGATGAAAGAAAAAAAAAATCCAGACAGAATCAGAACATCCACATTTTCCGTACAGACTGATTAGTTCCCTAGTGGGAAGGGATAGGAAGGCAGTGCCTGAACAGTGCTGCACATTTGGTTTATATTGTTAAAGATAATTTAACTATTTAGTTTATTCAGGCATTCAACAACTATTGAATGTCCAGTATGTGCCAGGATAAAATGACAAACTGAATTAGACGTGGTCCATGCCTCTGGGAGCTTATAGTCTCAAAGAAGATACTAATTGGTGACCAGGACACTCTAGAAAAACCTGAGGTGCCATTACAGAGGAAGGGAGGGTCCTGAGGAGGTATCTTGGGGGAGTACCTAATCTAAGTGGAATGCAACGGGGTGGCGGGGGGAAGATTGGGGGGGAAAAGCCAATTAAGTTGAGCCTTCAAGGATGAGCAGGAGTTGTGCAAGAGAAGGGTAACTGGGGAGAGGATTCCAAGCAAGAGTATAGCATATAAAATTCCCACGGACAAGGAAAGCATGGTGTTTTTAAGGATCTGAAATAAATTCATAATAGCTGGTGGGTAGATAGTTATGCACTAAATGGCAAGGTAAGAGATGACAGAGGCAAGCAGGCTTCAAGTCCTTCTAAGTCATGTTAAGAAATTTATATTTAACTCATTCATTCACTGGTCCATTTATTTATCCATTCAACACAGATTTTAGCTACTCTTACGGGACCCATATGCTAGGTGCTTGGTACAAAATGTTAAAATAGATATGTTCTGCATGCAAATAACCTAATAGTCCATCCGGAGAGAAAAAGGAAAAAGCAGTTTCAATAAAGCATGAAAAGTTCTATGATAGGGCAGCTAAGCTAACACTTGGTTGTCATGCAAATATGCAATAGAGGCATCTACTTGGATTTTGTCTGTGGAGATGGTGTTGATAGTGGTACCTGGGGAGATAAGGAAGATGTTCCAGAAGAAATGATCTTTAACATTAAACCTGAAGCATGATTAGGAATTAGGAGAGAAGATGGAGGTAGCAGTGTTCTAAGCGTAGGAAAGAGCACGTGCAAAGAGCCGGGAGCACGAAAGAGTGTGCCTCATCTGAAGACATGAAAACAATCCTGTATGACAAAAAAAGACAGGCTTTGAAGATAGTGTGTTTTAGTCTGCTTTGCAGGTACTGAATCTTTTACAAATTGAAGGTCCATGGCAACCCTGAGTTGTCAGGTGATGGTTAGCATTTTTTAGCAACATAATATTTTTAAATTAAGATATGTCTGTTGCTTTTTAGACATAAAGCTATTGCACACTTAATAGACCACACAGTAGTAAAGATAACTTTTGTATGCACCGGGAAAGCAAAACATTCGTGTGGCTCGCTTAATTGCCATATTCCCTTTATTGCAGTGGTCTGGAACTGGACTCGTGATATCTTCAAGGTTTGCCTGTAAAGGGTTTGAAACCATGTTAAGGAGTTTGCATGTATTCTAAGAGCAATGGGAAGAAACACGTAAGAGCATTCAGCAAAACTACTGGATATAACTGTAAAGAAATCCATAGACATCCTATATGTTAGCAATAATCACTTAAATGTAATTGTGAACAAAAGGTATCAACAGTAATTTTGATAATAATGGCAAATCCATACAAAGAGCTATGACTGGCGCCAAGTCCTCTGCTCTGAGGCCCCCCGCACACCTACGTCTCTGGTTCAGTGCTCTTCACTGCACTCTACTGTTCTAGAAACTTCACTGTACAATTCATGTCTTTATTGAAATGCTTTCTCTCTCGCTAGGCTTCTCAGTCCACCTTCACTCCAGCTGCAGGAGGGGCCAAGCATGTAGCCGGTCGGTAGCCTGGGGATGGGCAGCAGCAAGTCTGCCCAGGGCCCCGCGGGCTGGGACCTTCCAACCTCAGCGCGTGGGGAAGGGCCGTGGCCGCCCGAGTCTGGGTCCTGTCCCGATGCCCCTCCTTAACCTTGCTGCTTCATTTCCAGCCTGTTGCTTTTCCACCTGCCCTCATTCTTGCTATTTCAAGTTCTCCCTGCTCAACAGCTGATTTCTTTCCAGTGCTTATGGATCATTTCCATCCTGCATGTACAGTACTGGATAACATACTGACATTTTAAAATGCAATTTTACGATTCTATGGACATGCACATAAGTTTCCCAGCACACTGGCCACAATGAACACATTTCCATCAGTAAAGGCAAGGTGCGTGGACGGCCCAGATGTTAGCTGGTTGACGACACTCTCTAAACCTTAGTTAAATGACCTAACGTGCTACTTTGGAATTACCATAATGCCTTTGGGAAAGCCATTTATCTGGCTATGTTTAATTTTCTAAGGCAATAGCTTCAAGAAAAAAAAAAAAACCAGGGAGGATTTATTTGCTCAATACTTTCTGTAGTGACATTTTTATTTTGTATTAAACATATGTACTATATAAATTCAGTGCTTCCACATTTTATCATAGTTTAGGTATATTTAAAATATCACATGCTATCAGCCTAAGCATGAAACTTGTTTACGGAATTTCTTCCTGAGCCGAGTCCAGACACTCCTTAACTTAGAACAAATCGCACATAAAAATGAAGATAAAATGCCCACATCCAGAGCAAGGCGAGTAAATATTGCCATGGGTGCTGCTGGAGTAGAGGAGCGAGCACCAGGCTTGGAGTAAGAAAAACTGGGTTTGCAATCCTACTTTTCTAATTAGTAGCAGTGGGACCTCAGATAAACCTAAGCCTCGATTTTCTCATGCAAAATTAGGACAGTGGATCCTTCCTTACTTCCTTGTATTTGTTCACTTACGGATTCATCCCTCTAGCTGAACGCCTAATTCGGGGAAAGTATTTTTGTAGGTAAACAGACGGCACAGTCCCTGCCTTCATAGGTTGTCATGAAAGTCAGACAGGCAGTCACAGCAAACTTACCAAGTGCCCAGCGTGCGCCGCAGATTCTGTTCTCTCTCTCATCCTGTGTGCTGGGGGCTTGCATACGTTACCTGTCCTCCTCGCCTAATTTCAGGGAGTTCTTGCTCCCTGTACCCATCAGGTGACAAGCTCAGTTAACAAACTTGTCCAAAGCTAGATAACGTGTAAGGGGCCTGAATGGGGTTTGAAACAAGGTGGCTCTCACTCACAGGACCCTGATTTTTCCAGCAAGTCCTGTCAATATGGAAGTTCTTTACAAACATAAAGCATCGTATAAAAAGAAATATTCTTTCCTATTATTGTTATCCACATTCATGTGCGATGCGGTAAAAACAGATCAAAACCAAAACCAAAGCCGGAAGTGAGTTTGGGCATGTTACTGTGGGGATTCTCATTGTAGTGCTTAGAGTCCTGGTTTTGCAGTTTGACGTTTCCATTCTCTTTCTCCCCTGTGGGTGCACACTGTGGATGTTCTTTTTCTGTCTGCAGATCATGGCTGGGCTCGTAGTAAATGCATCATTTGAAAAAAGAAAATTGAAATGTTTTTGTTGGCAAGTCACCGTGTCAAGGAGGTTGTGTCCCTCCTTGGTGATGAAAATGCCAATTTTTCATAAAGAGGCAAAAACTCTCATTTCAAAAGGTTGAATATAATGTTACTTAACTGATTTCAAATGGCTCCTTTTAGGTCACTGAAAAAGTCTAAATATAAGAAAGAATAGTCTCTGAGGTCTGTAACATTTTCATTTGATGCAAGCATGGATACATTTTAATTCATTTTAACCTCTTGCCTTTTGGCATTTGGCTCTTCTGACAGGAAGCATCTGTCTGCTGTGAGCTTTGTTTTAGTACATTAGCCTCCCTTTACCAGGAGTCTGTTTTCATATATCTGTGAAAGCTAAATAAGGCCCCGAATTTTTTGACACAAGATACATATACTATTTCAGTAGCTTTATTGATTTTAATTGAAATACAGCATACATAGAAAACTGTAAAAACTGAAAGTGTATTTTTGCAAAATAGACCATTATAAGTACCCCCAAAGCCTTGATCATGCTGCCTATCAAGTGTACTATGCCCAAAGGTAACCACCATTCTAATTTCTATTGCAAGAATCAGTCTTGTCTGCTTTTGAACTTCATAGGAATGGCAATGGTGTCCTATAATACGTACCTTTCTGTGTCTGGCTCCATTCACTCAACATCACGTTTGTGAGATTCCTCTATCTGTGTAGTAGAAGTTCATCCATCTCTAAGGCTGCGTGACAGTCCATTGTATGAACACACCACAATTTGTTTCTTATTCATCCCACTTTGTGTAGACATTTCAGTAGTTTCTAGTTTGTCCCTGTTAAAATTACTGCTGCTTTGAATATTTGTGTATACATCATTTGGTGCATGTATGTATATACTTTTCATGGATGTAGACCTAAGGATGAAACTGCTGGGTATTAGAGTATTAATATTTTATGCTTGAGTAGATACCATTAGTTTTCCAAATTGATTGTGAAACTGCATAAGAGCCCCTGTGTCCCTTTCCTTTGAAGTAAAAGGCTTTTGCTTTAGCCTCCCAGGTCTCCCCTGAGTCTCTGAAGGCTGGTTCAAGAGGTAATGATTAGGAAATGTGAGGATGGAAAAACAAAGAATAGCTGTTGGGCTGGGAAACTGGTGACAATTTGAACTATAAACCAGTGACACAACAGGGTCACCAAACTCCCAGTTCCTTGAAAGATACAAAGGTCTGACATGCATTCTTAAGTTGTTTTTACAGGAAGCAGACCCCCACCAGATGAAAACTGCTGACTTCAAGCATGTAGACCTCAGGTTGAAACCAGAAATTGGTGATGCTCAAAACTTCACCTTGGTACCAGTCAGAGTATTGTATGTGAGCGGCTCGTGCACCCTGCAGCCCCCTCCCTCACACTACCTTTGAAAGCCCTGTGCCTGCACTGAGGTGTTAGGATGGTTTTTAAGGACATTAGTCCACTACCGTCTTGGTTAGCTGACTTGCCTTGCCTCAACACCTTGTCACTAGGCTTACTGGCCTGTTGTGCAGTGAGTCGCTGAACCTAAGTTCGGTAACAGTTACACTAACCTAAAAATCTCACCAGCAATATATGAGAATTCCTTTTGTTCTACATTCTTACCAGACTTTTTAATATTAGCCATTCTGGGGGAGGGAGGGGTATATCAGTCTATCCAAGATTATCCAGGATTATCTAGGTAAGACTAGTGTGATCACAAGAATCCTTAAGAGTAGAAGAGGAAATCAGAAGAGAGAACCAGAGATGGCAGTATGAGGAAGACTTGGCTCAGTGTTTCTTGCTTTGAAGACAGAGGAATGGGGCCACAGACCAAGGAATGACGGCAATCTTTAGAAGCTGGAAAAGGCAAGAAAGCGGATTTTGCCGTAGAACTTCTAGAAGGGATGCAGCCCTGCTAACACCTTGATGTTAGCACAGTGAGACCCATGTCGGACTCATTTAGTACTGGAAGATAATAATGATTTTGTGGTAAATAGTAGCAACAGCAGTAGGAAATAAATACATGTGTGTTCCAGTCTTTTGCCCACATTTCTGTTGGTCCTGTATTTTTGATATGTAGAGGTTATTGATATATTGTGGGTAAAGTGTTTTATTGAACTTGTTTAGCATTTTGCATCCGTGTTCTTAAGAGAGATTCCCATAGTTTTCCTTTCTTACAATGTCCTTGTCAAGTTTTAGTAACAAATTAAAATCACTTTGAGATGTGGTCCCTCTTTTTTCATTCTCTCACAAAGTAGGTATGAGATTACTGTTATTTCTTTCTTAAATGGTGGAATTTACCAGTGAAGCCATATGGGCCTGGAGTTTTCTTTCTGATACGATTTTTTTAATTAAATAATTTAATTTGCTTAGTAGGTATAGGATTATTCAGATGTTCTATTTTTTTCTTATTTCATCTTTGATAACCTGTATTTTTTTCAAGGAAAATCTCTTCTAAATTTTAAAATTCATTTCCATAAATTTGTTTATAATATTTTCTTGTAAAAGTGTTTGTAGGATCTGTAGTGATGCCCTCTTTTCAATCCTGAATTTGGTAGCATCTGCCTCCCCCCCCTCTCTTTTTTTATCTTAATGAATCTTGCTAGAAATTTATTAATTTTAATGTTTTTAGTGGATAAAATTTGGGCTTTGTTGATTTACACTCTTATGTGTGAATTTTCTATTTTATTAATTTTTTGCTCTTTTATTTTAGTCTTTATTTATTTATTCTCTAATATAAATGTATTTTAACACTAAATATGTGTCTAAGCACTCCTTCTGTTATGAATCTCAAGTTTTGATATTTCTGTTTTACTCATTTAAAAATATTTTCTAATTTCCTTTCTAACTCATTTCACCCATGGATCATTTAGAAGTACATTGCTTGATTTCCAAGTATTTAGACGTTTCTAGTTATCTTTTTGTTATTTCTAGATTAATTCCTAGATTAATGTAGTCAGAATGCATATTATCTTTGATTTCAATCCTTTGAAATGTGTTGAGATGTGCTTTATAGCCAAGCATATTATCTGTTTTGGTAAATGTTCATTTTGGATTAAAAAGATGTTCACTTTTCAGTTATTGTGAGCAATGTTCCAAATATGTCAAATAGGTTTGGTTTGTTCATCATGTTGTTCGAATCTTCTGTGTCTCTATGGTATTTTAATCCCTACTTGTTCGATCAAATAGTGAAGGAGGTATGTTAAAATCTACCATGATTATGGATCTCTCTAGCTCTTTTCATTCTGCTAGTTTTGTTCAGCTTTTTGAGACTATGTTATACAGTATGTATAGTTATAGAATTATATTATTTTCCTTAGGGATTGACCTTTTTAACATTACAAAATGTCCCTCTTTATCCTTAATAATCCTCCTTACTTTAAACCTACTTTGTCTGGTGTTAGTGTCACAATGTTAGCTTTCTGTGGTTAGTGTTTGCATGGTATATTCGACACCCTCTGTGCACTGTCTTATATTCTCTTGGCCTTACATGTGATTCCAGCATTAATTCTGATTCCAGAAATAACTATACAGAAATAAAATTTTAAAATTTGCCCTATTATAAAGATTTGAGTCAGCATGTCAGTTGGTCTCATATACCAGGAAAACATGGTTAGTGTAATCAATACCAATATATATCCTAATAAAGTTACTGAACCTGAATGTTAAAAAAAAATGGCATCAAGACAAAACTCAAGCCATGTACAAAGTGGAAAGTATCAGGTTGATACTAGATTTCTCCCTACACACTCGATACTAAGAAGCAGCCTCTGTTGCATTCTTGGGGAATGTGTACCCCAGTAATTTTCACATAGGCAAGTTGTACTTGAAGTTTAACAAGCAAACATGTTTGTATTCAAGAACTTTAGGAATACAGAATTTATAAAACAGATAGTCCAAATTTAACTGGATAACATAATCCAGCCCATCTAGAGATAAATCAAAATAAAAAATTTTGAAATGTTGAAAATATAAAAAAAAACACAAGTGATGAGCATTTAATCCATCTAAATATATAACTAAAATTTGAAATCTGCCTCAAATAATGGAATGTAACTGTTATAAACCTTAACAGTAGACAAATAAAATAATCAGAAGGGGGAGAAAGTCTAAGTGTATCAATTTCATGCTTTTTTATCATAGGGAATCAATAGATTCCACCTAAAGTTAAAACATTTAATTTATAATATATAATAAACTCCAGCCTCCCAGCATTTTTCATAATGCTTTTAATTGACTTTTGTGAGATTTTTTTTGACTTCTCATTCAGTTAATGTAAATATAATCAAGTTTTCCACTGCATAAATGAGGACAGAGAGACTTGAAACAGTGGTCTCTAGCTGTTACCCATGGCTGTTTGGGGAGGGTAGGTTTTTAATCATTTTTTCACTTTTGCATTGTTCTTTTCCTTATTGCTTGACTTTTCCTTTTCTTATAATGGACATGCATCATTTTCTGTAAAATCTATGAAGCCGTTTCTTCTAGAAAAAATAGAGACAGCAGTAGAGCCATCTTTAGTTAGATGGATTTTTCTCACCTTTTTCTAAATTACTTTTAGGAAGAAACTTTATCTTTTATCTTAAAAGACACTACTGATTGAATTATTCTTTGTCATGGGGAGCCTAATATGATCAGTTTTTATTTGGGTATCACTAATGAAGAGTGAAATTCTTTTCCTCTGCAACTCCCAGCATTCTATATCATTCAGTATAACCTTTCATATCTCAGTCTTCCCTGTTTTAAGTCAGGTCTGTCATCTCTTCTTCTTAGATCTACGAACAGACAGTGTCACCCAAAAGGACACTCTCTGAGGAGCAGGTTGGCGGTGGGGTGCTACTGGTTTGAAAGCTCGTCAGATTGACAGCCATGCTGCTGTGCGCTACAATAAAGAGTCAAAGAATTAAAATGCAGAGTGCCCTGTTCTATTATCTAAGATGGGGAGGACAGGAGAAATTAGCTTACAGTTATTTAGCACCTAATGTATGCCAGGTATGGTCGCAGCAACCCTGTGAGTTGGGTATTACCGATTTCTTTGTACCCATGGAGAAGGAGAAACTTGGTGGGGGATGGATGGATTGCTCGTGGTCATGTGGCTTCTGGGGAACACCTGTGCTCCACCGTGCCCTCCTCTCTGTTTCTGTTGCTGCTATTTCTGCATTCTCCTTTGCTTTTTAAAAAATTTTACAGTTTTGTTTATTGCACTCAAAACAAAAATCTCAACATTTTACCTTTGATACATTTTGCTCCAGATTGTTTTTAACAATTTCTATAAAGACAATAGAAGCAGCTGATTCCAGCCAGAATCAAAATTTAGTGGTGAAACGAGATCAAACCACAAAGGGTTAATTACTCTAGCTCTAATTAAGTGTAGTCTTCTTAAACGAAAGAAAAAAAAAAGCCTGCTATATCCTGGCAAGAAGCCTGTAAAAAAGGGACGATCTGTCACAGACTCACAGAACACAGTAATTAAGGGCTGAAACGCTTCCCAGTCCAAGAACAGGAAGAGTTCACTCGGAGTTAACTATTTAAACAGCATCCCTTGTGAAATGGCATTGCCACTGTATGTTTTTAGATTGAATTGATTGAATTTCTTACTGTTTGCTTCTAAGTAGGAATGAGAGCCTCCATTAGGAATTGCTAACAGTGCCCGTTCCGGACTGTCTCAGCCCAGGAGCTCAGCCCGGGACAGAAGAAGAGGGAAGGACTGATGCAGAGTGCCTGTTGTGGATGCTGTAGCCGGAGCCTGGTCACAGGGCTAATGTCTGCAGCAGGCAGGAATAATGAACAATTAATGAACCCACGTTGTGTTTACATGTCTCATTTTGAAGCTAATCATTTATGTGCTCTAAGTAAGATGTTACGCTTTCACAAAAGCATTAAAATATACAAGTAAATGAAAATGTGTATACTGCTCCAAAAGTATGCTTAAATTTTGCGTGTTTCATTTCACAGCAGAGCCCCAGTCAGTCAACACGTTCATGTAGTGACACCTGTAACTCACACATGGTGGTGGTTTAATTTAGTGACAGTTGATTTCCTTTCATAAGAAAACAATCACCTGAACTCAGCTTCATGGATCGATCCATTGTTCTTTCTTGCTCTTGCTGTTAACCAGTGTTTAGGCTTCACCCAGGGCATCCACTCCAACTGTACAATATAGCAAATGAACAAAAATGTTGAAATTGTCACTTTCCTCTCACCAAGGTTGTAAGGATTACCATTTTTCTCATCTCACTGGGAATTTGTTTTTATGTGCATGTCACACAGTCATTTGTTGTTTATATTAAGGGACCGATTTGGTAAATCATATTTAGCTCTGATGTGGCTTGTGAGCAGAAACATGTTACCCGCTTTTTAAAAGTGACTAACTCCTTCACTTACCTGATAGAAATAATAGGTACTATTTGTTGAGATTTTATTTTTTGTGTGACACTAAACCCTTTCATGCATTGTTCTTTTTAATATTTTCAACAACTCTATGGAGAAAGTACTATAATTATCTGTGTTTTACATGTGAGGAATCTGAGGTTAGGTTAAATAACCTGTCTAAGGTCACACAGAGCAGGATTCCACACCCAGAGAGTTTCACCGTGAAGGCCTGGCTGCTGTACCATGTGTCCTCTTTAGGGGTACGAATGGCAGGTGCTCTAGGTCTGTGCACCGGAAGACTGTTTAATGATTACAAGGAGCAGGGAACCTTTAAGGATCTAACATTACGTTCTGATAGTGGCAGATTAACTAGCAGGATATGTCTCGTATCTATACTGGCAAAATTCTAGATCATGTAAATCAGTGAAATGGTAGAAGGATGCTTTGAATTTTCATAGCGTTTATCATTTCTGACTACGGAACGCCATGTAGCAGCAGAGCAAATGAAAAAGTCAACCATTTGTCAAACCAGAGGGAGCTCCTCTTCCTCCATCTTATTCCTTCCTTGTTCTGCTGCTCTTTTAAAATGTGTTTAAAATCTCATCCCCTAACTATGGGTGTATCGTGTTACTAACTCATGCAATCCATTATCCATTCAAAAAGGCATCTCGCACTGGAGAAATTGTGATATCCAATGGACCAAGACCATGAATCATTTTATACTTCTTGGTATGATCCAAACTCTTTGGAGAAACTCTGGCCTCTGGCACAATATTTTCACAGTCATAAGAGTTTAGTTTCCTATGAGCTCAGTGGTATTTAACAATAAATCCTGAAATACATGTTTAGCCAAAGCACTGGGAAAATGGATGTCAAGTCCATTAATCACAGATGAAAAAGATTCTCTGGGTTGGGATGTCAACCAGGCGTAAGCTGTGCCTTGCACTGTAAAATCTATTCAAATGACCTCCCGATTAGGTCAGCCTGTCCTTCTGCCCTGAGATATATTAAATACAGACCCTGGCAGTTAGAGCTATCATCTTTACGATACCGTAGGCTGTGCATAGTAGATATTTGGTCATAGGTCAACCGGAAGCAACTCCCGTGTAGCATTTTGCTCACAGCTGTCAGCTTGACCAAATCACATACAAAACTGATATAAAGCTGAATGTCCTGCAAAGTAAATATATCCATTAGATGAGAAGTATTTCAGGGTAATTTAAAATATTCTGAAAATATGCATTTGAAACTGAAGGGTATATTTAAGATTGATTTGGGGAAAAGTAAAAGTAAGCAAAAGGTTGTTGACTTCTTATATTGTAGATAAAAGGCAGCACTAAGGAAAAAAATCTGAATTGTACTATCAGAATTGATGTGGTAGAGAATGTGATGTTGGCATTTGTGACTCTGTTAGAAATGGAGTGATATTAACTGCTAACCACTTGGAAGTTGCAAATGCCCATTTATGAAGTCCTGGTGTAAATGCACAGCTGCACAGTCAGGCACATTTACAACCTGTGAATCGCTAAAGACTTGGGAGGCACATCTCGTCCCTGGCAGATGCTGCCCGCATTCCTCAGCTCTCCTGGTGGCGTTCAGAAACAGAGGCTGCTTCTGGAAAGAAGGAGAATAAAGACTCCAAAAGGCTTAAGTTAGACTGGCTTTGAAATGAAATGCATTTTAAAAGTGTGCTTTAGTGCTGCTGTAAAATGATGCCATTGTTGTGTTTGTCATATTTCTGTTGAAAATGAGACCGTTTGTACCGCGGTAGAGACGGTGAGCCGGGAGGGGGAACTGGGAGATGCAGGGATGTTTGACGATACCCTTTTCCTTCTTGGGCGCTGGGAAATTCCACCATTGTCATTCACATTAGCAGAATGTGGAACAGTAGCTGAGCAATGCCAGGATGCCCTCGGGGAGGACCCGAGGCAACTTCGCCTATCGTGCTAACCTCTTGAGTGCCATGTTGCTGGACGACTTAATGTTTATGGAGGGTTTAGAGGAAATCATTTAGTGGGAAGTATGATTCTACAAAACATAATGAGTAAATCTAAAATATAGTGATATCATAATGTCTGGGGACAGCC
Source organism: Camelus dromedarius (assembly GCF_036321535.1). Classification (NCBI taxonomy): domain Eukaryota; kingdom Metazoa; phylum Chordata; class Mammalia; order Artiodactyla; family Camelidae; genus Camelus; species Camelus dromedarius. The sequence goes on from NC_087444.1 coordinate 4,754,483, forward strand.
TTTGCTGTCCAATAATTCTGGTACCTGGGACACAGGGTGGGTGGGGGGGGACACATCCTTTTCACTCCTGCTTTGTATATTCCAGTGTGAAAATGAGACTGCCCACCCACTCCATCACTCCTGCCCCTCTCACCCTCCTCTACCCTCCTGTACATGCATTCTTGGAAGAAGCCTTCGGGAGACAGAAAACATGAAAAAGCCTGCTCACTCACAGCTAACCTACTCTGATCTGCGCATCCAATGAATGCAGTTTCACTCTTTGTCTTGAGACCCATTTCTTTCAGAAACTTTTTTCTTAATTCTTACGTATTATCCTACACATGTCCCAAAGCTCTAAGTTTGAAGATGAGTGTGTTTATGCATTTATTCTTGTGGACATATGATTTGCTTGTATTTACAAAAAAAATTATTTGTCATCTCCAGTGAGCAAGGGGCTTTGAGTGGAGTACAGGGCGAACAAGATACAGTTTCTGTCCTCCAAGATGCTACTCCACAGAGTCACAGTGAGCACACTGGTTTGCAAGGCGGTATGTGCAGTTCTTCCTCCCCACTCCCCAAAATTGGTAGAAAAAAACTATGTAGAACACTCTACCCTCTGCCCCAAGGATCATAAGTACTAGTATTTAAAAATAAAATTTGATTAGGAATTGCAGACAGAAAGTCCTATAAAAGATAGCTCATGGTTGAACAAAGTCTTACTATGTTTACCTTAGGAGAAAATTCATATTTAAAGAACGTCTAACCTGCTCATCTGGTGTATTCTCTCTGCTTCCTTAATTCCCACCTGTTCAGTTCACACATGCATCCACTTATTTATCAAGTTTTCTTGAATTTTTCTGTTGTTCCTCAGATAAAAACCCACCATCTAATGGAAGAGAAGATACAAACAGAAAGTTGTAATGCTTAATCAGTTTCTACTAGAAAAGAATGAAGAAAGTGTCGTAGGAGCAAAGATGAGGCAAAAACGAACACGGCTTGGTGAGGAAGTGCAGGTAGCGTTTTTGGAGGAATAAAGTGAAGACGCAAGGGAAGTGTTCCCCAGGCAGCGTAGCAGCACATATGAAGACACAGAGGCTAGATCAGTCCTGAAAGGTTGAGGAATGTGGTTATTCAAGGGTTTCTTGAGAACTGGGCTACAGTGAGATCAAAGAGGTGGGAGGGTCAGTAGGAATGTAGAGCGAAGAGTATTACGTGGCAGATAAATGAAACTGGACGGTCTTTTTGGCGGAGGGAGTGATGGCAGTTCTTTGAACAGCAGTGTGGCATAATCAGTGTATTACTATAAATATCACTTTATAAAAAGAAAGACGTTAGGATGAAATAAAGAGATGCCACCCTTGTGATGTCTGAGAAGTGATGGATGGCCAGCTATAATTCCATGAGGGTGACCTGGAGAAGAGATACCAGGAGCCCGAATAGGGCGGTGGTAGTGGGGCTGAAGAAGAGGGAACATGTGAAGAAGAAGGAGGGGTTGTCAGTAAATATATTAAATAGAAGGTGGTGACTAATTTGATCTGAGGTGAGTGAGAGAAAGAAGACTAGAATGATTATAGATTTATCTTATTACCCAATTGGTGCGGTGGCACAAGGCGTTAAAAGGAGCATGTATTGGGGGCAAGGTGATGAGTTTGGTTTGGGGTGTGTTGAGTTCCAGGTGTCTGTTGGGGACTCTTGTCATGTTGGTTTTCATTAATATTATTTCTGTAATAATAATAAGGGCAGACCCTTAACTGAAAACAGGCCCTGGCGAGGTGAGGTGTGATGGAGAAACAGGAGGCTCCAGCGCGCGGTGGGGAGGCCTGTTGCGCCATGAACAGTGAGGTTTTTCTCATCTTCTTAAAAACTTTCCTCTTGCTTGACCCAGGCTTCATTTAAGTTTCAATTTTAGAATTTTTGTTTGAGAGAAACGTCTTACAGAGCAGTGGAGATAAGGTTAACTTGTTCCTTTTGAAGGCAGGCTGATTACTGAGGTGAGAGAGGCCAGCTACGATCCAAAACAGCACAGAGTTTGTCCTGTTCAACTAGGAGTCAAAGTCTCTAGCGTCCTCTAGTAACATATATCCATTCTTAGAGCCTTGCAAATGCCGTCTTAATCTGAAAAGTGCCTTTTCGATAATGCGGTTTTCAGGTAAAGTGAAATCTTCCCTCTCTCCTTCAGTCCAGTCCCTCTCTCTCTCTCTCACATACACATGACTAAATTACTAGTAAATAGAGGCTGCTTTGCATGCCATTTGCCCTACACATGGACCAGAGCACTGAAGGAATTCTCTGTCCTGACCCTAGTGATACTTGTTATTTGACTTCTTAAATTAATTTTTTATTTGTAATCTCAGGTTTTGTTGACCTTAGAGAACTCTCCGAAAGAGCAATCTGAGGACCGATTTCAGTGTGTAGACAGACATACGAAGAATGAGAACTAATAGTGTTGTCAGATGGGTTGAATTTTGCATTCCTATTCGAAGGTCATTAAGTGCAAATTCCATTAAGGTTGTACTTAGATCAGATTTCTTTTAAACCATTTTTTTTATCTTTAGTTTGAAAATCTATAAAATAATTTATGATCCAGGATATTTCTTAGGGAAGAGAAGCTGAGTTGTAAAAATAAATATAATGACCATGGCTAAAAGTAAGATCTTATTACACTGAACCTTCATTGATTTCAATATGAAACAAGGGTTCAGAGGTGAATGGATGAATCTGCAATTGAAAATACTCATTTGGAGAAAATGAAGACCTTGATGTCACCAACAGAATTTCTTCTGGAGTCTTGAAGTGATAGACTGGTTTGGTTCTGAGCAAATGCTAGCATGTGGGTGTGAATTGGCTAAGGGAGTCTTGGCGGTGGAACAGTATATGTCTTAGTTTATAATAATTAAGTCCACAGCATTCTGCCCCTGACCAGCCCCCCCCCCCGCCCAGTTCACATCCTTCTTTCATACAAAATACATTCATTCCATCCCAGCATTCCAGCATCAACTCTAAAGTCTTAAGTCCAACATCTCTTCTAGAACAGATATGGCTGGGACTTGTGGGGTGATTCATCCTGAGGCAACGTTCCTCTCCAGTTAAGAACCTTGGAAGTTAGGCAAATTATGTGCTTCCAGAATATAGTGGTGAAATGGGCATAAAATAGATAGTCCCTTTCCAAAAGGGAGAAAATGGAAAGAAGAAAGGGGGTGATGGGTCCCAAGCAAATTCAAAATCTAGCAAGGTAAATTCCACGGAATCTTGAGGCTTAAGAATAATCCTCTTTGGCTTGCTGTGCACCTTCCAGGGTGACTGGGGTAGCAGCTTCACTCCCACAGCTCTTGGGGCAGCCCTGCCCTTTGACTTGGTGGGGTGCCACTCCTGGGGCATTGAATGGAGGGAATCCTGGCCCCAGAAACAGGAGAGGCAGCCTTGACCTTTGAAACCCAGGAGAAACTAGCCCTGCCCCCTGGGCCTCTGGTGGAAGAAGCAACATGATGATCTCTGAGTGGCTTTCAGGGTCATTCTTCCCGTCCTTAGGGAAAAGTGTGCATTTGCAGCCAAGTGGCTTAATGTCCCATCTGGTAAAATCTTTGTCTGGCAGTCATCCTTCATTCGTCCGCTTTCTCTGTCTCCCTTGGTTCAGACTGGCAGCGTCTCTCTTCATGGAGCCACACTTGATATTCTCTCCTGAACATGCTTTCCCATTTTTTGCAATATGGACAGGCTGGGAATGTTCCAAATCTCTAAGTTCTGGTTGCTTTTTTCTTCCTTCCCTCTTCAGTTCATTTCTGTCTTCTCACATATTACTATAAGCAGTCAGGAGGCTCCAAGCTGCTACTTCAACACTTTGCTTAGAAATCTCAACTAAATTTCCAGTTTCATTGCTTTCAAGTTCTACCTTCCACAGAACATTAGAACACAGTTCAACCAAGTTCTTTGCCTCTTTGTAACTAGGACCACCTCTCCTCCAGTTACCAATAGCATGTTCCTCATTACCATCCAAGATCAACCAAAATTGCCCTTAATTGACCACATTCTATCATGTACCTCAGCACTCTTCCAGCCTCTACCTATTATTGAGTTCCAAAGTCACTTCCACATGTGTAGGTATTTGTTACAGCAGCATTCCCCTTCTTGGCACCAAAATCTATCTTAGTTAGCTGGCCCTGCTATAACAATATAGCATGGACTGGGCGGCTAAATGATAGACATTCATTTCTCATAGCTCTGGAGGCTGAGAAGTCCAATATCAAAGTGCCAACAGACTCAGTTCCCTGGTGAGAGCCCTTTTCTTGGCTTGCAGATGGCCATCTCCTTCCTGTGTCCTCACACGGTGAAGGGAGACAGCAAGCTCTCTGGAGTGCCGTCTTATAAGGGCACCAATCCCTTCAGGAGGGCCCCATCCTCATGACATCATCTAAACTTAAATCACCTTTCAAAGGCCCACCTCCAAATGCCGTCACATTGGGTATTAGGACTTCAACATATGAATTTGGGGCAGGGGGACATGATTCAGTCCACAGCAGTAGAGAGAAGGGAAACAGAGCATTCCTTCCTTTGGCTGTGACTTCCCTGCCTCGTCTCCAGCTGACTCATGTCATCTGTGGACTAAGAGGGAACAGGGTAAATCCTGTTTCCGCCCATCTTCACCCTTATCCCAACAAACACATGCTTTGTTAATTTTACCAGACTACAACTTGAGCAAGTTATCTACTTCCCCTGAGGCTCCATTTTCTGGTTTTCTTAGGGATAAGCCAATGATACCAAAGTCCAGGGAGATAATATGAGTCAGAGCTAGAATCCAGAGGCCAGTGGCAAACTCAATAGTGTATGCCCCAAGTAAGGCTACTCAAGTGACTGTGATTGTTCATTTTAAATTTTAGAGGCCGAGTCTAACACATCTCTAGGCCAGACTTGGCCATGCCTGGACTAGATGGTCACTAAGTTATCTCCAAGCTTGCACTATATAAATTCGTGTTAGATTCTGATGGTGTTTTCCCCTACTCTTCCCATTCCTCAAGGTTCAGTGAAGATCAGGATACTTGTTCCATCCTCCTTCACTTAAAATATTTACTTAAGATTCTCTGGGATTGTGGTCAATGAGCTTAGATCCTTTTCTCTGACAGAAGCTTCCTTCAAATAGTAGCCATGCTGTTTGGCCTGAGGCAGGTTAGATTTGGAAATACGAAAATTCAAAAGTGCCCACTGAGATACTCACAGGGCCGGGTTATTGATGTCTGAATTGATTGGCTTTACTGACTTCATGATTCAAGGGCTGCTAAAGTGATAAACTCTGAAGGGCATTCAGTACTGCATGTGAGAATTTTATGTAGGATCAGGTGATGACATAAAGTTTGGGCTCATTTTCTCTTTAGCAAGTTGTGAGATTATTGCACAAGATTTCAGGTCATCCTTTTGAATTTTAGGTTGAGTGTTTTTATACCACATATAAACCTAAAATCTGGAGCAATTCTGTTTGAAGTAAGAGTGTGTGTGTGTGTGTGTGTGTGTGTGTGTGTGTGATGGTGATGACTACATCAGGCAAGGTGTCCCCTGTCAGCATCTTAACTGTGACCTCCTGGGAACAGGGCTGTGCCTCTCAGTCTTTTGGTTCCCTTGGACTTGCTGATGATTTGGTGATGGGCCTACTGTTTTGTTTTGTTATGTTCTCGCCCCTGGACTACAATTGAACCCAACAGGAAAGACACACTTAGGAGAAGGGCCACCAGAGCCTCTGCTTCACGGCCCTTCACCGTGGGCTCGCTGGTCCTCAGCTCTGCACCTTCCTCCTCTGCTTCACGCATCATCCCTGGGCAGTCCTCACAGGATTGCGGGACCGTCACTGTCACAGGGCTTCGTCCCCTTTGCTGCTGCCCTGGCACCCCAGCCCCTCATTCGGTGGCTCACTGGTGGTCACAAGGCCCTCAGCCCCCCGGCTGTGGCTGTTCCTCCTGAATGGCTTTGTCGAGTCACTGGCCACCAGGGGCTTGCCACTTTCTATTCCAGTGATCACCTACTGAAGGGAAAGGTTCCTTTCCTCTTTAGTGTTTATAACGTCTTAGGCCACAGTACGAAGAGGCCTTGCTCACTGAGCTCTTGTCACTGGCCCTAACGGAGTATTATTTCAGTTTATTTGGAATTTGGCACAATTTCCCTTCACAGAGTTTGGGAGACAAATAAAGGGAATTTGTATAGTACTGCACACCAATCATCCCTCCGGACTGCTGTCCCTTACAGGGTCCTTGATGGAGCGGAAGAGCCCTGAATCTCTCTTCCCTCAAGTGGATGGATGGCGCTCTCCAGCCTCCCCTCCCCCTCTCTCTTTCCCCTTCCTTTTCTCCCTTTCTTCCTCTTCCTTTACCTCTCTTGCTTCCTTCACCTCTCTTGCTTCCTTCTTCCCTGCTCTCATCCTTCCCTCTTGATTATTGATAGATGGGCAGAGGCAAGACCTTGAGGAAGCAGCTGGGAACTGACCACTAGGTTGAGGGGAGGCGGGGAGAGCGGATCGGGAAGAAGCGTTCACAGATTCTTGCCTCCAGGAGCGGCCACCGGCCCCCCTCCTGCCGGGCCGAGGGGCGCTTGGCCACGCCCCCCGCTGCCGGGGGAGGGGGGGGCTGGGGGCCTTGGAGGCGGTTTTCTTGCTCCCACAGACGTGATGCTTTTGAAACATCAACGTGAGGGGAGAGACTCCAGTACGAGACGGGGTTTGAGTCAAAGCCATGTAATTTTTTTTTTTTTAACATTTTTTATTGATTTATAATCATTTTACAATGTGTCAAATTCCAGTGTTCAGCACAATTTTTCAGTCATTCATGGACATATACACACTCATTGTCACATTTTTTTCTCTGTGAGTTATCATAACATTTTGTGTATATTTCCCCATGTAATTTTTTTCTACTGCAAATAACCCAGAATGAGACCTGTAATATAAGATGAGGAACTAAAAACAAAATGGAAGCCCGTTTAATTTACCTGTTTGTCTTTGTGGGTTTAAGTTAACCCTGATTTTTGAGTTCCCATGCATTATTTTCTAATTAAAATACATCTATGTCTAATGAGTTTTCAGAATAATAAGGCATTTATAATACTCCAGTGGAGGGCATTCTTTTCATTTTTCGTTACTTAGCAGCGTAATCAGGACCAACTTAGAAAGGTTAGATGTGGTTAAAAGAAATTTATGAAGAGTGGCTATTAAGATATAGCGCGCATATATGCAGACTGTGGTTAAATAATGGTAAGTAGGACGTGTTTATTAAAATGATGCGGGATTTTATCCCTTCATTCTTGATGTCTCTCAGTACCTGACATTATACTGCTGTGGTTTCCATGGAAACAGCACACACTCTTCCTTTCAGCTGACCTGAAGTTCAAGCCCTGCTGTTGCAACAGAGATTCTCAGAAACACCTCCGCTTTTATTAAAAACAAAAATACCGAATCTATGCAAAAGTGAAAGCAAAAAAAGAGGGGAAGAAAATCCATTGACGGTATTGCAGAAAAGAGAAGAGAATGTGCAATATTTTCATTAAGAGGGAATCAAGAAACAATTTACTATGCTGGAGGTTGAGAGAGCCTGTCATTTCCTTCCCCTAAATTACCTTAGAATTGATCCTCCTGAGCCTGCCGTAACATCTGCACCTTTCATATCTAATTCAACGTGTTCTACTATTTTTAGTTTTCTGGAAGTATCTCTTTTACTGATTTAAGAACTTGTTTCTCTGTGACTCACAAAAAATTGTTGATTTGGTCCATGAAGTTGTGTCCTTAACAAAGAGAGGTTGAATTTAGGGTGCGATTACTCGGAGAAGACATATCACATGAGGTTACGAGGTGGGTCCTGTCCACGGCCTCCTTTTCTTTGGTTTAAGATACTTTGGGCTGCAAGTAACAAAAAACAAAACAACTTAGATTGGTCTTTATAAGAAAGTGGATTCATTGGCTTATGTCACCAGAGGTTTCTGGAGGCATGGCTCAGTCTGCACCCTGAGTCTGTTCCTCTGGGGCTTTCTTGACTCTGACCTCTGGCCGGCTGCTTCCCTCTAGCAAAGTGCTTGAAGCAGTTACCCAGATTGCATCAGCCTGCTGCACAAGAGCAAGACGACGGGGACACCTTTTCCAGGATTCCCTATCAAGTAACTTCTTCAGTTCTGTTGTTCCGGTTGGGTCGAGGGCACACCCGTGAGTCAGCATCAGGGCAGGATATAGGATAATGTTGATTGGCTTTGGGCCTGAGGCACACGTTCCATTCCTGGGTTACGGGGGGGGGGGTCAGCCTCTTCCAAATCATACGGGCTGCGTGGCAGTGGTATGGGTATCAATATAAACTGGGGGAAATTACCAAGAGAAGACTGGATGGACGCTGGGCAATAGTCACTATCCACTATACAGGGCTGGCTGTTGCTAGAACCACGAGTCTCAGACCACATTTCCACGGTGCCCAGCACCCACGTACCTCTACTGTCGATGTGAATCTCATTGTAATTCCAAGTCAGATCTCACATTTGAAAGAGAGATGTAGGTTAGAGTGCAATCAGTCTTGTATTTTTTCCTGTTCATGACTTAACCTTCTCAGTTTAACCCGATTTGGTGTTGCAGCCCGCCCTCCTGATCACATGGTCTAGTCTTGCCCCGCTCCTCCTTTCTCCCGGAGTGTGTAGCTCGTTCACCACGCTGTGATGTGAATCTTTTTTGCTTGTTGTTTGTTATGTTCATTGATGCGTCCCAAGCACTTAGTGAATGGAATACACTCAATAAATACTTGCTGAATAAATGAATGGACTGAATAAATGAGTAATTGAATCTGGTCAGATACTTTGTGGCCATTTACTAAGGCAATTCGAATGTTCTGATGTTTGACAATTGGAAATAGTGCCCAAATGCTATTTCTAAGGTACCGTTCCCCAGGGATTTTTGTTCCAGCAAATTGTTATGCTCCTGTAGACGGGTGGCAATAACACCCAACCTGAATGTTATGAGAGATTTGTTTCTTGGGCTCTGAAGCCCCTGTGCTTGCCTGGGAATGAGAATGGTGGGACATGGGAAGGCATGGCTCTATCATAGGCTGCAACCCCCTGCTTCAGGCAGCCGGGATCATTCTGGGCTTGAAGGAGTTAACCGTGCTTCAGAGGCGCTCTCTGCTGGCCCCTGGAAGTGCCAGGGAGGCTCTCGAGGCACCGGCCTTCCAGCCTCTCAGGACAATTTGAAGGCTAATGTCAACCTGAGAGCAAGATGTTTTCCTCAGTTTGGGGCAAAGCCCCCTTCTTTTCTCTCCGGTGTCTCTTCGGCCTGGACTGCGTGGCTTGTGCACCACCCGAGCAGTGTCTTCACAGAGACAAAGGCTTTAACCATCTGTGGATTAAGTGATCACTGTTTGGGGTTTTCACTTGTCATCTCACTGTCTTTCTCCAGATGAGAAGACTTTTTCTAAGGCAGATAGGTGAGTGGCTTCCCCAAGGGCAGGGATAACCCAAATGTAACCCAAATAAATTCCAGGACTCCGCTGATCCAGACTTTGTATATTGTCCCATGCAAAGAAACACAAAAGAATTACACATATTTTGAATCTTTTTTTCAGTCCTTCAGGGAGATGACAAGGAGGAGAATGTATTCTGAGTAAGTGGCTGAAGCCAGCTCTTCTCTCCACTGCTTCCTTTCACAGCCAGTTTCACAGAGCCTGCAGCTGCCACTCCGCACCCCCCCCCCCGTTTTCCTCGTATCATGCTCTGTAAATGTCTTCCAGAAACCCCACACGGTGGGATAAATGTCCCCCTCCCACTGTGGAAGGGGGCGCCGTGAGGTCTTGGAGAACAGCTGGCCCAGCCAGGCTGCAGGAGGGGGGCCGACAGACAGGAATTCAGATCCCCCCCCCAACCCCACCAGCCTAGACCCCCTGGTTCCCTGCAGAGGGACGCACCTGGAGCCCACTGAGGACTGTAGAGCATCTTGTGGGCCGACAGCTTTCCCAGTGAGAAATCGTTTCTGGACATTCTGGTCGAATAAAATGCTGCAGCTCATGGCACAGTAACCTGTACATGCCAGGACCGAGACCAGACCGTAAAGTGTCTGGAGTGTGTGCAGACTCAGAGTGTGTCCCGTTTACACCCAGAACACAGTATATACACGGCAAATGTTTATTAAATAAATGAATATACGTAGGGAGAATTGAGATGCATAATTTGGGAAGAAAATGACATTAGGAGGAAAGAGACAGAATAATTTCTACCTTCGTTCCTTCCTTCTTTTCCTACCAGAATGAGTAGACTTGACCATCTGCATTGAAGCAATGCACTGATTGATGGTTCCATTCTCCCGTTCACTTTGTGCAAGCCCTTTGTAATTTACTTTTATGTTCCGTCTCTGTTTTCTCTTCCTGTCACTTTCCCCCTCTCTTTTTCACTGTATGCATGCAAGTCATTTTCTGTTATATTGTTAATGGTCCAAAGGCCTCTGACAGGGTGGCAGTAAAATGACACAGCTAAGTGATAACGGATTTTAATGACTTAATGCGATAATACTTCCTAATAGAAACATAGGCAGAGACAGGAGTGATATTTTAAGACATAAAAATGGAAAGTGCACCATGGAAAAGAGGGTCATGAAAATTGACTGGCCGGGAGGGGAGTAAGAAAGGGAAGGATGAAGTTGGTGAAGGTGCGGCCGTCAAAGAGATGCTGTTAGCACAGGGGAAACGTCACAGGAAAGAAAAATAACATTTTGAAACTACGTGAGAAAGAAAGAAAAGATGACAAAAGGGAAAAGATGGACTGGCTTCTTAGTAGGGAAAAAGAGCAAATAGGAAATTACAGAAAAAAGGAAGGAAGGCTTGTCTTGTCTAAGAGCCAGGCTCGGTGACAAAGGATAACAGCAAAGAAGAATACTTAAGGTAGTAACAGTCGACGAGGAGAGACAGAGCCGAGAAGCAGCATTTCTCAAGCACCCGGGGCGGGAAAGCCGCTGCAGGGCACGCAAGCGGAGAACGGAAGTCGTGTGGGCCTGGCCAGCGTGTATTTTTGAAACCTCATGGAAGGAATTTGAAAAGAGAAAGGCACAAAACTTTTATTTTTATAGCTTGATGAAAATGCGTCAACGTAAGTCATAGAGAGTGTGTGGATTTGGTGGGCTGCCTGGCTACTAAGGTAAATGTTTGGTGAAACTAATCAAACGGCTAAATGATCGCTGCATGGCCCGCGTGCCCCTTGGCTCCAGTGTGGGCCCCGAGGGGCCCCGGGCCAGGGTGCACCTGTTTCCATCCCCTCCTCTCACTGTGTACAGCCTCGCTGTTTACTACTCCCAGGTTGGCACAGGCCCACCTGCAGTGGACGTTTGCTTTGTCCACCAGTGTATCTGGCTCTCTTCTTCTCTGCACACACAGGGAGGGCTGTCCCTCCCCAGCCTTGTGCAGATGGCATGAATGTGTCTGGGTAGAAATCTCCAAAGTCTAAGATGTGATTCTCTATGTTCTTTCTCCCCCTGTGTTGTAAAATATACTGTATTAACAGAAAATTGGGGGCCAAAAGATAAGGGGACAACTGACACTGAAAAGACAGTTTGCTAGTCCCAGTTCCCAGGAGAAAGAGACCTATCATGCCACGGGCATCACACAGGAAGCCCCGGGCTGGGTCAGGAGGCGGAGGGAGAGGAAGGAGCTGTGGGCGAGACCTTTCGTGGTGGTTTATGCCAGGAGGAAGGGGCATGGCAGGGGAGGCAGGCTTAGGACTGGCTGGCTTGAATGACTTTAGCAGACTCTGGGTGCAGGTGCCTGGCCCTGGCGTGATTAGGGCAGATGGGTAGTGGCCTTGGGGATGAAAGCCCCCAGGGAGGAGGCGGTTGGGTTGGTTGGTTTGTATTTGAAAGGGTCTGTGAGGAAGACTTCCTGAGGAGAGGGTGGTGGGCAGAGGGGCAGGGAAAGAGGACAAAGGCCAAAGCAAGATGACAAGCCTATCAGTGGGTTGTCCAGGCAAGGAGTGTTTAGCACATACACGTAGGACGGATGTTAAAACATCAAGGTTACAGAAGCTAGAGGCGTGGGTCACACACCCTCCCCCGGTGTTCAGGGTTGCACGTACTAATAAGGAGATGGCAGACGTCCAGAGCGCACGGAGTTCTGCCGCAAGGGGCTCACACCTCCCACGTCACTCTGAATGAGGGAGAAATAGGCTTTTGTTGTACTAAGCCATATTAATCTTGGTGGCTTAATACAACGAAAGTCGTGAGTTGGAGTCATGTGACTACTCCTGGCGCTTGAACTACGAATGGAAGTGCCATGTGTGCTTTTGGATCAGAGCATTTTGGAGCCAGCTAGGTGTCTCCTCCATCTGTCTCTTCCCTTGTTGAGATGAGGCCATGTGTTCCAGATGGTATAGCTCTAAGATCCACAAGGCTTATCCAGGACACGATGGACTTTATGTGAGCAAAGCATAAATCGTTATTGTGTTAAGCCATTGAGAATTTGGGGTTTATTAGTTACCAAACAAAGATTAGGCAAGTGGTTCTCGAAGTGTGGTTCAGGAACTTCTAGGTGTCCCTAGAACTCTTTTAGGGGGTTTGGTAGGTGAAAACAAGTTTCATAATAGTGCTAAGATGTTATTCTAGAATCTTGAATTCTAACAAACATTTAGAGAAGATTTAACACTATCTTTCTGAAACTATTCCAAAAAAACTGCAGAGGAAGAAACACTTCTGAACTCATTCTATGAAACCACCATCACCCTGATACCAAAACTAGACAAAGATATGACAAAAAAAATTACAGGCCAATAGCACTTATGAATATAGACGCAAAAATGCTCAGCAAAATACTAGCAAACTGAATCCGACAATGCATTAGAGGGCTCATGCGCCACGATCAAGTGGGGTTTATCCCAGGGACGCAAGGATTTCTCAGTATCCACATATCTATCAATGTGATACACCCAGTTAACAAAGTGAAGAATAAAAACCGTATGATCATCCCAATGGATATAGAAAAAGCTTTTGACAAAAATCAACATCCATTTATGGTAAAAACTCTCCAGAAAGTGGGCATAGAGGGAACATACCTCAACATAATAAAGGTCATACATGACAAACCCACAGCTAACATCACACTCAATGGTGAAAAGCTGAAAGCATTTCCTCTAAGATCAGGAACAAGACACGGATGCCCACTCTCGCCACTTTTTATTCGACATAGTTTGGGAATTCCTAGCCACAGCAGTCAGAGAAAAGAAAGAAAGAAAAGGAATCCAAATTGAAAAGGAAGAAGTAAAACTGTCGCTGTTTGCAGATGACATGATACCTATACATAGAAAGCCCTAAAGTGGCCACTGGAAAACTACGAGAGCTCATCAGTGAATGCAGTAAGGTTGCAGGATGCAAAATTAACATACAGAAGCCTGTTGTATTTCTATACGCTAACAATGAAATACCAGAAGGAGCAATTAAGGAAACAATCCATATACCATCGCATGAAAAGAATAAAATACCGAGGAAAAAAAGAACGTTTTTACTCTCATTCTCTCGTGATCATAGAGCAGTTTTCCACGAGCTGTCCAGCATGTGATGCTGTCACTGATCTGACTGATGTCTGATGGAATGTGTCTTTGTGTACTCTTGTGTTTAACAGTATCTCTGCTTCAATTTCTAATGTGGTGGATATTGACAGGAATAACCCACATAAACAAAAGCTCTTTGGGAATCTTTAAGAATCTCTAAGAATCTAAAGAGGTCTTGAGACAAAAGAGTTTGAGAACCACTGGATTAATCTACCTTGCCTAGTACAGAAATTACACGGGCAATTTGGAGTGTGATGTGGTGATCCCAGTCTCTGTTGTTCTTAAATTTAACTTTCAAAGCTTTTTTTTTAATGAAAGGAGTGCAGAATAAAAGATGAATGCATTTTTAATTCAATAAAGTACTTGATAAAAAAATTTTTTTAGGGGACTGAAAGAGATTTGGAGTTGATGGGGGCAGAAGTCAAAAGACTGGACCACAGAAAAATTAATGATACACAGCATAAGGAGCTGTAAAGCAGGCACATTTTATTGCCAACTATCAGTGGATAATTTCTACCCATAACATTAGCAAGAATTGTAGTGAATAAACTATGAAAAGATAAGCAGGTAAATTTAAGAGGCTGGCTGTGTTGTGTCTTTCCTAATTAATTATTAAAGAAACAGATTTGATAAATCACATAAAAAATCTTTATAGAACTTTTATATATTAATTATTATAAATTCTTATAACCCATAAAAAAGAATTTCAAATATAAGCTCCATTTTATAGATGGAATTGGCATTCCCTATTAGAATCAGAATTTGAACTTTGGAATTTTTCACTCCAGTGCCTTTACTTTGTTTATGATGCAAGCTGGCGTGGGGAAATTATCAAGGCGGGATAAACAAAGACGGAATTAGCGTGGGGCAGGGGAGGAAGTCGTGGCATTTTTTCTGACGTTTTGTTTTTGAACAGTTCCCCCTGAAATGCCGTTTCCACCTCAAAGATACAGTGCAAGTTTTCAGCAGACTTGTGGCCTGTTACTCTTTCTTCAGACTCAATTCAAACATCTTCAGTGGCTTCTAATTGTCTGAACCCATTTAAGATTCTTCTTTGTACATTTAGTCACCAAATACTTATTAAGTTCCTGTTACCTAGGAGACACTGTCCTGGATGCTGGAGATACAGCATCCCTGCCCTCTTGGAACTCACAGTGAAGATGGAGGCTAAGAACGAACAAGATAAATATATTTTTAAAAAGCCATATGTAAGGCCATGAAAAGTGCAAAGGAGAAAAATAAATCAAAGAAGGGGGCGTGTGGGTGTTGGGGGGATGCAGTTCTCAACAAGGCAGCCAGAACAGGCCTCCATGCGAAGGGGGCGTGTGGGAAAAGACCTGAGAAAGGGAGCTTGGTGGATCTCCAGAGGAATTGTTTGTGGATGGGAGAGAAAGAGAGGAGTCCAGGATGACGCCACGATTTTTGGCCTGAGCCCCTGGAAGGAAATCAGCTAGAATGAAGAAGGTTGAAGGAGGAGCTGACATAGCAAAGAACACCCAGCAGTTACGGTACTCGCAGAGCCTGGCTGCCTGTTAGACTGCAGTACAGGTGCTCTGTGGGTGACTGGATGTGTATGTCTGGAGGGCAGGATGTGCACCGGAGATGTAAATTAGGGAGTCATCAGAATAAGGATGATACTTAAAACCACAAGAGTGGATAAGATCATGAAATGTGTGTGTAAATAGAAAATGGAAGAGGCCCAAGGACTGAGCTCCCAGCTTCGTTATTTAAGGGGGTGGGGGAGAAGAAGAGGAAGAAAAAGCAAAGGAGTTTGAGATGGAGCAGTCAGTGGGGAGGGCTCAACCCAACCCAAGTTTCTGAAATTCTCTTCACCCCACCTGCTCCTCCACAGGCCCTCCGTACATCCTCCACGTGATGCAAACTGCTCACGGCTTCTCTTCTCCGGATCCTCACTAACGTAATCCCTGTGTGTAGCATCGTGCCAGCCAGCTCTTTTCTGACCTGACATTGTTCTGGCCCATCTTCAAGGGCCATTTTAAATGCCTTTATTATATTCCCAATTTTCTCCTTTTTCTTTGTACTCATTACCACATTTTAAAAACAAGTCACGTGTTGCAATTTCACATTCCTTTTACTGTATTCCTTTGTGTATATGTGTGTTACTTCTGCAGACTATAAACTGTTTGTAGGTAAGGACCATCCACCTTGCAGAATGCCTTCCCCACTGATTGAGCAAGTTTGCATTTTATTAAACAGTCACTGGGCAGGTACAGACAGGAGGAAGATGCAAAGAAGCACTGGACATTTTGTACTAAATAATAACTTCATTTGTCATTATGCATTGCTGTGGGAACAAAGAAATTGCATCTCTGTAGTAACAGAAGATAGAAGTAGTGATGCCCCTGCTTTGGATGTAGGATGGGCCTGACTGCCGTACTGTGTCTTGATTTTAAATTTCTCCCTGAAATTAGGTAATTAAAAGAGGATCAGAAAAGTTTTAAAAATCTCTCAAAATAGACAAAATTCTGAAATCTCATAATTTTAATAAAATAGAAGATACAATTCATTTTTCCATAGATAATTATTTCCCTAAGATAATTCTAGAATGCCATCACTTTTTGCCCAGGGTCTCCTTGCATGTTGACTTTACCTGCGGTGGTAGAGCTGGGTTTTCCAGCTCCATGTGGTTGTCATTCCCAGTCCACCATTAATGTGGATGCGGCTTGAGTGAACGTGCCTCGGCTAGTTGTTCAATAGATGGTCAGTTTGGATCCTGAAGGCATTTGAGTGGATGACCTTGGTTTAAGTAAATAAATAACACAGAACCATTTTAATTTTTTCATCAATTCCTAGCACTGCCTGGTAAGTAATGTACCTTTGATGTTAACTCGGTTAGGAAAGCCACTCGAAACAAACAACAGGAAGTTTCTGACCAGAGGTATGTAGACCCCAGAACAAATAAATAAACCAGGACAAATGTAAAACTTCAAAGAAGTCGTGGTGCTAAGTGAAATAAGTCAGACAGAAAAGCACTGATACTGTGTGATCTCACTTATATGTGGAATCTAAAAAATATAGCAAACTAGTGAATATGACAGAAAAGCAGACTCACAGACATGGAGAACAGACATAGCGGCTACCAGTGGGGAGCAGGAAACGGGGAGGGGCAAGCTAGAGGCAGGGCAGCAAGGGGTACGAACTATTAAGTATAAAATAAGCTACAAGGATATATCATACAACACAGGGAATGCAGCAAATATTTTGTTTAAAAAAGGCTTATTCGGGAATGGATGTTTTTTGATCTTCATTATTGACTGGCTTGATTTCCTTATTTCCATGTTGGGTTCTTTCTTGCCCTGGAGACTCAGTGAGTTTATGTCTTGTGGTTCGTAAGTCACAAGATACCTGGAATTAAGTGGTATGTATTTTTCTTTCTTTAGTGTGAGCCTGTAAAACCTCAGCTCTTTGTATCTTACGGCAATCAGAACTAAGTGGAGGCTTGCATAATTGGCTCCCTCTTTCTAATGTCTCCATACAAACAAAATGCTGTAGGCAACCCCTGAACACGTAGAAACCTTTACCTTCCTGAACACAGAAGGAATGAGACGGTCTCCGGACATTTACACCTCTTTGGGCCCTGTGGACTTACCACAGAATGGTCAAAAATTGGGGGGATAATTGGAGTAATTACTCTTCTTAAAGATGAGGTGCCAATAGGAAAACTTTTTGGTAACTGGAGCCTTTAGACACCAAACTGATGACAGACTGTTACTATTGTGTGAACTCCCTTCGAAATATCTCTGAAAATAAAAAGAAATGGGAGATAAGGCCAGTGAAGCCTCAGAACTTTTATTAAATCACCCATCTTTTCATTTCTATATCTTAAGAAGAGTCAGCCCTTTTGCTGCTAGCACAAAGTGACCCATATGATGTGTGCAGTGGATTTTCTTATCCCTTTATTATGAGAAATATCTCTCCTTCCTTTTCACCTTCTGGGGGACTTTTGGCCCTAGATCTCCTAGACAACTTGAAAAAAATGCCCACAGGAACAATGGAAGCTGACTTGGCAGATCTGGCCGTGGGTTGGGTGATAGGCTCCGACACTGAGTTCAGGATTATTATTTTGATGGGAGATATTATTTTTAGAATCAAATATGGTACTTTAAAAGAAATGGAAACAGATAGTGTCTTTCTCCTAAAACGCTGGCACTTTGATTTGTGGCCAGGACAGCGTTCACGGGAATGAGGCTGAGTGCAGCTGGCAGAAGGATCAGCATAACCAAGTGCCCAGTAGAAGTGGGCTCTCAGCAGCTAGTTGAGGATGAAGATAGAAGGTGCCTAGGGCGGGAGAGTCTTCTAGACGTCGGGAGGCACCCAAAATGAGGCACAGAGCAGAGACCTGGGGACTCACAGAAGTTGCCCTTGAGAAATGAAAATGACAGAGAAGAGGGTCAGGTGTGATAATGGATGAAAGAAAATAAGTATTAAGTTGAAAGTGAGAAGGGACTTAAAGGGACTTCCGACTGGAGGAGAAGGCCAAACAGAATTAAACAACTTGGGAAAATAGCTGGAATAGCCTAACAGAACTGTTTCTACTTGAAAGCATCCTATTTTCTGGCATTTTCTACTAGGCAGAGAAGGGAGAATATAAATTAGGTTAAGGTGGATGTTCTGGGTTAGCTCTTAGGTAAGATTGTAAGTCAGAAGCCTCACCTGCAGGTGAGGTGACTGGTCGGGGGGGCATTGAGATTGCTTCCAAGGTACAGATTCTGTATCACAAAAATTCAGTGGAGCGTTCTTATGAAAATGATTAGAATGTGAGAGTAAACCCAACTAATTTATCAATTGAGTGTCTGGAATATATACAGGGGAGAGAAGATCATTTATAAACTTGCCAAAGTAAAAATACTGGGATGGAGATGAAGACTTCCTCATTTGTATTTTTGGAAATAATTGTTACTAGTGCTTGGGAAAGGCCAAGAGGACGCTAAACGTAGGACAAGGAAAGAGAACGTCTAACAGGTACATGCATGATTTGGCTGTTAGGGGAGAAAATGATGAAATTCAGTCATTTGTCCATAACAGAACTAATTATGCAATAGGACCTTAGTTGGCTTAATTTAAAAGTTTCAAATGGACACCATAGGACACTTTGTAAAATGAGTAAATTTACCATGATTTTGTATAGTCACCAGAAGAATCGTAAAGTTACAAAGCCCCCAAATCACATTGTTACATTTGCTTATTATAATAGGTAGAGATAGTCCCTGTCTAAATTTTATTTTATTTTTTGTTGGGGGCAGGTAATTAGGTTGGTTACTTATTCAATGGCGGTACAGGGGATTGAACCCGGGACCTCGTGCATGCTGGGCGTGCACTGTACCGCCGAACTATACCCTCCCCCCGAGATCATCCCTGTCTAGACAGAGGTTGAGCTGAGAAGACAGAAGGCCTGTGGAGCCAACAGGTGGCATGTTAACTGCGTCATGTCCGCTTGAATACACGAGACCATTTGTAATCTGTTGCAACAACTTCGTATTTATATTTGCAAACCCCTCGGCATCAGGTAGCCTTTTCCCTTTCCCATTCATGTTAGGAATGTTTCTAGCAAAATTTCAGATTAGAGGGATAGAATTTAAAACTAAAATTTGTAAACAAAAGCTTTACATTTAAGCTAATGGATATTTACTATTTGGGTACTTGTCACGTTGATATCTTGAGAGATGGGAGAGAAAACCCTCAGCTGATACTTCAGAACGTAATAGAAGAGTTTAATGACTATATTGCAAAAAGTATTAGAAATTTGCAACATTATTAACTTTTAGGTGAATAAACATTTATTAAAAATAATGTAAATAATTCTTGGCCTCTCTTCTAAGTGACTTTTTTGCAACGAACTGCTACTTGTTACTCTGAAATTGCTGCAAGGTCATTGCTGTCCATTGGGAGCATCTGTATTCTCCCCAGTATCCCCAAGACAGTGATAGTCCTGTCCTGAGCCCACAAGTCCCATTGTCCTCAGTCCTGAACACACGTCACTCACCTTCTTTATCCTGTCCCTGCTGATCCAAAGCTGGAAGCTCCCACACCCAGCACTTCTTACAACACCCGCTAGTGATGGGACCACCTTGGAGAGTGAAAGACTGAGTCAGCGTTAGCTGTGAGAGAGCATAAGGGGAGAAAGGCACGGAAAGAATGAAAAGGGTGATGATTAGCAGAGAAGTGCCTATCCTGTTAATTGCAGCCTTTTACACACGGTGGCTCTGTCCCTCCCCTCAATTTTCCTTCCCCTCATTGTCCTTCCCCCCACCCGCTATCGTACATCTGTTATGTATCATAGATACATCATCCACGTATCTGTTCATTCGTTATTGTCTCCTCTTCCACAGGACTTTGTTTCGCTCAGTGCTCTGTGTGGAGAGCCTAGAGCAGTGCCTGGCACTTGGTAGGTTCTCAATAAATGTGTGTGTGTGTGTGTGTGTGTGTTTGTGTGTGTTTAAATAAATGAATCTCTGACTGAATTGGACAGCTGACATGAGATCTCTGAGTGGACAATGGCTTTCATGCTTTTAGGATAGGGGCTTATATATCTTGTCAAAAAAATTAAGACCTTGTTTCAAAAACACGGAGCATCTGTATTTGACGATGTTGGATGTCAACTAGACATTGTGGTGACTGTTTTGCAATGTGTGTGTGTATATATATATATATGTATGTATGTATATAGAATACTTCTGTTGTACACCTGAAACTAATATGTCAATTGTATCTCAATTTATAAAAACTATTAAATTAAAAGAATGAATAAAGTGAAATTTAAACCTCCCAAATTACAGACCGTCACTTTTTTTCTGCATTAACGAAGTATCTCTTGGTATTATATACTATTAAATAATAGATGCTCAAACATATTAATGTGTTTGAATAAATTCATTGAAGATGATCAATTAAAGGAGGAATAAATGGGTCTCGGGAGTGATGCAGGGAGAAAGGAAAGTAATTATTCACATGAGACTAGAAGGACCCTCGGCTGGGGGGAAAGCTGATGGGAGCAGGCTGTGGGGGCTGTAATGCAGTTCTTTCTTTCTTTCTTTTTAGTGAAAAACAACAATAGATTTATAGTATAATAGTAGACTGTCTTCTTTTATTTTATTTTTTGAAGTACCCTCAGTTACAGTGTGTCGATTTCTGGTGTGCAGCACAAAGTCCCAGTCATGTAATGCATTTCTACCTCCAGGTGGGTCTAGGCTGAGACTGTCCCAGCTAGTAAATGTTTGTTACCCCTTCAAATCACATTTTTGAATGTGTGTTTTGTGACTACTTGGAAGCCAGGCTAAGGACTCAGTGATGGAAGAACAGAAAAGAAGTGTGACCTTGGTGGAAAGCTTTAGGTGTCCTCTGCCACCCAGCTCTGGCCCCATAAAACACGGGCTTCGGGGACCCACCCACCTATGAAGGCAGCTTAATGAGGCCGCGTGGTCTTCTCACGGCCTCCCCCTGCCTCCCCAACTCTCCTTCCAGGCAGCTCGTTAAAATGTCTGCCAACCACAAGCCACACTCCTCCCTCCCGCTGGCCCCCCAGTGATGTTGTAGGGCCCGCTGCCCACCATCAGTTGGGCTCCCAAGTGGCTGTTTGGCTTCCACTCATCCTCACTCTTGAACTTAGCAATGCCTCTAGTTAAGGGTTGTGTGGGAAATGAGTTCACTGCCAGTATTGGAGGGTAGATTTCAGGAACATTAGTAACAATATTACTAAGTGTGGTCATGTGCCAGGTAACGTAGAATTGAAACAAAAGGAGGGTTTATCTTTAGAGACTAACCCGATAGCACTTACTGGGCTTAACACACGGCACACATGATCTGCTTTAATCCGCATGGGCATCTGATGAAGGAACAGATATCCACGTTATACATGAAGCAGCGGAGGGTTAGAGACAGTGAAGGACTTTCTCAAGGTTAAATCGTGCTGGTTAGTGCAGGAGTCAAGACTTAAACCACGATCCAAGCTCTAAGTTTATGTATTTTAACCTTATCCTTCTAAAATAAATGAAAACATTTTCATAGACCCTTAAAAGTGTCACGGGCGCTGGGTCCTGTGCCCGGTGCGTTAAGTACGTGTATTGATCGTGTGTCAGACGCAACTTGGCAAAGGCTATTGCTTACCTATTGCTAAGCAGGAAAGTCAGACACAAGTAGGCAAGAAATACCCTCTTTGGTTTACTGCGATCTGTCTGGGAGTGACTTTTCTGCCCTTTGGCTTTGAAGTTCTAATCATCACTCAGTTGTCACTTGGTAACTGCCTAATTATATTACTCGGTGATAAGCGGAGTTTTTTGAGCAACAACTCTTTCAAACAGCTGTGATTGGATTTGTTTTTGATACTTTATTTCATTTACAATTGCATTTGCAAAATCATAATTAGTCTAATTTATTTAATGACCCCCATCACAGGCTGTAGAATATGTAGAATGTTTTTAATTACACGTGAATCGACACCATAATTTTAAAAGATTCTCGTGAAGTGGGCATTCACATCGTTTCCACCACTGGTCCTTAGCCAAGGATTTAGTCATTTTCCCCCTTACAGTGAAAAGGTTCTTAATGAATACAAAATGTTTTTCTGAAAGGTTGAATTCACTTAGTAATTTAGAGAGCTATCTTTCTCTTTTAAAGTTTTGGAATCTTGTTCCTGACCTTTTCTATTCTGTGCCCAGGATAAATATATTTCTTTAGATAAATTTAATGATGTTATAACTGATCCTGAACAAAAGGTTAAGGTCTAATAAGGACCACAACTGAATTTAATCTGTCAAATGTGGTTTCATTTGTGTTTTTGTTTTTCCTCTCAGTTTAGGTGTGTCTCTTAATTGGCCTTACCTTAGAGCAAACTTGTGTTATTTTTCACTTTTGGGGAGACTTGAGGATGGTGACATCCTCAAGAACCTGAGTAGGGGAGAGTGAAGCTCAATCATTTTCGTCTACTTGGCTGACAACGGTTCTGGGAAGTCTGGATGGCACTGTGAAAAGTTTACGTGCTTCGCCAAATGCTGTCCAATTGGCCGATCCACTTGGTCTTGGGAAATGTCCTAGGAGCTTGGCAAGAAGAAGTTCTCAAGAGAGCATGAGTGCTGCCAGTTTCCAACCGGCCCAGACTCATTACAAGGACAGCCTTCTCCCCGAGCGACTTGGCGTTTCCACTCCAGCTGGAATCTGCAGCGCAAAGACGCGCTGGGGAGAAGGACTAAACAAACCTTTCCGGTTCCTGCTCCCTGTGCATCTTTTGTTGTGCTCCGTCTGGTGAATCTTCCTTTCCCATGTGGTCTGCTCTAGTCTTCTTTTCATCACTGACCATTTCTAGTATTAAGGAACAGTGGGCATGTGACAGGTTAGTTTCGGAACAAAGAAAGAGCCGGGGCCGATGCAGGAGGAGGGAACAGATGCGCAAGGCACTGGCCTGCCTGAGGACGTCACACGTCAGGTGTGCTGTGTCGGGGGACCCGCCTGTCACACTGGCCCCTGCTCAGGCAGCTCCCAGTCCCCGTGGCCGTTTGGGAAATGGTGACAACTGTGCTCTTCACCCGGCTGCTTCCATTTGTAAAACCTGGGGGGGAGTGGCTGTCACCCCGGGGAGGTGGCCCTTCACTGTGAATCTCCTTTCTAATCACAGGCGAGAGTCCAGGCCCCCAGCAGAACTGAACGACACTTCAGGGCCTACCTCAAATAGGTTTAAAGTGCTTTTTATATAAAATGACCTCAGGAAACTGAAAAGAAAAAAAAAGCTATTTGTCTAATTGGAATTTCTAAACAGTTACTTTTTTGCTCCTGAAATCACACTCATTTTATGTTGTTTAAACACAGCCACTTGTGAGAGGTTAGACAAGCAAGACAAAGATAGCGACCCGCCAGGTGACATTCCGTCCCCAGGTTTCCCAGCTGGGTGTGGCGGGGACGGTGTGTAGAGCCCGCACCTGCCCCTTTGGCACATCTGGCCTCATTCTCCCCTTAAACGTTGTCAGCACTGTCATCTCTGAAAACAGAGCCTTGTAGAGGACTAGTTGAGAAGGTTCCTTCAGTGGTTAGTTTATCCTTGTCCCTAGAACTCTGGTTTCCTTTTTGACCGTGCTCCCCAGTCCCCGTGTCTTGCACAGGATGCTTCTGGGATTTTGCTCAGGCCCCGTGGCTTTCAGCGGCCTGACCATCAGAGCAGGTCAGCGCGGTCCTTGCCTGCCTCGTGCAGGTGGCACGGAAGGGGGCCGGGCGCTCAGGAGCAAGTCCAGCCCTGCTCCCCATGATCTCCTCTCGGCCCCTGTTCCTGCAGTATGACAGCCCCCTTCTGGAGGCCTCCTCTCCACCCGCCTTTTCAGTTTCTGGTACAGTCACACTATCGGAAAGCTCTCGACCACCAGAGAAATTGCTGCCCAGAGGGGCGTGAGCTGGTGATGGTCTCTGGACGTCAGCAGAGGTTTTGGCATCGCTCCTATCAGGTCCCGTGACTCTGTTACCAGATATTTGGCCACAGGCTCACTGTATGGATGCCCAGGGCAGAGCCCTTCTCACAGGCAGATGAGGAGGGAAGGAGAGGAAGGAGGGTCCCGAGGGACACATCTCCGCCAGCCTTCATGTTCTCCATGAGCACTGGCCCTTCCCAGACTGTCCCAGAGGGGCCCACTCCATTAATCAATCGGTGGCCTGATCTTAGCCATGTTGCCGGCCCCTGCTGCTGTCAGCCACGCGGAGAGCACGTGTAACACGTGTGACTTGGAGTCAGAAAAAGGACTCATGCAGAATCCTATGGAAATACTATTGTACTTCTCACAAAAAGGGAACTAGAAAGAAACTTTCTTTTGAGGCCAGTATACAAGTCTAGCTCAGTGCTGATTTTCATGATTTTGGAATCATCAGAGATGTCCCTCTCCTTCCCCAGTGGCCGCCGGTGAGGCTCACAGCTCACCTCACCCCAGGCGGCAGCTCTCTGGGTGTCCATTCTGACAATCAGCCGAGGGCTCTCTGGATGCTTGCCACAGGTGTGGTTTGTCACACGGATACAGTGGAACTCTTAGCCACGCCTGTGTTTACAGCACTCCCCCCACCCAGCTTTGGAGGATCCCCCAAGCCTGACAAATCTCATGACCACTTGACAGGGCGCTGCCAGCATCTCAGAGTCGACTGGGCTCTGTCGGCACATGAGGAGGGGTTGGTCCCGTTCCACAGCACCTGGAATATAAAGGGCCTTCCTTCTGCTTGAAAAAAGAATATGTTTTCTTATCACTTTCTTAAGGTTGCTTTGGCAAGCACCTAGGGAGCAGGCATGGAATATTGCTTACATCCTATGCTTGGAATTGCCAATGCAAAATCAGTGGTCCCACCAGCATTCTCAGCACCTGTGGGAGGTACAAGCGTTACACCAGCGGTTCAGAGAGCACAGTTTGCCCCCGTGGAAGCCGTGCTGCCTGATCACTGATAGTTCTCACCCCGTGCTTAACCCCGAACGATTTTCCTTTTCCAGCCAGTGTCCCAGTGCCGTGATGTCACTCCCTGCTTTTGCGTTTCCGTACACCAGGTCTACACTAGTGAATACCCCAGGGCCAGTGAGGTCATCGGCTTGCTGGCTCGCTCTCAGCTGCGCTTATCCCTGCGTGGACCAGCCGGCACCTTGGTCGTCATCAAACCCAGTCCAGCGGGAGCTGTAGAGCATGCCCAGGCCCTGTCCGTCATCAAAGGACACAAAGGCTGTCCCAATGCTGGAAAAATGGCCACGTGCTTGTCTGGGACCAGTCAGAGAAGTCCTAGGACAGGGTCACAATGTGAGGGAAATGTCCTGAGGAAGCACTGAGAATTAAAACTGGGGCTGAAATAGATGAGGGAGATTAAGGGGTACAACTTTCTGTTACAGAATAAGTGAATCATGGGTATGAAATGTACAGTGTGGGGAATCTAGTCAATGATTGCATGATACCTTTGTAAGGTGACAGATGGTGACCAGACTTACCGTGGTGATCACTTTGGAATGTATAGAAACACAGAATCACTGCGCTGTGTACCAGGAGCGAACACACTGTTGTAGGCCAGCTATGCTTTAAAAACAAACTCACAGAACAAGAGCTAAGATGTGTGGTTACCAGAGGTGAGGATTGGGTGAAGGCGGAATTGGATGAAGGTGGTCAAAGGGTACAAAGTTCCAGTTTTAAGATAAAGAATACTAGGGGCATAATGTACAACATGATAAATGTAATTCACACTGCTGTACATTATATGTGAGTCAAGAGGGTAAATCTTACAGATTCTCACTGCAAGGGAAAAAAATACATTTTTCTATTTCTTAAATTTCTTTTATTTTCTTTCTTTCTATTTCATTGTATTTTGTATATGAGATGACGGATGCTCTGTGATAATCATGGTGTATGTAAGTCAGATCATCATGCTGTACACCTTAAGTTTATACGGTACTGTATGTCAGTTTTATCTCAAAAAAGCTGGAAGGAAAAAAATAAATAAAACTTGGTCTCATTTTTTTTCAAATTTGGTAAAGCACTAAATTATAGCTAGACTTCAGGGCTTTTACTAATGATATTTATGAAGGTAGCTAAAATGTTTTGAGAGGTTTCTGTGTGCCAGGCTCTGAGATGTAGAATTTATCACATCATCTCACTGTATCTTCATCTCCTGACGAAATGTCAGTAATATTTTCCCCATTATACAAACTCGACCCTGGGTGCTTGAGGACTTTTACAAAGTCGTAACCCAGCTCATTTTGGAAAGTGTAGGTAAAAGATCAGGATAGATGTAGTGGGCTCTGGCTTTCGGGAACACGTAATTTAATCCAATTTTGGACCAAGTGCAAGACTGCCTGTGCTTGAGTCCTGGATCCATAGTTCACTAGACTCTTTGGAGTCAGCTTCTTTGTTGACAAGGTGGATCTAGTAACAGCACCTACAGGAAAGGTTTGTAAAGATTAAAGGGACAATAATAACAGTAATTAATACTTACCAATGCTTATCATGTGCCAGGCACTCAGTCTAAGTTCACTGGACATATGTGCTTATTTATTTCTGACCACAAATCTGTGAATTCCATACTACTATTGGCTTTTAGAGACGGAGAAGCTGAGGCACACGGGACTCAAGTGACCTTCCCAGGGTTATGTAGAGTAAAGGCGGAGCTGGGGTGTGGCTCCAGCAGGCTGTGCCAGGGACCACTATCCACTGCCTTCAGCAATGTGACCGGAGCGCTTAGCACCGTGCCCACCACATGGCACCTGCTCAGTCAGCGCTCATCATTTAAGAGCGTAACTCTGTGCCAGATGCTATGCTAACACTTTATTTAGGTTATTTCAGATAATCCTCATGGCCACCTAATAGGGAAGCAGTGAAT
The DNA here is from genome assembly GCF_036321535.1 of Camelus dromedarius. Lineage (NCBI taxonomy): Eukaryota > Metazoa > Chordata > Mammalia > Artiodactyla > Camelidae > Camelus > Camelus dromedarius. Next base: position 4,781,318 of record NC_087444.1, read on the forward strand.
CCACTTTCGCACATTTGGGCCGTGCATTATGGATGAAATACATTACATCTCTTTCCAACGTCACATTCCTCGTGGGTGGCCATATTGGGACAGAGACCCTTTGCCTCTTGAATCCCCAAACCTAGTTTTGACCATAGCAAATAGCCAGGCCACTGTTGCTGTTTTTAGGAATCACAATCCCAAATAATAGTGTCATTTTATGGAAGCCTTTTAACATGTTCTGTATCTCTCAGGTGGCCCTCGTGTCATCTTTCTGACGCTTATTTAGTTTTGGTTTCCGGAGTTACGAAGCTGATGCTCTTTTGCTACAGTTCCTTTTTCCTTTCTCCCCTCTGCTCCCACATGGGAAGCCTCCACGTGCAGCGGTCCCCCCCGCCCCGGGAGCGTGGGCGGCGCAGGAACCACCTTGCATCCTCGGGCTCTGCTGCACCTCACCTTGGGGCGATTTATCAGCCAGCCAGTCTCAGCAAGGTGCTAAACGCCAGACGTTGCCTCGTCGGCGAGGATCATCCTCTGAGCATCTGTCTCCAGTCCCGGGAGGGGAAGGGCCCTAACGCACAGAAAACCTGACTATTTATAAGGAGGTGTCTGGCTGCTAATGAGTCGCCAGGGGTGACCCAAGGAAGTAAAGTTAGCCCAAGGGAGACCGGCCGCACTGGGTGAACTCCCTGACGTTTTCCGTGTGTGAGGACTGGCGGGCGCCTGGCATCCTCTAAGGAAGAACTTACCTGGCTCCTGTTTTCAGTCCCGTTGGCTGGAAGCTGGAAGCTCACACCACAAACTTGGCGGCTTAAAACCACAGTTCTAGAAGCTGGAAATAAAAAAAAAAATTGTGTCACCAAAGCCACGTTCCCTCTGAGACTCTCGATAGGACCCTTCCTTGCCTCTCCCGAGTTCCTGGAGGTGGCGACAGCGCGCAGCGTCCTCGGCCAGCAGCTGCATCACCCGGCGGCTGCCTGTGTGCTCACAGGCTCTTCCTGGGCTTCTCCGCTTCACGTGGCATTTTCTTCTCGTGAAGACTCGAGTCGCTTTGGATCAGGACCTGCCCTCATGATCTCATCTTGATTTGATTGCATCTGCCAAGACCCTACTTCCAAATTAAGTTATGTCCGTAGCCACAGTGGGGACACAGTGCAACCCGCGAGACCATGTAAGTCAGTGAGGTTCCAGGGATTGAGAACAAGTGTCTCTGAGGGGACCACGACTCAGTCCACCCTGTATTCCTAGGTGACAGATAGTAAGGTTAAGCATCTCGGATCATGCAGGGCTTGCCCGGGTTCCCAGGGGAGGTCTGAGCTGAGTCCAGAACCCAGGTCTGTCGACCTGCATCCTGGCCTGTGCCTCTTCTATTCAAGTAGGCAAGTGCTTAGTCGAGTGTCACAGATAAAGAGGTCTTGGGTGGAAATTCACAGAAATTGTGTTAGGATCACAGACCAGGGCAAAGATTTAGAAATTCCAATGGCTATTTTTTAGGGAATGCAATGGCCTGGCTTTACGGCCTTGAGGAAATCGCCTTTTAAATGTTATGAGAGCTTTGAAACAGGAATGTCACCCAAACTTGAAATGAACTTGGCTAATTAAAGCATCCTAACAAACCGAACGAACAGGGAGAGCGGCAGAAGGAAGGAGCAGCACTCGACGTGGAAAGCCCGCTGGCGGACACAGACGTGGGTGTGGGCTCCAACAGAGAGCAGGGCAAGGTCATTGTCTCGCCGACCACCTGACCCCTCCCTCTGCACGTCAGAACACTCCGAAGTCCGCTCCTTCCCTCCCGTGGTAGCGCTTCAAAGCTAAAGCCCACATTCCTCCTCCAGCACCAATTAGTACGAAGAAGAAAATAGAACATTTCCGCTATTTTAGCGCTTCCTGCCTTTCCTCTACTTTTCATTCTCTCTTAAAACTCTCCAGACCCGAAGATGAAACCTTTTTTCTTTAATTAATAAAGACTGCGCGAAATACTTCAGCAAATTCACACAGCCCATTGTCAAACCTAGAGTTTAACTTGGAAAAATGAAAAAAGGGAGATTTGGAATCTCCCCCAACCGCAGTTAGGTCAAGTGGAACTGTCTTTTAGAGACAGAATCAGGAAAACCTTCTTCACGGATCCGTATCTCTAAATAGACTGGGGATTTGCTAAGGCTCTGGGTTAATCGTGATGGGAAGGAGAATGGTTGCCTCTGCTGTCCCCTAATACACAAGCAGCAGGAAGGCTCTGGACACGTGAGCATGATGTGTTCTAGCCGCTATGTCATATATTCGTGATAGAAGGGGTACGCCTTTTTTGAGGAGCCCACCTTTTCTTTTGAAAGGTTTTTCTGTTCAGAGCGGAGATCACGTTGGACGGATTCGTGCACTGAGACCTGGGCTTACAGGCTCCATCCCACTCAGCTCCATGCTGCCCCCTCCGTCTCCCCAGGAGACTCAGTTGGGAATCAGTTGGTCTCTCTTGCCCTTAGATTCCTTGCCTATAAATAAGGAGTTGGGTAAATAAAGCTATCATTTCACAATGTTAATCATCTCCTCATTCATTACATTTGTCATTTTCCTGAGGACATCTGCGGAAAATGTCACCTCTTTGTGCACAGTGGTAGCTTTGCTGTACCTCATGGGCCATAATAACAAAATGTATTTATTGTATGAGAAATGATGGAGGAAGGAAGTCAGATCCTCTGAATGGTGCCCTAGGTGGACCCTGCTCTCTGAATGTTTTATGGTAATGGGAGCATGGCAGTGAGAATCTTCTGAATTTCCTGAAGTGTGCTGCCTAGGAAAAGGATTCCAAAGGACCGATCACTTATGATGGTGTTTTGCTGCAAAGAACAGAAATCCCTGTTACTTTGCTACTTAACATGTGATGATGGACCAGCATGTGCATCACCTAGGAGGTGGGCAGGGGCGCCAGCCCAGATCTGCTGATTCAGAACTTGCATTGTAACAGATCCCAGATGATTCATGTAATATTAAAGTCCGAGAAGCACTTTCCTTCTGATGATACTGCCATGAACAGAAAGTGTTTATTTATTTAGTGCAGTAAGCAGTCTGGGAGGAGGCTGTTGTGGTTAGTGGGGGTGTCTCAGTGATGCAACTGTGGACCCAGTCTTTGCCCATCTTCTTGCTTCACCTTTCTTAGCACGTAGGGCTTTGCCTTCAACTGTTGGTCTTAGAACACAAGGTGGCCACTGACTTCTGGCCAAGAGGGAAGGCGAAGGGCGAAGGCAACCAGGAAAGGATGGGGGAGGCTTGCTTGTAGATTCTGGAGGGGACCTGTCTCAAGGGTCTCCACCTCTTACTGGCCCTAACAGTGGCCCACAGCCAAGGTCAGACACAGGGCAGGCTGAACTATACCGTATTCAGTGTGCCGGCCTCTGTACTACAGAAGGCGCAAGGGAAGTGGGCTCTGAGTTCCTCATGGTGATCAGGCCATTGCATTTGCCATATTCATTACTGCATGTTCATGGGAACAGACTCACAGAGAAAACAAACTTACGATAACCAGTAGGGGAACGGGGGTGGGAAGGGGGTAAACTGGGAGTTTGAGATTTGCAAATACTAACTACTATATGTAAAATAGATAAACAAGGAGTTCCTTCTGTATAGCACAGGGAGCTATAGTCAGTATCTCGTAGTGCCCTATAATGAGAAAGAATATGGAACAAACGTATGTCTATGTGTATGACTGGACTGTTGTGCTGTGCGCCAGAAATCAACACAGACTGTAAACTGATTATACTTCAAAACAAAAAAAAGCGTTCCTGGAGAAACAAAGTGAATGGCCAAATGTGTTTGAGAAATCAATCTAAAAAGGTTTTTTTTTTTTTTTCTCACACAGACAGGACTTCTTAAAGCCTTCCATATGCCAAGGTGTATTTTAAATCCTTCTGTGGGAAATATAGAAAGTAATATTTCCCTCCCATCTGGTTACAGAACTTCTTTTCCCAGGAATCACTTTTCTGGAAAAAAAAAAAAAGCAACACCCAAAAAAGAACAACCAAAAAACTAATACCAAATTTTTTTAAAGGGAAAGGTACATTGATATCAGGTAATTACGTATTTTAGAGAAGGGGTCAGCAAATTTTTTTTCTGCCAAGGGCCAGATGGTAAATATTTTGGGCTCTGCCAGCCATACTGTCCCTGACCAACCACTCAACCTGCCTTCAGAGTACAAAAGCCTTGGACGGGATGCCAAGGGAGTGGCCCTGTGTGGCCACAGCGTGCCCGTGGGCCACACCTTGCTGACCTGTTCTAGGGTCAGCCGCAACAAAAACAGGCTGGAAAGAAACACGAGCACAGCAAGAGCTACTAAGATTTTGATGGTGCCCTGGGGTCTACAAAAGATTCTAATACAAAATCCACATTTACATTCTATTTTTATATTTAATATAAATACATTCACACATTGATAATATGAAACGTTTCATACACACACACACACACACACACACACACACAATCTTTTCTGGTTTCTTACCTGTGGAAAAGATGATCACTACTGTGTGGCTTCTTGAAAAAACGCAGAGTATCCTGTCCTAAATTTCCCTAAGAAATGAAAGCACTCAGCAGGGCTCCAGCTGCTATATTTAGTTAGTTGTCTGAACACTATACTGCTTTGAATTTATACCTTTTTTCTTCCCAACATGCTCGGAGAACTTCTTATATTTAATCGTCATACTTATTCTTCCAGGGGGGCCACAAGCCGGTCAATTATTTACATGGGTCTTTGAAAGCACGGCATGTGTTTTGGGTTTACTATGGGACTATGGGACTCCCTTCATCCGAGTCCCCTTCCAGATGACCTGGACTTTTCGAGGCTTCCCCTCTCCACTGCTGCCATGTGCCACCATTGTGCTGGGCACATGGGTCTATCCCAATGTGCTTCAGTGCATTTGTTTATTTAAACTTCTTATGTGTCTTCCCCTAAGAAACCATAAGCTGCTTGAGGGCCGGGCTTGTATGTGTTCTGTTCGTTCCTGTGTCCTCAGTGCTGAGCAGAGAGTGTGTTGAATGAGCATTATTGAGTGAAGTGTTCTGTGTCAATAGCAGGGGTGGGGGCTGGCGAGAGAGCAGCGAGGGTGACTTCACAGCTGCACCCGGGGTTCAGAGTCAGGTCTTCTGTCCTCACTGAAGCCCCGTCTCCACCACTGCAGGGGCCATCCATTCTGACTCTGCTGGTATTTTCTGCCATGTCACAGTAATGGGAACAGATCCCAAGGCGACCACTACCATGTACCTGCGGATTGAGTTCAGGCCATTAAACTGCCATCATGTGACCTTTCTAATGTCATTATAGTCCAGTTCCAGCAAAGCAGAGAAATAAGGAAAAAAATGACTCAATTACCAATGTGTGTGTTCTCAGATTTTCCAAAAAGCCTGAAGGAAGAAGTGTCTGTAGTAGGCGACATGATACACACACACACACACACACACACAGACACACACACACACACACACACAGACACATACATGCACATACAGACACACACACAGACACACACACACACACACAGACACACACACACAGACACACACACACACAGACACCCACCTGGAGGGGAAGTTTGTAAACTATAGGAGGAAGAGAATTACTAAACTAAAGCTTCATTTGGATGTGAGCCCAGTTCACTCTCTCTGGAACCCTCTACAGCCAAGTCTGTTTTCCAGGGCTTATGGAAGAAACTTTGCAAATTCAAGAGGGAGTTCTGAAAAGCTGAGACCCCTGAATCATGCAAGGTTCCTGGTGACATAGGTTGCCTTGTATTTTACTTTGGGATTAAAGAGAGGAAAGAACAGCATTGCTGGACCCCTCAAATTGGGTGGAAGCATGTATTCAATGGCATATTGATATTTGCATCTTGGATTTGCTGACTGTCATGTGACTCTTGGAGATATTGTTTACGGTAGTTTTGATTTGGAATCTTTCCCCCCAAAAGATGCTTTGGGGATGTTCAGGTATTTTTTGCTGTAACAGGTGTCCCCAGCAGCACCTTGCATGGTGCCCTGGGCTGCTCCCCTGTCCTGGTGTTCATGCATCTTCCTTTCCCTTTGTTCCACTGTATTGGCTTGTTTCTTAGGGAAATAGTTGGGCAGAATGTCCACTTCTCTCAGCTTATAATTTTATGATCAGTCTTTCTTGTCACCTGCTCTTGCAAATAGGCCTGGGAACTCTGGGCATCCTTGGGCCTTAATATTATTTTTAAAATGCCTCCCATCTCCTCTCTAATTAACTGTAATCAGGAAGGCTAGTCGGTGGACACATGGTGTCGTCGCTCTGTGAAATGCTGCCTGATGGCTATAAACACGGCCATATGTTCTCTGTGAAATATGGCTGTAATCACCAGCAACAGGGACAGCTGACGGGAGAGGCAGGCTCGGCGCCTCACTTCCTCCTGCTTTATTCTCAAAACCTGCGAGGCACTTTGCAGATCAGCTTAATGTTTTCCCTCGGCCATCACTGCTTCTGCTAAATTTCCTTTGTATTTTAGCTTCAGTTCTTTCCAACATATACTTGAGCTTGAAATTGCAGTTATTAAAGGAATATGTTTAGAGCCTTCCTGTTTAACATCACAACACTTTAATTAGGACGGCCTCCCTTTAAATCCTGCCCTGCACACGTTACACGGGTTTCTACAACTAAGTGGTTATCAAGGAAGAGGATAAAACCATCAAAATTCTCACAGTGAATGAACAAGAATTTCTCTGCAAAGTTCAATAGATTTGCCCTGAACTGGTGCAGCTTATAAAACCCTTGGGCCTAATTGCTTTCCTGCATTTTGGCAAGAAAAATAGCTGACTTGCAACAGAGTAGAAAGAAGAGGTTTGGAAGAAAGTGTCTTTTAAGAAAAGCTTCCATTGAAAATTTCAATCAATATTTTTAATCCCAGTAGACTAGATAAAATATGATATTATGTTCCCCACGCTGAGAGATCGTGGCGGGGGCTGTTTGTCAGCGGAGGCAGGAGAGCAGATTCAGAGGCAAAGCTGCTGCAGTGTCTCCCCACCCCCCGCCCCCACGACAACACGGACCGGGGACCATACCCCAGCACTTCAACAGTGTCTTGCACCTGAGGTTTAAGTCAGTGGCCCTCAGATACCACATCCTCACTGAACCAGGGTGGGTTCCAGGTTTCATGGCTGGGCTGGGAGGTGCAAACGTCTGGCTCTCCCATGAACATCGGTGAGAGGAGCCGTGCACACGGGGCCCGTCATGTGCCCCGCATCTCTCGACTTAGCATCATTTTGCTGCTTATTAAAGTAGCCTGACAAAACTGAGTGCAGAGTAGAGGCACTGATTGCCTCGAAGCCTCCACTCTCCATTTGGAAATGTTTCAGATGACTAATTCTGGTATCAATTGTTCTGCCTTTAAGATTATATGTGAGATACACACACACACACACACACACACACACACACACACATATATGATTGAAAGCTTATTTTACTGCCTCTTTAATGCTTTTAGGGCTTTGTTAAAACAGGGCTCTCACCCTTTACCCTTTTCCCTTTTATTTTTCACCTTGTATGTACTGCACAGGCTATTAAACTGTGTGCAGGTGATTGATCTCTTTAATAAAAGCAAGTTCTTTAGTAAGCAAAGAGTGATAAAGATAAACAAATGTACTGGTTTGTCCAGTGCTTTGGAGATTATGGTAACACGGCGGCATCAAGAAAGCCTATTAACAGATAAGTTAGATGAAACACATCCATTCTGATCTCAGTAAGTCGGGAAACCGTGTGCTCTAAGTTAATTTTATCCATGTTTTCTCTTCATTTGTAACACTTTGTGGGTTTTAACAGAAAATATTTAATAGTGTGCAGTGCAGTCCATAGATAAACGATGTTGGCAATTTCTCTACCTAACTGCTTGTCGAGCCCTTTAGCAAGGTACACAGCGCCCTGCAGTTTATCACCTCGCTTTCTAGATTGTTTTGGAAGATCATCGAGAGGACTGAGACTCCCCAGAGAACTGTGCTCTAATCCTGTCATATTTTTTAAAATGCCCGAAAGTGTAAGGTTACATGGCAAGATGCTTTTACATAGGCATTTCTTCAGCTCGTCACCATGGCGCGCTCTTTCCATGGTAACCGCTGTTTCCATGGCACGTTCTGTGAGCTCCTCCAGAGAAGCTGAGGGCCCATGAAGATGCTCACCCACCCACAAGTGTGCGCGCACACACTCGCCTTCTCTCTCTCTCTCTCACGGGCACAGATTCATCCCACCATTTATGTGAATTTAGGCACATTTTATGACAAATTCACTAAGTGGAGCAAAGCTAATTTTAAAATAAAATCTACTGCTCTCCCCATTATGTGATGAGACAAACAAGCACTGACATGGCCTTTTGGGATGATGTGGAAAGGTAACAGAAGCCGGCGTTGTCTTCAATGACATGGATTAACAGGATAAAATCTCGGAGGCAAAATTTGACAGGGAAAACAGCCAGCCCTGGACCAGATTTTCTAAATATATCTCCGTTTCTTAGACTCTGAACTAAGCCTACACAGCACCATGTTAGATGCCGTGGAGCATAAAAGAAATTTATACCCACAAGGACCCTGCATTTTCTGCAGGCTTGAAGGAATGAGATTTAGACTTATGTAATAATTAGAAAACAGCATAACACTGTAAATGATCAAAACAAATTGTTCTTGTAAGGCACTGCAACATTTGTAGGTTTGGGGGCAAACAATGTAGCTGCTGTGTATTAAAAAAATTTTTTTTTCCATCACTTTGAGTCTTAGGACTAGAGAAACCAGATCATCTTAGGAAAATATACTGGCTTAGGTAGATGTAACGGTGAGTGACTCCTCAAGGTGCTATCTGATTAATTCTCAAGGTTTATCAACAGTTCTGTTGTTCTTTTGTTGATTTCAAAATTGGTGTCATCCCTTTTCAATATAGGTGGTTCCTTCTGAAACTGATTTCCAAATACTTTAAATAAGATGTGGAGTTTTCATCCAGTCCTTGCAAACCCAGTTAAACTGGATCCTCACCCTAATGACTCTTCTCATGTTATCCTTTTGCTTTGATAAAGAAGAACCTAGTTTGGGAATTAAATAATTACGTTTGAACTCTAGATCTCTCACTTACTGACTTTGTGGTTTTTGATACAAGGGCGTGTATCTACGTCCTTCTTGGGGCAATAGTGAAGATTAAGTGAGATATATTGATACGCCCAATAAATGGTAGATGATTTATTATCTATTCGACCAATAGAGGATTGATTTCTGGCACTTGAGGATTTAGCACATGGACACTGAGGATGGAAACTCTGATAACACGTGACCCACTGGAATGGAAGTCCCATGAATTCAGGGTGGTGCTTCTTTCTGTTTTGTTCACTACTGTATTACAAGCCCTTCCAACAATGCCTGCACAAAGTAGATATTTAATAAGAATGTTCTGAAAGGTTAAGTGTAGTAAGAGAAAACTAGGAATATAACCAAACCTGGGGTATAAAAGAATGCTAACCATGGGAAACAACACATGCCAGCGCCCGGAAGCATCAGTGAGTTAGCGTGGGAAAGGGGAGATTTGGCTTTGTATGAGATCCATTTTTTACTTCCTTTTGATCTGGGGTTTATACTTTTTCTGTGATGTCTCCATGGCTAAATTCTTACATTTTTCTTTGTGTTTTTGACAAACTGATATACAATAAGCATTGATCTTAGCATTTGCAACATCCAAACTGGAATTCCTAACAAAAGCTAATACTATCTTGTGACCGGGCAGACCTCCGGAGATTGCTGGGGCCACGTCCCACCGGCTCTCTCGAAGGCGCTGCTTGAGCGTGTGCTCGTCGGTACATCCCTTGTCGATTCAGCACCCACTCTCTGCAGGAGAGCAGCTACGTACTAAGGTGGGAACAAAGACTGATCAGCAGGCACTGAGTTTATCCTTAGGGAACTGACAGCTCCTAAAGTTTGGGGGTTTATGGAGTAACTGATAGCAAGAGGAGAAGACAGACTCGAAGAACCGTGGGCAGCACCTGGGCTGTCAGTAGCTACTGTGGCATGAGATACATAGAGGCCAGCAGGTCGTGCAACCAGATCTTTCCCTCCTAGAGCAGAGTCAGACGATCTCCTAAAGCAAGCCCTCCGTGAGTCTGGTTCTTGGAAACTGATCTTGGTAAAGGGAAGTATAGGTAGGCACACCTATTCATTGTTTTTTTTCTTCTTTCTTTCAAGGAACTTTTATTTTGTTCCCAAATATGTCTAACACTTTCTGTAAAAAGTTTTCATTTTTCTCGGCAAGAAGAATAAGATAACTGTGAGGAGCAACTAAGGGAACTCAAGCCTAGGGGTCCCGTGAGTAAAGATGATAGAAATTGTGGGCTGAAATGAATCTAAGATGATGTTATAAAAGTGGTTATGTCTCCGATCATGCCTCAAAACCACAACGTCACCACCAACAAGAAGGATTCGGGCAGGTGGAAAGGAAGGGAGAAGGGATGACAGAGAACCTACAGAGGCTGAAGGCAGAAATGAGCCTGGTACGTTACGTCAAGTGAAAGACGCCAAACGCAAAAGACCACATATTTCACGACTCCACTTACATTAAATGTCTGGAGAAGGCAAGTCTATGGAGACAGAATATGGGGCTGCGGGTGGGAATGGGGTTAACTGTAAATGAGCATGAAGCGTCTTCCTGGGGTGATAAAAATATTCCAAGACTAGCTTGCAGTGATGGGTGCACAACTGAGTAAACTTAAAATGAATTCTATGAAAATGAAAAAAATGAATTATAAACTTAAAGTAGATGAATTCTGTTGTGTAAATTATGCTTTAAAATGTTTTTAAAAATAAACAACAGCAAGAAATGAGTCTAGTATGAGCAGGAGCTGGCGGGGAAATCGACACGGTTGCAGTGATAAAGACAGAGTCTCAGAGCAGGGAAATAAATTGGTCAAAGTCACACAGCTGGTACGACGTGGGACTCAGTGCGAGGAGGAACTGTCTGGCTCCAAGATAAGGTGATAAGAGAAGTGATGCCAATTAGGAGGCAATATTAGATTAACTGGGAGAGGAGACTGAGTTTGATTGGAAAAGCTACCTGGAATAGTTGTGACTCCAGCAGAAAAGAGGCACGCTTGCTGAGAGTGGCGTTGTAAGAAGCTTCATTTAGTGGGAGGTTTCATAGGTGAATTTTTTGTTTTTTAAATGAGTGTGATTATCTGGGTGGGGTGAAACTAAGTTAGAGCTATCGGAGAGGAAAGGAGAGACATTTTGAAGGAAGAAGAGTCAGGTTATGTGACTGATACCATAGGATTAGTTGTCTATGAAAGTTCTTTGTCAGCTAATAAGTGTTAAAAAATATACAAACAATGAATCTTTACTGTTGGACGTTGTGGAAGCAGTAATCAAGTAAACCGAAAAACTCAAGGTGCTGGAGAGGAAGGCGATCGTCGTGGGCACATCACTGAGCGGCTTGCGGGACGGGTTGTGGGCAGAGAGCAGGGTGGCAGGGACGGCAGCGCCGCACGCCGTGCACCTGAGACACTGCCTGTGTCGCCACCGCCCTGGACACCGCGGTTGCTTGTTATTGAGAGGCTCTGGCTGCATGTGACAGAAACCCGACTCAAACCAGCTGAGGACGAATGGAACGGATTGCCTCACTGCGCTAGAATGTCCAGGAACTGGGTGCTGTAACAGGGTGAGAACCCTGCCTACTTAAATTCCTCTGCTCTGCTTTGCTGTTTTAACTCAACTCAAGGCTGGCTCTCCTTTCTCTGCGGAAAAACATCTGACTCCTCCAGCTGCACCCATTCCTTGCAGTTAGCCGTCCCAGCAATGATGAGATGTGTCCGCCCCAGTCGTTGTCAGATGGGCCACCAGGTGGCCTTCGATTGGTCCCACGTGAATCATATCAAAGAGACAATCCCTGTGGCCGATGGCATTGGTTCTTTTACTGGCCAGGCCCATCCCATGGGGACAATCAGCCTCATTCAAGTCAAAGGGAAAGTGTGGGTTTATAACTAGAAGGTGGGCAAAAGACCAAAAGAACCTCCCAAATGTGCCCATGACAAGATGCAGTGTTGGAATCTCATAAACCCTCTGCAGTGGGTTTTACTGTTTCCGTCTTGGTGATGTGGAGACCAGGCCTTGAACAAACTGAGAAATTTGCCCAAGGGTCTGTAGCTGCAAATAAAATTGTAAAGCTATAGAGATTTGAATTCGGTTTCCTTTGGCCCAAAGCCTAGCTCTTTTGAAGAGAAGAATTGATAGGGAAAGGTATATGCAGAAATAACAAAGGAGGAACGTGTAAGAATCCCTGCTGTGAGATACTAACCTCAGACACATCAACTTGAGTCAGGAGGCAGTGTCGGAAGGGGGGAGATGGGGGAAGCCTGGGGGCTGAGGAGGAGGTTTACGAGGCCCACTTCCGATTACGAACCAGCCACGTCGTGGGAAAGCCAGATTGTAGTTGGAGCCAGTTACTCAGCTTATGGGGTTATTTCAGGAAGCACTCTGTGTCTGGGGATGGCACGGAAGCAGAGACAGCGGGCATTTGGAATGGCCCAGGCGTGGTGTTCGTCTCAGGGGTAATAGCATGGGCGTGGCTCTGTGTCAGGCTAACCTGGGAGGATGAGTCAGCAGGCGCAGTTTGGTCAGCACCGCAGGAGGCGGTGAGGCGTGTCTTGGAGGCTGGGCTGGTGCAAGCTGGCTGCAGATAGAAGCTGGGGAAGGCAGGGTCGGGCTAGCGGAACAGGAGGTGGCCACTAGCAGGCAGAAAGTCTGAATGCCCAGCCGGGCTGTAAGTACCGTGGGTAAGTGCCCGGAGCGCGAAGGAGGGAGAGTGGGGGCCAGGAGATGGAAGCAGAGAGGGAACGCGTCCTCGTGTGCTGGAGGGCAAGGGTAAAACATGGTGAGAGGTGTCAGATAATCTGACACAAGCCCGGCCTTCCTCCAGGGAAGGATGTAGAACAGCTTCAGATGGATGGAGGTGTGTTTTGCCCTGATGATGGGGGGTGTTACAAAGGACCCTTCGGAGTCAGCTGGACCTGGGTCCGAGCCCTGCTCTGCTGCCTCTGCTGCTTGCTAGTTGTACGGCCATGGGCAGGACGTTGGCCTGAGCGTGAGTTTCCTCATCTGTAAAACGAAGAGGAGCGTGCGCTTAGACGCCTACAGCTGCCGTGGGAGAGACACACGTACGTGGGGGGAGAGAGAGAGCCTAACATTTATAGATACAATGGTAGCTTGTGATAAGAAGAGAAAATTTTTTTCGATATTTTGCCCTTAAAAACCAAACCATTTCAGTTACCCTGAGGTAAGTAAAGGTTAAAATCCTGAGTTCCAGTTTGGCTTGAGAAGTCAAAAGTGGGCTGTTTTCACACCAGATTAATTAGCCTAATTTCTTTGAATAATTAAAATTTTATTTAGCAAATTTTTAATATGGTGAAAATCACGCACGTTCTTTTTAAACTGTGGAACCCCGCGTAGGGTGCGCTGGCACTGGACGGGGCTCTGGGAGGGTTTCTCTTTAGGGTTACCCTGGCTGTGCTCGTGGGGACGGCTGTGGGTTTTACACACAGGAGACCGAGAGTGCTCCACAGCGACCCACTCACTCTTTTATTCTCCTTGACCTTACGGATGTCCGATCGCCCTGCTTCAGAAGCATGAGCCATATCTTCTCGTTAAAAACCTTTTGGCTGCATTACATCCGGTCTCTGTTTGCACACTGTGACTCATGTGGATACAACGAAGACAACAGTCATCGAGAGTCATTTGTTAATTGTTAATTCATTCGTTCAAGAGAACTTTGTTTAAAATTTCCGTGCACGAGGCATGAGGAGGTATTACAAGACATGCACACGGGAAGAACGCGTGTTCCAAGACGTCCGGGAACTCGCGGCCTGCTACCCAGCCTGTGAGATGCTGGGGCTCGGACCGCCACTGGGCGAGTGTTTCCCCCTCCATCTGGGCCCCGCCGTGTGTGTGTGCAACAACCCTAGTAGTTCTTTTCTTAATAAGCTTGAGAGGAAAAAAGTCACCTGGGCCTTTCCTTTCTTTGTATTTGAGGTGTTCTTGGAATCGTATTTCATTGCCCTTTGGTGGAACACCTCATGAAAGCCAAACAACACTTTGTGTAAACCACAGACCTCCCTGAAAGGGCACGCTTGAAATTTTTGACTCAGCTAACTTTCTGTCAAGTTCAACGCCCAATGTCAGGAAGGAATTTGAGCATTTGTAGAAAATTCTAACAAATTCTTATAAATTAAAGGAGAATTAAAGAAATTTCATCATAGCCAGTGAGGTTGAAGGGGTTTTGTTTTGTGAAATGTGTCCCCCAGACTTGCTTTCTCTGGCTTTATTCAGCTGTAATTGAAGCACAGCTCTGTGTGAGGTTAAGCGGTGCAGCATAATGACTTGACTCGTGTCTAGATGGTGAAATTATTACCACAGTAAGCTTAGTTAACATCCGTAACCTCATATAGTTGTATTTTTCCCATGTGATGAGAACATTAAGGATTTATTCTGAGTTGCTAAGAGCAACTTTCAAACAGACCACGAAATACCATTAATTAGTCATTGTGTTGTACATTACACCTCAATTTTACTTATTTATCTTATAACTGAAGCTACGTGCCATGTGACCACCTTCACTCAATTCCCCCTCCTCTCGCCCCATGCTTCTGGCAAACAAAACTCTGATCTCTTTTTCTACGTTTTTTGTTTTTTTTTTTCACATTCTACATGTGAGATCATACAGCAGTTGTCTTTTTCTGACTCATTTCTCTTCATATAATGACCTCAAGATCCATCCGTGCTCTTGACAAATGGCAGGATTTCCTTCTCTTTCATGGCTGAATAGTATTCCAGCGTGTGTGTGTATGTGTGTGTGTGTGTGATATATATGTAATGTGATATGTATGTGTGATGTGAGATAGATAGATATACATATATATATATATATATATATATAGTGATATTTCTTTATATATTCACCAGTCAATGGATACAAATTGCTTCTATGTCTTGGCCAATTTATCAATGCCATAATGAACGTAGGGGCGCAGATATCTCTGACAGAGCGACTTTTGTTTCCTTCACATATACCCAGCAGTGGAATTGCTGGATCATGTAGTAGTGCTATTTTAAATTTTTTGAGAAACCTCCGTACTGTTCTGCATAGTGGCAACACCAATTTGCACTCCCGCCAACAGTGTACCAGGGCCCCCTCTTGTCCACACCTCGCCAGGATTTATCTTCTGTCTTTTTCATGCTGGCCATTCTCACAGGTGTGAGGTGACAGCTCATTGTGGTTTTGATTTGCACTTCCCTGTTGAGTAGTGATTTTGAGTACCTTTTCAGCTACCTCTTAGCCATTTGAATATCTGCTTTAGGAAAATATTTATTCAGGTCCTTTTCCCATTTTTTAATTCAATTATTTGTAGCTTTTTTTGCTATGAGTTGTATGAATTCTTTATGTATTTTGGATATCCTAACTGGTTTTTAAATTATTGTTACTGATTTACAGTAGCTGGTGCTCACTGCAGCTCTGCATTTCTAGCTGCCTGCACACCATGGAGGCATAGTGGGGGGGGGGGGGGTCTTTCATAAGTTCTCTCAAATCAGCCTAAGGGACTTATTAAAAGCACAGCATTGCACTGCGCTAAGCACTGTCCCTCATTCTTCCGTGGAGGAAACTGAGGCTTGGAACAGACCAGAAGCCATATTGAGGCCACCTGTTTAAAACAATACAAAGACTTGAAACCAGGTCTCTGGCCTCATTTTTATTGGACATCCTTGGATCGTTTGTTTTAAGTTCCTAGCCATGCACAGCTCACTGGCTGAGCCATGCCCTCCCGAATGCTAAGAGTAGGACCTAACCTTCCCGTTTTCCTACTTGCCCACCAGTCCCTCTTCACATGTAGGTTAATTTTAGAAATACCTTTCTAAAAGGGTTTTAAGTTTCACCAAATTTCCACCGGCTCCCTTTAGCCCCTCCTGATGAGTCAGAGTACTGTAAAGGCTCAGTGAGCCACACTCTCCCCAGAGTAAGCCCATCCATAGAGACGTGCCAGTGTGCTCATGCCACCTCGCCTCGAAGGGACAGGGTCAAACCTGCCAGCAGAGGAGCAGCACAAGCAGAGACCACGAGGGCTGCGCTCACCGCCACTGGCCACCCTTCTCCCCCAACTTGCTGGGATATTGGGCCACATGAGCCCCTTGATGGGTAGCGGGTCTCTTCATTCCATAAAACGCCTCAGCTCTTCTGCCCACGCCCGTAACCTCCGGAGCAGATTAAGAAGGTAGCATTGGCGGCAGGTACCCTTGAGATCCGGCTGGTGTCCCCCAGGCCCATGTGGGTTTCACACGCACTGAAAGCTTTCTGCCTCGGATCCTTGTGTAGCTCTACTTTTCAGCCTGAGGCTTTCCTCTGGTGCCATGGGAGCTTGTTCAGCCAGGACTACGTCTGGGGCAGCCCTGAGCCATGAGAGGTGGGAGCTGGAAGGTCAGTACTCTGACTTTCTCGTCCCTCTCGGACGTTCTGAGGAACGTTCTACCACAGTCCAGCAGAGTTGAGCCCCAGTTTCCTACAAGGATAACCTGTCCATTGACACATCATTTACTGGGTTTTCTCCCATTTTTGTCTCACTATCCCTCCTCCCTCACTTGTGCTTCCTTGGGTCACGTCCCCAAATAACTGCCTAAACGCAAGGGTCTTTCTCAAGACCTGCTTTTGGCGTAACAAACTCAGACAGCGGATTAACCTGTGTTCACCCCTTTTATTTATTGTCTGTTTGTGAGCCAGGGGTAGCATGGTAGACATCTACATTGATGATGATAAACTGATAGTAAAGTTTTAGTATTTTTTCCTTGATTCTGCAGGTCACAAATCCAGTGCTTTTATCTGGACAGGGTTATTGTCTCAGTGGAAGGGAGCTGCTCACCCAAGGTTACGTACCCTCCTCAAGGGGAGCCCACATCAAATAACTGATTAATGCAGGTATTCAAAGCTTGGCCCTCCCTTGCCTCCATTTGATACACCTCTGAAGGGAATTCCCAGCTTTCGAGCCAACCATAGAATCAGGATGGCTGAGGCCTCTGCACCACTGCATTGTAGGTCAACTTCTCATTCTGTCCATCCTTGTTTCTTTCTCCCCAGCGGCCGTCATCCCCAAGAGCACTTCCCAGTAAACCTCCTGCATGCAAATCCCTGTTTGTGTGTCTGTGTCAAGTTGGTGCCAGGAGTGGTCCTAGGAAGCAGACTTTAAAATGGGATTTGGGAGCTGGAGCATCCATTGCCCAGCTGACAATGAGGACTCCATCGCAGGCAGGAAGCAGAGTGCTGACTGCCCCTGGCTTGCTGCTGTGGTGCACTTGCTGGAAGTGGTGATGAGCTGGGATGGGATACCAGTGGAAGGCGATGCCTGGGCTGGTGCAGTATCTCAGGGATTTGAGAAGTATGGGGGAAGTGGTTATCGTAGACCATGGAACCAGATAGCTATTGCTTAGAACTGTTCACGGCTTAACCAACGGAACAAAACAGAGACTCCAGGCACAGACCTACACTTGTAAGCTTGTAGATTATTAACAAAGGTGCCAAAGCAACTAATAAAAAATCATTAAAAAATTAGTTCTGAAATACCTAGAAATCCAAGTGGATGATCATACTCTTGGTCCCTACTTCATGCCATACACAATAATTAAGCCAATAAGAATCTTAGACTTTAATGTAAAATCTGAAACTACGAGGTTTATAGAAGATAATATAGGAGAATAAGTTAGGGTAAGCAAATGTTTCATAAACAGGATAAACAGCAATAGTAATTTTTTAAATGATAAAATGTACCTTGGCAAATTAAAAACTTCTGTTCATGAAGGAACCATAAGAAAATAAAAGGCAGACCACAGACTGTAGTAAAATATTACTTATTATAAGGTATATATTATATATTTAATTAAATCAAAGAAATTAAATATTAAATAAAGATCTCAGATCCAGCTATATCCAAAAATTTCTTCCATTAAAAAAAATTGGCAAAAGATTTGAATGATTCAGATCCTTCACAAGGAAACTTGGCAAATCAGTACCAAAAACTGATGTTGAGTCACAAGGGAAATGCAGATATAGTCAGAATTAGATACCACTTCATAGCTACTAGAATGGCTGAAATTAAGGAGACGACGAACAGTAAATGTTGGCGAGGAGACAGAGCGACTGAACCTCGTGAGCACTGCTGGAGGGAGTGTAAAATCGTACAACCACTTAGAATACAGTTCGGCAGTTTCTTATAAACTTCACCTACCTTATGACCCAGAAATTATACTCCTAGGTATTTACCCAAGAAAAACAAAATAACATATCGAAAGAAAGTTTCATAGCAGCTTTATTCAAAATAGCCCCCAAACTAGAAACAACTCAAATTTCCACCAACAGGAGAATGGACAGGCAAAGTTTAGTGTAGTCATACAATACTGGTCAACAATAAAAATAAACTAAATACTGACATATGCAGCAACACTGATGACTCTCAGAAACGTTATGCTGAAGGAAAGAAACAAGGCACGTAAGAACGTATTGTGTATGAAGGTCTGGAACAGGTAAAGCTAATCTGTAGTGAAAAAGATCACCATAGTAGCTCCTTCTGGGCATGGAGGCTGACTGAGAAGGGGCCCTTGGGAACTTTCTGGGGTGATGGAAATATTCTCTATGTTGATGGGGTGTGGTTATATGGGTATACATGTGGCCATAGTTATATGAGTGTATTCATTTGTCATAATTCATCAAACCTAAAAACCAGAGCATTTTACTGTATGCAGATTATACTTGAATAAAAGAAAGAGTTAAAAGAAAAAATAAAAGCAAATGTACCAAAGACTTTACCAACAATATGGATAGAGGCTTTTTTGACGTTAATTAGATTTCATTTTTTTCCCTTTAAATTATTTGTTGAGCAAATGATCATATTAGAGAGTGTTACCTAAGTAAATTGCTATTACATATTCCTAACCTAAAAATCTCTTCTGAGACAAAAATTAAAAGTACAGACCAAAATGCATAAGTGAACTTGTTAATTTAAGTGTTGAGTGTTATATTTAAAGGTAAAAACATCAAATGAAACCAAAATGGGCCAAGAAATTATTGCACACTTTTATGAAGAACTATTTCATAGCTAAAAATATTAAGTAATTGTTATATAATGAGGAAACAGTAATAATATGTTAACATTTTTTTAGTGAACAACAGAGAATTGTACGGATAGCATGATTTCATCCGTGCAGGTAGCATGTGAATGGAAAACTCTGGACAAATCTACACTGGATTGTTAGTACTGGTTATTCTGGGATTGCAGGTGGCTTTTTAAAAAATTCTTTTTAAACTTTATTTTCCACATTTCTACTTACTTCTTTTATAATATGAAATAAACTTGAGTTACAAAGTTTTACAGTAAAACAGAAGTTAAACCTAACAAAGCCCTGAGCTTGCTTTCTTTGTCCGTCTTTGGTCACTAACTCTGGGCAAATCAGCTATAGAAACACATGGGAAACCCACCAAGCTTTCTCAGAAATCAGCTGCTCAGTTCTTGCAGAAAGAGGATACTGAATTCAATTTTTTTTTTTTTAACCTTCCTGATGAAAGCGGCTCTTCTCTCTCCTCTGGCTCTCTCCCTCATCTCTCCTCTCCATCCTGCTCCAATTCTGCTGGGCTCTGAACCATGAAGAGCAGTGACGCTCTTTAGGAGACTAGCAAACACTGATATCACCAACTTCCATGCCGTTCTAAAAATACATTTAATTTGGCTCCATTTCTTAGTCTGCAAACCTGGCTTAATCAAAATTGGAATCAGTGCAATAAGAAGTCATGTACATCTCAGCCCCACTGTTTGGTTATTTTGCTGAAATTAAGTGAGCTGGGGATTCTGTAAGGGATCGCCCCGCACTGGAAGGGTTTCTACAAGCTGGCAGGCATCGGGCACAGTGATTGCTATAGAAAAACAATTTTAAACAACAAATCAGTTCATTAAAACCAAGGCAATGAAGAATTGCATGTAAGAGGAGGAGTAAGAGAGTGAGGGAAGAAGGAGGAATATCAGAAATCTCTCCATGAGGCTTTATTTTATTTACCCAAAAGATGCTACAGAACAGTGCTCATAAAACAGGTCTGCAAAGAGACTCTCTACAGAAAATGCCGCCTTGCCCGCTTCACTGGCAGTTGAGTTCACAGTAGAAATACATTCAATTCCACATAGTAATAGTGCTTTAATAACAGATGAAAATATGTTTTATGGTGTGTGTTGATAACTAAATGCTTATCCTATATATAGAAACTCAAATAATTGGAATTTCTCATAGCCAGCATCCAGTTGAGACCACTGGAGAATACCTTGATATAGAAGGTTAAAATCAATAGACTGTGTTTTGGTTATTTTTCAGAAGATGTCTGCTGTATGTTTAATATACTATATTTGTATTATGGGCTCTGGTTCCTGTAAATCTCAGGTCTCTCTTTCTTGAATGAATGAGGAGATAAGCAATTGAATTTGAAAGATACTTTATGCAACAGAAAAGCAATTTTGTTCCTGGTTATCAGAGGGCAAGAAGTGAACTAGCAATTGAATGCTAAATATTTTTAACCCTTGGGATTCTGATTTACTCTCTGGGCTCCATCCATCTCAGTGATAATGTTCCATATGACGGAGGAGTATTTTGTTGAAAGTTTAGTCAGTTTGAAGTAATTACCTTTTACTGCTAGTGGATGTGGATCTGTGTCACAGGAGCTCAGATTTTCATCTTTATAGGAGGAGAGGAGGAAGATTTCCATTTCTTGCAATGAGGACGCATGGATACTGTTTTGCCCTGATGAGAGCCGCTTCGTAAGAGACTTGTGTTGGTTTGAACTGTTATTCGTAATGGTCTCTGACATTTTCCCACATTTCCCGCTGAAAATCTTACTGTCCTGCTCCATTTGTTCTTCTCAAATAAGTTTTTAGAGAATGATATGACTTACCGAGTACTTGTTTTAAATTTCTTATTCCCGAATCTTTGAGAACAGCACTCTATTGATGATATATTGATACAGCTGACGCTGCTTTAAACTCAGTAATTCTGAAAACTGTGCCAGGACAAAAGGTGATGTTTTTTGGCTTAGCTGGTATCACACTCATGGTAGCCAGCCTCCAAGATGGGCCCCATAATTTATTCTATTAATAAAACTGGGTCTCTGCCTTTAAGAAGCTTATCATGGCGCAGAACAACGGATGTGGGAAAGGAATGCACAGACTCTCCATTCCGACCCCTGCTTCTCGGAGACACTGATTGTTCGTGAATCAGCTCTGTTACCCACTAACTCTGCCACGAGGGCTCGCACTGGGGGAACAGCTCTTGACTGCGCCCTGTGCAGATTAGCTGCTCAGGTTCTCAGGCTGATTTCATAAGATGTATAGTTTAGTTGAGGAGGTAAGACCTGGTAGTAAAAGTTTAAATAATAGGAGATTTCAAAATGACAATACTAGAACAGATCTAATGAGACGCAGAACATGAGTGTTATTGACATGAGCGGATACTGATTGTCACAGTGTGCAAAAGAAGGTGGGATTCCTCCAGGTAGGTCACCAGGCAGATCACCAGGTAGATCCTCCAGGCAGATCACCAGGGATTTTTTTTTCTTTTTTTGAGGAAGCAGTATTGTGAGCTTGGTCTTAGATACCAAATAAGATTTGGATCGGTTAATCGGAAGAGGAAGTTTGAAATGCATAAACACGAGAAGCCCAGTGAATGCTTAAAGACAACAGTGTGCAGGGTCTGGTCAGAGGAAGAGCTGGGGACAAGCCTGCAAAGGGAGTTTGGGGCAGGTTGTGAGCAGCAAATGAGAATAATGTACGGGAAAGAGCTCTGTAAACTTCAAAGCAGCATGGAAATAGAAGAAAATATTATTACAATAGCAGAGACCGAGGTGGTTGCCAGTGAAATAATATTTGACTTAGGGCTTTGTTATTTCTTTCAAAGAATGGGTGTTTGAAGATCATTGCTTTGAGCAGCTCTTCTCCATGCTCTGTGGCCTGCAGCTGTCTTTCTCTCTTATTGACTTCTTTTCAGCCACCTTTAGTACAAATGGTGCAACTGTAGGAAAACTTCAAGGCTTTGCTCTCCAATTCCTCTAAAGGGTCTTCATCTCTTTAAGAGTTTAGACTTCTCTTTGTAACTGTGGCAGCTGCAACCCCCAGAGGCCCACATAGCCTCCAGGTCTGTTTACCACTCAGCAGGGATTTGTTTACCACCTGGTAGGAGAGGAGTCAAGAAGATAAAAGCCAATCAGGGAAGCAGAAAGACAGAACCAGGCAGAAAATACCAAGAAAATAAGATTAGAAACAGGAGGCTCAAGTAGAGTTGACTTTAGCAATATGGTGACCCTGGGAAGCCCGCTGAATGCACATGTCAAATCACTGGATCCTGCAGGTTGTTAGAGACATATTACATCTCAGAAGATTACTTTGTGCCTACGGAACGTGCACCACCATTTTAAACTTTTACGTTTTAAAAAAGTCCCCAATCACTTCATTTTCTTTTAAGTTCCCAAATACGTTTCTGGCTCCCACATTGTAAGTTGGCTGTTCAGATTGTATTTGGGGTAAAGTCTGACCTGGGCTGATGAATACTTAATAAAATACATTTCGTTTTGAAATGCTAAGACAACAAGATTCTTCTTTAATATAATTCTTTGATAACCAAAGTTTATATTGAGAGATTTTGAGGTACCATGATATCCTGAAGTAACATCTGAATCCACAGATCAAGTTATTTTAAGCCCAGCGTAAGTGCATTTTACTTTATCTGTCTTTGAAAATTGGTGATCTGGTTATGGCATGGATTCGGTTATTTTTCATTAATTAGAACAGCCAATGGACCAGAAATTCTGGTTATCAAAGAGCCTGGAAATTCAAGGTTTTAGTGTAAGAGTATCTTATAGGTTAATGCATATTATTTATAACTTTAAAGATGAAAAAGATGGATGAGATATTTTGCTCATGGAATCATTTAATATGTATGCTTTTTATAATCTATTTTTAGTCACTGAGAGACTCTAAATATGATACCTTCAATCTTGCTAATTCACCTGAATATGGAGTAAGATAAATGATTTTTGAGCGTTTAAAAGATACAACTTTAAATCATTGATTGAACTGGTTGTTTATAGCTGGGAACAACTGTTTCTTAGAGGCTGGATGTTTATTGTGTATGACTTACATTAAAGGATAAACAGGGTATATAATTCAGAATGTCTTAAATTGAAATTTGAGACCATCTCACACTATTAAAACACATTAATACATCATTTGTTGAATACCGTTTGTTGAGCACCTACACATTTTCTGGTAACGATGTTAGCCGGAGGTATTTTTCAAATGTCAACATTTAGAAATCAGGTGGAGAACAATGAATTAATTGCTCCATTTTGAGCAGCAGGCTGGTAATTATCTTTCTAGAAAACAAATGCATTATTATTTGTTTTGATGAGGACAACACCTCCACTTATCGGGAGTTCCCAATAAATGTCATTCAGAATGAAGCACGGAGAGCAGTCATGGAGAAGGCAAGCATGCCTGGGAAGCAAGGAGGGGCTCACGCTCAGTAACTGGTCTTGGGCTATTTTGTCAGCCCTTTGCTACACTTTAAAACCTGACGGCCTGACAGACCGTGGCTACGTCAGAGATTCCAGGTAGAACTGGCAGAAAGGTAGCTGCGTCCTGTGGAGCTTGTGGGAGAAGGTGGGAAGATGATTAGCGTTTATTAGCCATCCTAAGGGTCTGCGCACACACCTTTCGTAGGGGCTCTGAAGTTTGCCATTTACTCCTCACTGACCCCTTTGACCTTTAGCCTTTTCTTCCTTCCAATTAATTTAAAGTATTTCTACAAGAAATCATATTACCAAGCTTCTACCCCGACTAATACATTGGAATGACTTCTCAATACACTGTGCATTTGACCCAAGACATCTGAGTTTTTTCCAACCAATTTTCATTACTTGCTAGTAATGTCTACTCTTGTCAAGTGGACTGGGTGTGCCTTTTCTTTCCATAACTATTTTCCTCCCTACCTGGGGAGATATTCATTTATTATACATGAGTTGTCGCTACCAGCTTTTTGTACCATGCTGGGCGCTGGTAGTATTTAGATTCCAGCAATCTCAAAAAGGAGCCCATAGTCTAGAGAGGACACAGGCACCTAAGTGATCACAGAACAGAAGAAGAAGTGCTGATACAGTCACGATGAACCAGGGCATGGGGGCATGGAGGAAGGGGTTACCAGCTCCCTCTGAAGGATCCCAGAAAGCCTTCCCAGGAAAGGTGATGCTTGAACAGTTTCGTGAAAGAGGAACATATACGTTTCATATGTAAAGAGTGGAGAAATAACAACAAAAAAATCAAGACATGATTTGGGAAACAGCAAATAACAGTACAGTTGGAATGCTTACAGTGACAAATGAGACACGGAGAAGTAAACAGTCAAGTCGCATATAGGCACAGTTTGAAATAGAAATTAATTCAGAGATTCTCTTCAAGATGGCAGAATGAGCTGATGTGTGGGAAGGTCCCCATCCAAGCTAAATAAATGGAGTGTTTTTAAAAGCATCGGTTTCGAAAGCTTGTTGGGAGGTTCAAGCAGGAGAGCGCAGCTCCCCAGGCCCCTTTGACTGAAGGATGGTCCTCCTGTATCGGGAAAGGTTGTCCTCTGGGGCTGAGCACGCAGCTTCGGGAGGGACACACTTGCAGCAGTGAGGAGGGAAGGGGACGCCCACCTACCCAGCGGATCTGCCGAATCAACCCTGGTGATCCATGGGTGACAGATGTCACAGCCAGATTGCCCTCACATTCTGAAAGTATTATTCTGAGCACAATACCAAGAAAGGGAATCTCCGGAGCCAGGGCTGAAAGGGGGACCCCAAAGCAGTGGGCGGGACTTGAAGCCCCACTGTCTGTAGAGGTGCCTCCTCATAAGGGCTGAAGTGCGGAGCTACGTCATTTGTATGTCAGACAAACACAGCCTGGGCTGCAGAACAGACTCAGGAGGAACAGTGGGCACTGACGTCAGGGCGGGGCGGGAAGCGTCCCGCAGACCCTGCTCGGTCCTGCTGTCACTGTCACTGCTTTCTAAAGTGTCTGTGTTTTTAGTTTGAGCTCCCCTTTAGCCCACGGTTTGTTTAGAGGAAGAGCTGGCGTGCCGCTGGGTGGGTCCCCTGTGGCGGGGATGGGGTCTGTCTTCTGAGCGCAGGGCCGCCCCTTTCGTCCTCACCGTTGCCATGACAGGGGACTTGTTTCCAGTCCCCGAACCTTCCCAGCAGTCTTTGGGGTCAGAAGTCTCACTTTAGGAAACTGAACGGGACCTGTTCCCCTGAGGTGAGTGGGGGTGTGAGCAGGGCTGTCCCCACCGGGCAGAGTCACCGCAGGATAAAATGACCATTCTGCCAGTTCCACCTGCTGTCTTCCAAGCGTCCGCACGGTTTTCTGGCAGACTTTGCATCGTCCTCTTTTGTCCGTGCGGCCTTTGTTGTCGGTTTGTCCCGCTTGTTTTATTTCCCACGTCCCCCACAGGTTCCTCACTGTCTGTGTTTCTGGCCCCTCGCTCCCTCTCCCCCACGTATTCCCGAGCTTTCCAGCCTTTTGCAATCTATTTGCCTATTTATTCTGCGAGTTCACTGAGATTTTGCAAAAGAGGAGGGGTGAATGCATGTGTTTACTCAGCTCTCATGAAGAAGAAAACTCTCTTCTCTATCTGTTGTCTAGTTTGGATCCCTGATTCTTTAAAACCTAAGGAAACTATTACTTACTAAGGATGTTCCATAGCGGCCGAAGAAAGGGGAAACTGTTCCAACTACCGGGAGGACAGGAAACTGTTGTTTCCCGCACTTACTTGATATTTCCAGATAGCGCTGGTCCCTCAGGAGTCAACTCTGGGGTGCCATGGGGCCCCCTGGTCTTAGAGATTCCATCTGCTGAACTGCGACGTCCTCCCACACCTGCCGTCTTAGGAAGCCGCTCAAGGACGGCTGCACTGACCGTGACTGATGAGTCATTTTGTCAGTTTAGCAAAGGGAGGGCTTTCGTAGCAGCCTCTGAGACAGCTTCGATTCGTGTGGCTGTGTCACTGTGTTTAAATAGCCCCTTTTCTGTCTAGTCCAGAGCAGGAAAAAGAAAAAAAAGAGAGAGAGAGAGAGAAAGGATTCAAAAACATTACTTAGAGAGCTTTATATAAGTGATTCCTGGAATCTGGGAGCCTAGAATATTTGATTCAAACCTGGAAAAAAAAAATCTACAGATTGGAGATGAGCAGAAGTGGCCGGTAGCAGCAGAGCAGGGGCTGCATTTGAGAAGGGACTGCTTTCCCCCGGCAGCAGCTCAGGGGTTCCTGTCTCCTAGCGACCAGATGAGGAATCTGTAGTAGGATTGCCTGCCTAGGGTCATTTACAAATGAAGCCCAGGCGAGCTTCCTGCAAGGACTGAGGAACCCAGCCAGGGCCGGCTGCACGTTCTGCTCTGGTGCAGGAGCTGAGGGGGAGCCAGAGCCACAGCCACAGGAGGGGAGCTGCCGCCTGGCATGTCTGTTCCACCCATGTGTGGGGGAGAGGGCTTCAAGCATTAGCCAGGGGTGGAGAAAACCAGCACAGATCACAGGGTTGTCAGTAAAGTAAGATTTCCTCTCCTCTGAAGACCTCCGTGAACTCTTTAACCCTGGGGATGCCATGGCCCCTGGGGGGAAAGGAAATAGGAAAGTCACTTGTGTCCCCTCCCTTCACTGTAGGCTTTGAACTTGAAGCAGACCTGAGCTGGGGAAATGGGGAAAAACTTGAGATCTGAATGCAGTGAAGAGCTTTGAGATGACCAAGTGTGTGACATCATACTTGGTAACTAAATTAATGACAGGAGACTCCCAGGGATTAACATGTCTACACAGAACATCTTAATGGCCAAGAGTGCCCAGGGCATCTGTGAGACCCGGCTGACATTTCCTCAAGGCAAAGAGTAGAAATACCACAGGCCGTTTCAGGAGGGCACCTTTCTTACTATCATGATGTCTTACTTGCTCAAAGCAACGTGACTTCAGACACAATCCGCAACCTGCCTCGGGCTGGTACCGCCCACTGCGCGCTGGCCCCCATCTCTGTCTGGCTGCGAGTTTTCTTAGGCGAGGTCTGGGGCATGACAAGGCGGGGTCTCAGAACCCTCGTCTCACCGCAGCCCGTTGTCACAACCCTGAATCTTGGTTCTGCTAACTGGAGCCTTAGCAGTCTCTGTAGTTCAGAAATTTGAGCTACTCTTTCCTTTTTCTAACCTTAAAACCCTAGACGGGAGGGAAGAAAAGGGATCTTCAGATCAGTGACTTCTCAAGTGAGTGCCCTGCACCAGCAGCAAAAGCGTCACCTGGGAACTTGTTATGAACGCACGTTCTCAGTCATTTTGCGTGAGAAACGCTGGATCTGACATCTAGCAATCTAGATTGGGGCCAGCCCAGTAGGTGGCTTCGACATACACTGAAATCTGAGTACCGCAGGTGCTCAGTGGAACCTCCACTTACTAAGCTGTATTACACACGCAGTATTTCTAAATATCTTTTGCGCTTTTTAAAACTGAGGGGTATTGCTTGGCACGGTATCAATCATTCGGAAAAACATGACTGTATATGATTGCTTTCTCATTCTGCATGATGTGATTAAAATACTGCTCGGCTTCCTGGAGGACAGAATTTCTGAAACGTGTTGCTTGAGCAGAGGTGAGTCTCTGACTGTCTGAATTTCAGATGAAGCATCTCCTAGTGATAAAGCAGGAGCCCCGGCATCAGAGAGACCTGGGTTTGCGTCCTGTTATTTGCTTCTTGCTAATTGTATGACCTTGAGTAAATTGTTTAAAATTTCTAACCTCCGTTTTATAAATTAAAAAAAAAATAATTGAAATATAGTCAGTTTACAATGTTGTGTCAGTTTCCGGTTTACAGCATCATGTTTCAGTCATACGTATACATACATACATTCTTCTTCATACTCTTTTTCATTATAGGTTACTACAAGATATTGAATACAGTTCCCTGTGCTCTACAGAAGAAATTTGTTGTTTATCTGTTTTATATATATTAGTATCTGCAAATCTCGAACTCCCAATTTATCCCTCCCCACTCCCTTCCCCAACCCCGGTAACCATAAGTTTGTTTTCTACATCTGTGAGTCGGTTTCTGTTTTGTAAATAAGTTCATTTGTGTCTTTTTTTTTTTTTAAGGTTCCACATAGTTTTATAAATTTTGATACTAGGAGGACACAAAAAAAGTACTAACCTTATAGGACTGTCAAAGGGTTAAACGCTACACTGCACACGTGATGTGCACAGAACACTTAACCCAGGGCTGGATGAGCTGTGAGCTCTCGGTCGGATGGCGGCTGTTATGACTGTAAGTGGGATGTCCTCCGCACAGCTCGGACGGCACCGCAGGGACCCCAGTCTATCTCCAGAAAACAAAGCTTGCCAGAGATGTGCCACCTTCCGAGAAGCCCAGGAGCTCAGCAGTTGATTCCTCCCAAAGGCCACGAGGGCCCCCGATTTTCTCAGAGCTCACAAGGCTCCGCATTCAGAAGTTGGCCCAGTTCTTCCTGTACTTTTTCTTTTTTTGCAGCTGACTCAGCCTCAGTGGGCCGTCTGAAACCTAGGAATCGGGCAACCTTCTTGTGCTTCCCAGCAGCCGTGAGTGTTGGAATTGACAGGGTCCCCTGCTTGGCTTTGGGGACAGGCCATGCTTACACGGCTAGTTTTCTGCTCCAGGTCAGCAACTCCTAAAATAATAATTATTAACAAACAAAACACTTAGTTCCTTAGTCTGAAAGTATTTGAATTCTAGGTAATTGCTACCAAAGAGTTTTGGCCTAGAATAATAAGTATGTATCGCCCTGCATTTGGGTTACTAAATGGGCCCTTGAGGTGATTTTCTCAGGACAAAGGCCATATTTGACTCTTCCCTTTTCTGTGAGAAAAAAATACTTCGAACTTTAATGTTCTTAGCGTTTCTATCAGTCCCATCAAATTTTAAATGTATAGCAGCTAGTGTCATAGAGTAATTCAGAACAATGGACTGAAAAAACTCTATCATCAAAATCCTAGCTCTGCCTCACGCAACTGATGCGATGTGGGAAGTCGGGTACCGTCTCGAAGCCGCCACTGCAGCTTCTGAAGGACAAGAAGAGTCCAAAGAGTGTCTCCTTCACTGTGTTGCTGGGGAGGAGATGTGAGAAGTCAAAGGTGAAGCATTTAGCTGGGTGTCTGGTGCGCGGAAAGACTCTGAAGTTTTAGTTGTCGTGTTGGGGCTTGAGCAGCAGACATCAAGCTGGGGTGAGAGGGCAAGACAGTGACTGGGGGTTAAGGCTGCGAAGGATAAAGGGGACAAAGCCAGTGAAGGCAAGAGCTCACCTGACGCCTAGAAAGAGAGGGGAAGAAGGACTGGGCAGAGCGAGTCTCAGACTGCAGGAAGTCCTGGCCAGGCTAACAGGATGTCTTCAAGCCAGACTTGTCGCTCAGAGGAAGGCTGCATCCTCCAGGAATGGGCCACGGCGAGCACCCTGCCACGCGTAGTCATTGTTGGGAGCAGCAGGGAAAGTGTGGCCTTGGCGCAAAGGTGACGGTGGAGCCCCAGGGGCAGTCACTGGAGCTCTCTGTCGACGTGACTTCCGCGAGCTGAGCTCTGAGCTGCGCGTATTCACGGCCATCTCATTGCCTTTGCTGTTATTAAGGACGGGTCAGAGCTGCCTGAGACAAAGGTGCAGATGGCCCTGCCCAAGAGATGCAGTCAAGGGGTAAAGAGAGGTCTGAAACCCAAATCCTGCTGCAGCTGCTAAGCTACGCACCTACGGAGCAGGTACACCTGGAGGGGGCGGCTTTGCCTAATTCACACAAAGGTGATCTGGTCAGGGATGTCTGGCCAAGGCATTTTATGTGACATTAAGACATGGAAATTTTGAGGATAGTAATATATGTGTGTGGATAGAAGGGTCTCCAATAGTGAGCAGGAGGGGGGTTCTCCAATGAGAATCCATTGGGAACTCACCCTGGAAAATAGGAGGCCGTTAGCATAGCATTAACTTATTCTCTGGAAGAAGGGGCAAGAGCTGGAGGGTCTTTTACAACCAAAAATATGAGTTTTGGTAATTAATCATTTGAATATAAAAGTGTCTCTTCTATTGAAAGCAATCAAACTCATCACCTAGTGAGAAGGGTGATGTTCTAAAGACTTCATTTATCTCATTTCCTTTGTACTCAGCGGTGTCTGTGCAAATTGCTTATAAAGTGAAAAGCATGGGGGAAAAGGCACAGAGAAGGTTTCCGAGGAAAGCTTTATTTTAACTCTAGGCATGAGTCTTCCATTTATTATCAGAGGGAACTATATCAAATATTCCTGTGCTGGAAACAATGATTAAAAGCACCTTTTCATTTGATTCTACAAAACAAAAGCGTATAAGCTGTTACAAAAAAAAAAAAAAAAAATCAACCAGCGCCAGGCCTTCCAACTCTGAAGAGATGGATGACCCCGTGCGTGACAGCGTGCCGCCGGGTACCGGCTGGTTCTGTGCACCGCGGACACCTGGAGCAGGGGCACCCGTGACGGGCTCACACATGGTGATGAATTAGTTAACGGGCCACATAATCTTCATACGCTGCAGCTAAGATTTCAGGTATTTTAAATCTAAATGAAGGCACTTTGCTTATCCTGTGTAAATGGAACTTACAAACAGAACTGCAATTTCATTTAATAGCTATAAACCATTACTCTAATGGCTTGACAAATACCTGTGAGGATAGACTGCAATATTTCATCCAAGAAAGGACTGAATATTAAATAAATGTAACCTCCCAACGGGTTCTACTTTAACCCCCTACTAATTTTGGAGGGTGGATTTGAGAGCTGAAAGCATTTTAGAGTAAATGTTAGGGTGGCTGCAGCAGGTTCTGTGGTGCAGATTAGCACTTCATCCCGGTAATCACAAATCCTTTCTCCATCTTCCATTATCAATTCAAACTCATCATTGTAAAGAGCGGAACTTAACTCCGGAGTTGGAAACACCATGGCTTCATGTCTTACGTCCTGCTGGGGGACTGACGCAATTAACTAATTTCTCTCTTCACGCTTAGTACTTATTTACTTGTTTAGGAAAAGAAGCTCCAAACACCAACCACTTAGAGGTCTCCTCGAGGCTGATACCAGTGGAGTCAAAAGTGCACACCCAGCAAAGTGGGGAGATGGATCATCTTTCCCTGGTTACACAATGTATCAGAGGTTCCAGCTCTTGATTCAAAGAATACAGTGTCATCAAGGGACTTTCAAATAAGAGGCCTCATAAGTTGGAAAACTTGAATGATGTCTAGAACCAGGAAAAGAGTGGTTTCTGTAATTATCTTCGGTAATTAAAGATATTTTTGATGCTGGCTGATTTTAGAGTGAGAGAAAATAGGACAATGCCCCTAGGACAGATGTGTTCCAGGAGAAATTTGATTAAAAAAAAAAAAGGGACAGTTTTCATGCTGAGCATAATAAAAATTCAGTTTCATTTGATTCATACTTTTTTTCTTCTGAAGGTGTATCACTTATACACACTACATACGAACATTTGATGATTAGAAAAAAAAGAAAAAACTATGGTGGGCGACACAAAATTGATCACATTGGTAATGACCAGCGTGAGTAGCAGCCACAAACCCTTTAATTATAGCTGGCGTAAAAGACCTGAAACGGCTTGTAATGGCTGCTTTCATTCTGCAGTTCTGTTTTGTGTTTGACAAGAGGAAAAATGTGCTGAAAGCTTCCGATTACCTATAGCAAATACCAGAAAACCAATCAAAAGGCAATTTAGATTTTTAGCAAAGTGTGACTTATCAATTTACCCAATAGAGCTTTTATTTTTTTCTTTTGAAGCTAATTAAATGGTATAAATAAAAAAACCCACACATTTCATTTCACAGGAACACAGATTTTGACTAATAGAATGGACCAATAAACCAGACCAGTCTCAGGTCTTTCCCTAACGGGAAGATTGTCCCTGTCACTACCCCTGTTCATTTCCTGAGCCTCTTCTTGGTTTCCAGGTTTTCCTACATTCAGCTGCTGCACCTGCAGTGTACCCAGAAGCTGCTGGGAGGAGACCCTGTTTCCGACAACAAAGCCGGCGTGGGGCGCAGCGCTGCGTTCTGATGAAAAAATAACATCCCTATGAATTTTCTAAATTGCATAATGTTTCTTCAAATGACAGGAAAAGGATACAAATACATATAATGAACCGAACTGAGGCATAAATTAGCCCCCTTTGTAGCATGATGGGGATTGAACAAAAAAAACCAGAGTACGTGAAGGGTGAATCTCCATCCTCCTCCCACCTCTCCTACCCGTCCCTGGCCCCCTAGACAATCCACTCTGGCTCAGCAGCACATCTTATTTGTCCACAGATGGACCAGCAGCCTCTACCCAGAATCCACTGGTACGTGCATACACTGGTGTCAAAACAATTTTCCTCCCACAGAGCTGGAGATGCTTGTGAGCCCAGGCGCGCACACACGGGCACGCACTCACAAGGAGGAGTGGGAAAAGGGTGTTTCAGACTGAGAAGAAGTGCTTCCTCCCATTTTTAGAATGGACCAGCCGTAGACAAGTTCCTTTTTTATCACTGCGTTCATAGATGTGTAATTCTTAATGGCGAGTTCTTTTTCAAGAGAGGTTCCTGTGGCACCTGAAAGTTGAGCTAGCTCTCCATTAAGGGGAAAGAAAGAAAGAAAAAGCTGCCTCTGCTGCATTGGAACTTGCTTTTCATTGGAAAGATGCTGAAGGCAGAAGTGTACGAGTGCCTGCCTTTCAGTATTCCATTTGCAAGAACATCTCTTCATTGATCTCTGTCTGTACGTCCCGAAAGCGTGCAGCGTTAATTTGTTTTTTGAGATACAGATCACATGGTGTTGCTAACACGCACGCTTCCCATTGAGGTTCTGGGTAGTGTGGTTTATTCTGACTTCTTCTGCAGCAAACTTACATCTGCTATTGAAGACAGAACTGTGTATAAATCCAAACAAACAAACAAAGCAAAACCAGTTCCTATGAAGGCTGAAGTCCAAGCACCCTTGATAGCAGTTTATTTCACAGCGGAAATACGTTTTGTTCTGACGTGTGTGGGTGCTGAGAGTTAATTTCCTAGACAACTTTGTGGTGACAAGTGCTGATCTCGTTCACTGAATTCAAAGAAAAAAATGGAACTTTCACATTGATGTGTTTTGCTAAATTTTAAAATATGAAGGAATTTTTGAAATTAAAATTCTACATCTCCACTTTTTCAAGTATAGGAAGAGTTTTGTAGATGGAGGGTTTTTCAAATTTTTTCTTGATGTTACTGTTTTGAGTACTACCAACATGCTGCTGGCTCTTGCATCAGAACCTTTATTAGCATCGTTGCATTTTGCATTCTCAATAGACCACCCAAATATGTATTTCCCCCATTTCACAGATGTAGAAACTGAGGCTCAGAGGATTTTGACGGTTTACCCATAGTCAGGGCAGACTACGTTGCCTGCCCATTGGTTCAGTATTTATTCAGAGTGATTCTGAATGCTTCAGGTTCAAGAAGGTCATGATTTTAAATCTCACTGGGCTGATAAAACAGGCATTACACTGAGGGTTTATATTACTATTTCCATGGCCCTGGAACTTCATATGCATAAAGTGTTATTTTCTGACATTATGTAGCTTGAGTTATTTTTATGGTAAGTCCATTGTAGAGTTTGATACATATTTAAACAAGAAAAAGGATATTAAATCTTAAAAGATCATTTATATAAGATTAGAGAGGCTATCCTAAATACACACATGTGGATAAGGGAAATGTTAACGAAACTGCATCTCGTATCTGAGTCACATTCTCTTTCTGCTCTTCTCTCTGAAAAGTTTTTCAATCACCATTTTTTCACTGAGGGAGAAAGGCATTTGGCTCATTCTTTTCAGTAGGTCCTGAAATACTGGTGATGTTAGACTACATGCAAAACAGGCAATTTAAAGACGTCCAAGGATGGCCTTGACGTTTACACGCTTTAGAGATACCTGATGGTTGTAGGCACATTGCAAACAGTTTTTTTTTTCTCCTTTTCTTTTTATCTACGCAGGTGTAAACCAAGCAAGAGCTATGGGGAGCTCCCAGGATGGACCCTCCCCCTCTCCCATGTCCTCTGTTGTAGCTCCTCTCTGAAGTACCCAGGTTAACAGCATCTCATGCACATTTCCTGAGTTGTTTTGCAGATGCTAAAACCCCCACCAAATAGAAGAAATTAACCCCCTGATGACCAGGAGCATGTAGCCCCCACACCGATTAGAGCCTGAGGACTGACAATGTGACACTGCCCTATCACCTCACTATCAACCAGTCAGAGGATTGTGCACGAGCTGATCACATAGCCTGAAACTCCCTGCCCTCACCTGGCCTTTAAAAATGCTTTCCTGAAACCCATTAGGGAGCTCAGGGGGTGGGGTGGTGCTTTGAGCACTAGCTGTCCAGGCTCCTTGCTTGGAGCCCTGCAGTAAACACTGCACTTTCCTTCACCACAACCCAGTGTGAGTAGATCGGCTTTACTGCACGTGGGTGAGCGGACCCAAGTTTGGTTGGGTAACAGGAGTACACCTCAGACTCTTACTGCCAGGCCCACAGAGGAAATGATCCTCTTTTTGGTTGCCTGCATCTTCTGCTCCACCGTTTTCACTCTAGGTCCTGCCTGGGTGCCCTGAGGACTCTTGGATCTCAGCACACATCCAGCCTGCAGAGCTGTGTTCCATGGCTCACTGGTTGGGAAGCTCTGGTTCTGTTCAAGAAAGGGGACTGATTTCCCACAGAGCAGTCCAGAGGTGCCCACCCAGCAACCTGACCCTTTTCAGGGTCCAACTTTGTGGAGCCTTCCCTCAAGTTTGCCCAGACAATTCCTCTTGCATCACCTCCTCCTCTCTTTCCCCCTCCTATTACTGCCTTTTCTGGCCTAAGACTAGAAACCTAAATTTATAACAGGAACATTCAGGGAGCCTCAGGTGGAGCAGGGTATGGGCTATACTCTGAGATGACGAAGGAGAATCTCAAGTCAGTTTTCTTTAGAACAACTGCTGCCTGACTCTCATTGGCCCCCTTGTCTACATGTTACTGGACAATGAAACTTATTTTATCGTCTCAATATTTTAGCCACGTTATGGGCCTAGATGGAGAAATTCTAAAGGAGGAATCAGCAATAATAGGCGGAACTTCATTCCTGATCTTTTTTATATTTCGTTTTTATTTATATTTGCAGTAAAGAATTATAGGCTTGAGGTCATAGAACTGTGAAAAGTTAGAATAATGAAATTGGAAATAATATTTTTATTTTCTCTTTCTTTGTCTTTGCTTTTTAGTGAGTGATTATTTTCAGTGAGCAAAACATTTTTTTTTCTTTCTGTCACTATCAAGGGAGTGCGCTGACTATAGAAAACCTATGGTAAATTACAAAGACTGACGTTCTTAATTTATTGTTCCAGTGTCAGTTATTGTTTTAGCTGTGAGGATATTGGGTACATACTGGTTATAAAATAATAAAATAGTCTGGAGACTATTCTAGGTATATTTTTTGATTGTCTCTCTCCTTTTTGTACACTTTTATTATTCTGGTCCTTTAAATCTTGATGTTTGTTTACCTGGTTTCAACCAAAAGTTATTCTGTCTCCCTCCACGAGGAGTGAGTATGTGTGTGTGTGGTGGGGGTGGCCGGGGTATCAGGGGAGCAGTCCACATTCCTGTAGCTATTAAGCAGAGCCACCTGAGAGTAAGGTAGACTTCTTCGTCAGAGATGTTGATTCCCCTGCTAGCTACTAGGTGATTCTGAGCGCTCAAACATTTGTGCTGCATACTGAGAAAGGACCCAAGGACTGAGATACACAGATGTCAATCCAAA
Organism: Camelus dromedarius; assembly: GCF_036321535.1. Taxonomy (NCBI): domain Eukaryota; kingdom Metazoa; phylum Chordata; class Mammalia; order Artiodactyla; family Camelidae; genus Camelus; species Camelus dromedarius. The sequence continues at coordinate 4,817,227 of NC_087444.1, forward strand.
GGCCACAAATGGTAATCATAAGGAAATAAGAGGAGACCGTCCAGGATCACTTATCGATGGGATGGGCAAAAGTAGAGTCATAATCTGATTCCATCCTTAACAGATTTTTTTTATCGTAACAATAAAAAGGCTAAGACGGTATTATGAAATGTTGCAATTTTCTGCTCTTGGCTAAGTAGGAGATATCCAAGCCTTGGCTTCTGTGACATGGTAGGCAAGACATTTAAAAGACTCTCCGAAGAAAAATGCCATATGACATCAATTATATGAAGAATCTAAAAAATGGTAACAATAACAATAAGGACACAAATGAACGAATTATGTTGATTTCTTGAATATGTGTGAGCACATTTGACTGTCCTTTGTGATTGGATTACCGCATTTTATTGCTTCTTATTTTGTAGTTGGCTTTATTCCTCTGATAACTATGTAAGTTTAAAAAGCTAGAGATCTAACCTGTTCTTAGAAACAATACATAGTACATATATGGAAACTAAAAAAATGCGTTGCAGACTGTTTAATATGTATTTACATGCAATATAATGTGTCTGCGCAGTCAAACTGTAATAATTCTGCATAATAAAACCGGAAAACAAATCTCCAAGCTGAATTGCTCTGTATTTTATTTGTTTATTTATTAAAACACTACTTACTGTTACTTATTATGTATCAGGCTCCAGGGAAGATTTTGAAGTTGTGAGGACCAGTCTTGTAGCAATTAACCGCACGTGGCTGTTCAAGTTTAACTGGAACTAGATAAGTAAATAAAACTTAAAATACTAATCACATGAGCCATGTTTCAAGTGTTAATGCGTCACCATAGCTACTGGCTACCATACTGGACAGAAAAGATACAGAGCGTTTCCACCATTGCAGAATGTGGAAGACCACACTGTTAGGCCACACTGTTCGAAAGGTTTAATGGTAAATAAGAAAATCATGATCTTTGCCCTAAATTAGAGTGGTGGGTAATGCCTTTTTTTCCCCAAAGTGAAGACATGAATGTTGCATTCTATGCTAGAATAGAAAGAAAATGCACGTGTTAGAAGTGGCATATTGTGGTGGAAGAGGAGAACCTTTCTCAGGGAATATTCAAGCTAAGACATGAAAGCGGAAAAGAAGCTAGTTATGCAAAAGGTGATATTTCGTGTTCCCACCAGGCCAAACCTGCGGCGAACCACGCCCTGTTTCCTGGCCATTGCCCTCTGCTGCTGCTTCCTACTGTTTCATCCTGGGGGACTGGGTCTGGCTCGTGGTGAGGACCTGGCCATGACATCCCATCTGAAACTTGAATTCTGAACTTTGAACTCCAGCTTTAGAGAATATCATCACCTATTACCTCGTCCATCTGCCTCTGAAGCAGCCTCCTCTGGGGCACAGCCAAGGCTGGTCGAGGACTAGGCCATCCCTCTGCATCCTTCTGAGAGGCCTAAGCATGCTGACACTTGAAAAAGTTCTGCTGAGTAAGACAGCACATGCCCTAGGTGCCCCTCATCCACTCAGCTGCAACAGACAAAACGGCCACATCACGTCTCCTTGGGAATCACCCCAACTTCTCACTTTCCCATTTGTGGGGCGCCACCATTCTCTCAGCGTCAGAGGCTTAAAATGTCCAAGTTTTGCTTGACTTTCCCCCCTCATCCTCCCTCTCCCGTCAACGACTAATCCTACTGACCCTTCCTTTCAGTTCTCACCGCCAGCACAGTCCCTTCCTCATCACCCGCAGCCCCTCACAGCCTCGTTTCCCCCCCCTTCCCGGTTCTGTGTCTAACACCCCTGTGCACAGTCCCAGGATGCTTCCTCATCCCCCTCATTCAACGTGACACTCAAGCTCCGCAACATCTGCTTCACATTTTCCTTGCTGACCATATGTCCCTACTGTCTGTCCACCTGGTCACCAGACTGCCTCCTCATCTCACTTTTTCTTGATACATCCAATGGTCAATCCCGATTTATTGCTGTTGATGATCTTCCTTACACAGAGAAGCCATTCATTCATACGAGCGATATTTATTAAATTCCTACTATGTGCTGGTCATAAGCTAAAAGCTGGGATCTACACAGAGAGGCACAATTTCTGCCCCCAGGAATCTTGTTACCGAGTCCGTCTCCTCTGCCAGCCTCGGCCCTACTCACGCTGTTCCCTTCCAGGGGAGCCGCCCGGCCTTCCCTGCCCCACCTTACAGCAAACGGCCTTTCTCTGAGTTTTCTTAGCATTTACTGTTCTTACCTTGGGTTTTGACAACTGGTTCACTCAGTTGACAGACTTTTTTTAAAGTACTCACTGCAGGGCAGAGACTCTGCTAATTTCTGTGGAAAGTATAATATAAAATACGAAATTTCTTCCTTTGACCCATTTCCATTATTGACATAAGTGACAACAGTAATAAGTGGTGGCCGTGTAACAGGGGCTAAGAGGACATGTGACAGCGATTGTGATTTTAGGGCTACCAAGGGACACACAGTGGGCGGTGGGGCTCAGATGTGAACCGGGTCCACCTGCCTCCAAAGCCCCGCTTCCGCTTTACATACTCGGGAGCAGTCAGGGTTTTATCGTCTCTCAGTGTTCTTCTGAGTGCCTAAACTTCTTAGCACTTGAGAAATATTTGTTGAATAAAATAATTAGTCTCGTTCTCACAGTGTCTTGGTCCAAACATCAAATAAGCCCTTTTTCTGGGACTGGAGGAGCCAACTGGTCTCCAGAAGGTGCGGTGGCCTCTGGGTCGCCATGTGGAGATTTGTCGGGGGCAGACGCGTCCTATCTGCTCAATAAAGGGACGTGGTAAAGAGACAGTCAGAAAATGCCATATTCAGTTCCAATTGATCTCACTGAGCTGTGGAGATCTTGCTATAAAATGATAATAAATTTAGAGATTCTTCTGGGCTGAGGCCCGCTTAAAAGGGTAGAGTCAAGAGGTGAAGCTCAAACAATCCGAGTGTTGAAGAAGCTTTTTTGTTGTTGCTTAGGATATAAAACTTCACAAAGATCATTTTATTCAGTGAAATAGACATACAGAGAGCAGCCACTGAATGCATGCCGACGTGCACGCACGCGCACACACACTCTTCTAGGCACGATGAGGGGGCCCAAAAATAGCAGTAAATACCCGCCGGCATTACAAAGACAGTATCTGCTGACAAAAACGCTGCTGCTGATCCAGAGGATAATGTGGCTGAGCTCCACTGACAGCACGATGGTGCTGAGAGTATCAGAGAGAGAGTTGTTCATTCCAGCGGAGGAAGCTCAGATGACTTAATGGACAGGGCAGGTTTTAAGTGAGCATGAGACATAGCTAACTATCGGTGGCCAACATTACATGAAGAGGGGCGTCAGGCAGAGGAAACAGCCAGAACAAAAGCCAGAGCAACAGGGTTCAGGAAAGAAACAATGTGCATTGGGAAACACACTGCAAAGGTCAATCAAGCGTCCACCGGGGAGGGCCTTGCACCCCAGAGCCGGGAAACGGGATTGTATTTATTCTCCTTGCTGGGGGAGGGAAGGGGCCAGATGAAATTTGAGGATCGAAAACCAAAATGACATAAGGTGGGGCAACACTGATGAACGATCGAGGCAGAGTGTCCACTGTGTTCCCCATGCTTTTAGCTCGCTTTATTATTATTGGTGTTAGAATTAAAATATGACAAGCGTTTTCCAAAGTAATTTGTTAGATCCTCTCAACTTAAACTTTTCCATTATTTTCTGCCTTTCCTCCCAGCACCCTTAAACCCGTGAAAGACGGGCTTATTGTATCAGTTCCTATTTTAATTGCATTTTACACTTTCTAAATGATTTATAACCACCAACACTTTGTGATGAATAACTAGTCATTTGTAACCACTGTTTGCTATTGGCTGCACGTCACCACATCAGAGCGCAGGGACCGTTTTGCATTGCACTCAAGTGTTCCTATGCACGGAAACCCCTTTAGGAGAGCAACAGGATGTCAGCAGGAAAACCAAGTTTCATTCCAGCTAAAAACCTGGAGGTGACTTTATGTCTGGGTGCCTCTTCTGCCGACCAGCTATTTGACTAGGATGTGTATTTTTTTTAATCTGTACAAATGATTAAAATTGGTCTCATTGCTCTCTGTGGCCTCACCTATCCCTAAAATGGGTTATTAGCAGATAAAACCACAAGGCTTGGAATTCAGTTTTACTTCACAGAGATAACACTGTGCATGTTCTTACTTCATGCACTGTTTTTGAGCTGTTTTATGTTACCTATATTTGAAAGATGCTTACAGAACCCAAGAAGACCAGCACCTCGCATTTCAAGGCAGAGGTATATTCGGGGTCTGTCTTCACAATGTGAACTTGAATTCAGCCTCTTAAACCAAAGTGAGGCTGTGGGGTCATCAAACCCAAGTCTGTGTCTCTAGTCGGCCACTTACTAGCTTTGCATTTTGTAGCAAGACACTCAACTCCTCTAAATCAGAGTTTCTTCATCTCTAAAATGGAGATAATAATCGGGCTGTGTACAGACTTATTAAATTAATTGAAATAAAATAGGCAAAGCCTTAGCGCAGTGTTTTCACATGTAATAAGCACTCTGATATTACCTGCTATTCTAATAATTACCTGACAATGCTATAAAAATGCATTAGGCATGGTCCCAGCCCTTGAGAAAAACAGTCTGGAAAGGGAGATGGGGCAAATTAACAACGTTGTTATACAGGAAAGCAACGTGCCGTTGTCACAGAAGCAGCACAGGCGGAAGACCGGGAATTTAGGAAGCAAGCTGCGTGCTCTCTGTTTAGTGTGTGTACCACCCACCTTTGGCCAGCGGTGCAACAGCCCACTTTCTGACAGCTTTGTGTTGCTCCTCGCCCCTTGTTCCCCGGAGGCACAAGCGCATTCTCCCAGAGCAACTCCTCCTGCAGCTCCTCCGCCAGCCGTGCTGCTCCCTTTGAGGAAGGTGGTGGGGACAGTGAGGCTTGGAAGAGCTCAGGTTATACCCTGCCAGCTGCAGAAGGACCCAAGGACTCCACCACTGAAAGAGATAGTTCTTTGGAATAAAATCTTGCATCCCTAAGAATCTTTCCTCCACTTATAAAAATATACTGTCTATTTCTATGATTCTGCCATCTAGAAGGCACGCTGTTGTTTAATAGCAGTTCGTGTGTGCGGCAGGGAGGAAGTTGGGGAACCTATTTCATTAAGAATTGAAGAGCATTTAGGTTGCTTCAAAGTCTTGGCTGTTGTAGATCATGCTGCTGTGAACATTGGGGTGCTTGTATCTTTTCCAATTAGAGTTTCCTCTGGCAACCTAACTGTCCATCAACAGATGACTGGATAAAGAAGTTGTGGTATACATATACAAGGGAATACTACTCAGCCATAAAAAAGAATAAAATAATGCCATTTGCAGCAACATGGATGGACCTGGGGATTGTCATACTAAGTGAAGGAAGTCAGGAAGGGTATGTTGAGACAGAAGTGGAGGAGCGTATACACATCTGCCCAGGACACTGATGGCACGTAACAGGTATTCGCTAAATCTCTTTTCTTCCTATGCCCAGTTAGTAGGCAGATTCTGCCAGAAGAGTCCTGTTGTTGCCAGGAGAAGCCACAGGAGACGCCTTCCACTAGTATGTTCAGCGCTGGCCTCCAGAGCACTGCCTGGATAACTGGCCCAATGGTCACTGAAAGCTTCCTGATGATTTCGTGAGGATCTGACTTAACTGCCACCTCACACCTCTCCTGACATGACACCCAGGCAAGGGTTGATCCCGAGTCTTGTTTGGACAATCTTGTGTTATGTGGAGAGCTGTTGAATTCTCTGGCTGATCAAATCCTCCAGGACTGAGAATTTTTAGTAAAACAGAGTGTGTGTGTGTGTGTGTGTGTGTAGGTAAAATATCTGGGTAAGGGGAAGCCAAGAAAAGAGAGGAAGATAAAGGGTGGTGCTGAAACCCTCAGACTTTCCGTGTGGTTCAGGTCAGAGCTAAATGGGATATATGGTATTTGAGTATTATCACTATTTAAAAATTTTTTTCTATCTGTAAAACACCTTTTTGCTAAAATACATTTTGCATACACTAGAGGATACGTAAGTTCTTATCCTGATGTGCAGTTTAATTGCCTCGGAGAAGCCCTGGCCAGGCACGGACTGTAGGGAGGTCCTTTTCTGACCACAAGGATGGATGCATTGGCATATTTACCCGAGGCAGCCAGAAGGAGGCATAATTCAAGGAATGCGCTCAGGTTGTCATCGAGAGCAGAAGCTAAGTTTAGTATCGAGGAACCAGCGTGAGGTGTCAGGTCCAGACGTGCACGAGATAATAAAGAGTGGACAGAAGGCAAGAAGCCAAGCATCGAGGGCACCAGAGACAGTTTGGAAAGTCGACCTCCGGTTATAATTTTATTATTTCAAGCAAGTGTCAGGAACCTAGCAAGGCATATAGTTCTTAATTAACTACAGTTTCAGGATGTTTTCTCGGGGATTTTGGAAATGGCACAAGTACTTTGCTTGACTAGAAATGGCCTCGATTTATTTTGAATCAAAGAATAATTGAATCATAGATCTCCAGGATGTGAAGAAGGGGCATTCAAATTCAACTAATAGAACTATTGCTAACGTTCAGTCCACTCGTGAGCATCCAGACAACGGGTTCATTTGTATAACAGGAAAACTCACTCCCTCTTGAAAGAAACCATTTTTCCTTCCTAAGACTCTGAAGGAATGTGAGAATATTCCACTCTGTGTTGCATCTAATTCCACTGACTTCATGTTTCTCTCCATTTTTCCTAGATTTCCTAAGTCATGATTAAAAATCTTGTTATCTTGTATGGAACCTATGTAATATATCATCTGTCTGATAATTTCTTTAAGTTTACTTTATCACAATATTTTAGGTAGAGCTTTGGGGATGAGGTAGGGGAAATTTAGCAGAAACTCAGGTCATTCACCCATGACCGTGTATGCAGCATGCCTGTAATAAAGGATACCAGCTAATTATAGAATTAGTCTCATTACTTCAGTATGATTCCATATACATAGAACAAATTCACAGGGAGATGGAAACTTCATCCTTCATGGACCCTTCATGAGAGATCCTGAATCAAAATCACCTATCATTTCTCAGTCACTGAATTCAGAGAATTTCCAAGTTGAGCTGACTTCTTTGAATTACAGATTGATAAGACCAGATTTGCATTTGCCTTGCCCTAACTTTGGAAGTGGCTAATTGTGACTGGATTGACGGCATACGTCCATTTTAAATGCCTTCATCTATAAACGTCCATGACAAGCCAGGTGCCTTTCCTCAATAATCCCCTATGCAGAGGTATGTATTAAAAACAGCTTGTCAAATTGACTAAGAGGGAAAGTCGATGTTGCCCTGTCCATCTCCCTACACAGACACATTTTGACACTGTGTATTTGAGTGCTAATAATGACATTAGAAGATGCTGGGGAGAGATCTAATTCAGCATGCAGAAGTGACTTTGCTGTCATCTCCCATTTTCTGCGCAATTGACAGCAGATACTTGGGGCTGAATTTTTATTTCAGGTCAAATTTCCAAGGCATGAGGCTGTCTGTGAGAAACAGATAAGACCAAAACCAATACGAAAGTGCTTGTTGGAAGTGTCAGTGGTGCTGAGAATTTGAAAGGGATGCTTCAGTTTTCTGTTTAGGACATGACACAACAACATATGTTTTAGCAGCAAGAAAAACCAACCAGCAGCTCCCTGTCATTTTTCCATGGTTCCTACTGGGAAGATTTCAGAAGAGAAGGCTGATTTCTTTGGGGGATGAGATGATTTTTTTAAAAAACATAGCATCTTTTGTCATTTTATTTTCCCCTAGCCAATATTTCCGGGAATATTCCAAACAAACCCAACTAACCAGTATTTTATTTTGAGCACAGAGCCCAATGTGCCATACTTTAAGAATTTTATCATCAAGCAACAAATAGGGCTGCTTAACTTTATCTAATGAGAAAAAGGTTGGAAATCAATAAAGTTGAATGTTTATAAAAATCATTCAGATGTCTTGACTCACTGAATTAAACAGGAAAACGCAGGCGTGTTTTAAAAGTTGCTTTGTCCCTGTTCTGGACGCCGGTTATTTTGCACTAGTTAATTTGTACTCCAGCCTCTTTCAGCTTGGACACGCTGCGTTAACGTTCACCGGGTCAAGCTATGGTTACCAGCGCCACCATTTTATTGCTAAGTGCTATTGATGCCTGGGTAATCTTTTGTCACTTTAAATTCAATTTGAACGGCTTCTACAAAAGCCGAGTTTGTTTTATCAATGGAACAGAAGCTTCAACAATAAGTTAAAATTTGAACACATTCACAAGCCTAAACCGACAAAATTCTCTCTTTCCTGCACAGAATTCCTCCTGCCCAAGGGCACTGTGTGTTTCTTTCACACACCCTGAACCAGAACGCAAGTGCGTGTTTCTCTCTTCCCTCTCTGTGCCTGCTTTATTTTTATTAGTATTTACTATTTAAACATTTCCTGTGGCATTGGATTCAAATTTGGCATTTTATTTTTCTCCGCAAGAAAGAGTGATTTAAAACCCAACCAGGCACATAAATATATGATTTGATGTGGTCCCCTCCACCATTTGTCATCGCAGACAGTTTGTTCTTTGAAATAGAAGCCTTGGGGAATCCTAAATTCCAAACCTAACGCTACCTCACAGGGGACCTGAGTTGTAGTTTGTAACAAAAGTGAACCCTCCAGACCCATTAATCTCAGGGGACTCGTGTCACACACTGTTCCCATTTTCCAGCAGCTTTGCCTCGGGGATGAGCTCTTTCCTTCTTTTTGCATTTCTTCTGTGTAGCTGGGTTTCTTTGCAATATCCTACATCAGCAATAGCTTTTACGACATTATTGCCACGAGGGCACGAGAATCCTATGAACAGAGCGCTTTCAAGACTGTGAAACTGTCAGTGGTTTGGTAGGTACTTAGTCAACTTGCGTAATGCAGAAGTATGATGTTATGGGCCTTTGTACTCTTCAATAGGTGGTATTTTTCCTACAACTACATGTTGCCTTTTAAAAATAGTCTGTTTTAGAAGCTATGTACCAACTCCAGAAATTCTGCCATTGCTTAAACTTTTCCAGAAAACTCTATTTGAATTTCCTCTGGAGTCAGTGCACAGTTTCTAAGAAAATATTTCATTGGCATTTAAATTATCAACTCATAATTTATCATCTTTTATCACTGTTCGCCACACTCTTATCCTTTTCTATTAACTAGCTGGTTATAAGAATTGATGGCAAGTGAACGTTTCTAACAATAAAATCTGTCATCAAAGGAAGAACTATACTGTTGTGCAGAGTTAAAAGAATGAACCCCTGTCTCCAGACACAGTTCTGAAAAAAGAGATCAGAAATTACCTTAATCTATGAGATAGTCACCAGAATATGTGAATTAGTTCTCATGACTAATTGTGTAAGCTATTTAATAAGCTTTGTATATTCATTTAGCAATGTAACTATACTTTATTTACAATATAACATTGTTTTCCTTGGTTGATCATTTTTATTTTTGACCTTCCAGTGAGCACTCAGAGCTGTTAGACTGCTGGTGTACTTAGTTTCCTCAGTTCCATTGGAAATGTGTCCCATGAACCAGGTTCCTAAGTAGGTCCAGATGAAAACACACACACACACACACACCCCCCAAAACCATTTCCTTCATCAAGAAATTATTCAGTTCCTTTAAGCTAACTTCTATGTATTCATGTAGCTGACACCTGGTGTCTCCCATTTAACACGGCTCCTTCCCGTAGCTCACCCATCCGTATACTGTGGGAGGCTCCCTCTGTGGATACACAGAGGTAGCAATCCACTCGAGGACATTTATCACTGGAAAGTTTCTTTTGTTCCAGGAGCTCAGTGTCAGCATTTGCGTGATGATTCTCTATCTTCTAAGTCATTCCTTGGGCCCTTTTATAAGATGGACAAGACACTCTTTTTTTGAAGAAGAGCAAGATGAAACAAGCTATATTATGTGAAGCAATTCCTTGCAAAGCATTTTCCCAATAGGTGGCAGCTGTTCCAGCTACTGCATAAAGTCTAACACGCCCTCCTTACATATTTTTTTCTACTCTGATGAGGGAGGAGGGGCAGGTTAATGATTTATTCTAGTGTGACTGCTCCCCTCGAGCGACAAGGAGGAGCTAGCCGTGTGTAGATGATTTGACGGCATTGCCAAGTCATCTTCTGATTAAAACTGTTTGAAAATCTCTGGATGTCTTAAATACTGCTGAGCCAGAGATGAGGTCAGGAGGGCGTTCTCTGCCTCCGATTCCACACTTGTAGGCACAGAAGGCACAGGAGCCACGTAGAGGGACATCAAATAGCCCTGGATGAGTCCCTTCTGCCCCACGCAGTGTAGGCTGCCACTGAGAGGTGCCTTTGTATTGAGTAGCGCATCTGATACCGTCACCCCCACAGTAAGTGGGTGAGAAAATCTGATTTAGTTCAAGAAACTCTGTTGTCCGTGGAGACACTATGAAAGCGTAAACCTTCAACAACTGATGTCATTTGTGGTTTTTAACCAGCTAAAGTGTTTTCTTTCAAAAGTTAATATTTATCTTGCCATAATATTTACCTTCACACAGTGCGTGCTGCTGTTGCCCCATGACTGCAAAGAAGAACTGAGGTAAGACAAACTCACCTCTATAAGATAAATGTCAGATGTTTAATGAAAGCCACTGGATGAGCATCGCCGGCTTACTCTGAATTTGCTGAGGGTCTGGACTTCCAGTAAAATTTCACTCACAAAATTCTCCAAATATGAGTCTCTGTGTTCAAAACCAGGGGTTGCAAGTAATGACTTCTGAAAGGGTGTGGGGCTTAACAAAAAGACAGCGGGTCTGCAGATGCAGAGACGCGAGTTTTCTTCATTGTTCAGACACCAGTTGGTTGAGCAGTTATCGTGGGTCTTAGTTTGCTCTGTAAAATAAGTGGGTTTAAGTAGGTGAGCTCCAGGGTCCTGCCCCTCTCTGAGATGCTGTGATTCTGTGCTAGTTGATGACCAGGTTGAAGTCCATTGTCCATCGAAGATGTCAAACTCCAATATTTGGGGTAGAAGATGTTGGATGTGATTTTGAGGATAAAAGAGATCTGAGGTGCTTCGTCTACTGGCAGGAAATCACATGTTTGAGAGAAGAGGAGAGACACATGAGAAGCTAAGTTAAGAGTCTGCTCTTAGTTAAACTTAAGCATTTTCCCAGAAGAAACTGAAAAGAGATGGAGTGCTTGGTTGGTGCTGGACGGCTTGATTTAGGATTACAAATAGGGCTGTTTTCCAGAAAGTGCGCTGATGAACCCCTCCTGGTTCTCTCTGAAGACTTGGCGTGGGGTTGAAGTTCCAGAGTGGAGTGAAGGGCCTCTCACCTCAGCTTTAAGGAGAGTGCTCCATGTCGATTTAATATATTGGGTTTCCTGGTCAAATCTAATTTGAAGGTAAGAGTCTATTTTTCCAAAAAGTTTGAGAGCCTTGGGTTTCGTCTGTGTGATTTCTCATGCTGTTAAACCCACTGGACTAGCAGCTCACCTTCCACTTATTTGAGATTATTCCTCTCTTTATTCCAAGCCTCTCATAGCATGCTTCTTGGAGAATTGCCGTGGACTGAATTGTATTTCCCCAAAATTCATATATTGAGGCCCTAAACCCCAATATAACTGAATCTGGAGATAGAATTTTGAGGACAGAATTAAGGTTAAGGACTTGATCCAATAGGATTAGTGTCCTTGTAAGAAGAGCGACCGGAGAAGTCGCGCTCTCTCTTCCCAGGAGCCCACGCCCGGGGCGGCCGAGTGAGGACATGGCAGAGGCGGCTGCCAGGAAGAGCGTTCTCACCAGAAACCGAACCAGCCGGACCTCAGACTTCAAGCCTCCAGAACCGTGAGAAAATAAATTTCTGTCGTTGGAGCCACCCAGCCTCTGCTATGTTGTGATGGCAGCCGGAGCAGACCAAGACGAGAATGCTAACCCAGGCCACACAAGGGACAGAGGCTCCCGTTTAAATCACTTGCTAGGAGCAGGTATTTAATCCATTCAGTAAGAAGAACCAAAATAAAAACGAAATGCAGCACGTTACTCACCGTTAGCAACCACCATCACATGAGCACGTGGTATGTGGAGGCTCTGTGCTCAGGACCGAGCTGGGAGATGGCAGCTCCGGGAATGCGAGCTCGCCAAACAAAACTGTGATGCGTGTGGCCCGTGCGTAGCAGCTCACTTATGAGCTTAGACTCTGGAGAGCAGGACTGTGCACTCAACGGCACATTGTGGGAATGCGAAAAAAAAGAAAAGAGAAATAACAAAATTGCTAAGAGGTAGGTGGCAAGATGTTATTAGTATCATTTGATAGAGGAGCAAAAATGTGCAGCCGGAAGGTCAAGTATCTTGTTCAAAGTGACACAGGAGAGTGGAGTTGAGCCCTGGAATCATTAACTTCTGTTTTCTAATCTAGTGGACCTGAGGTTATAGAATCCAACGAGCAAGGTCAAAGATGCCAGTGTTACGTGATGAGACAGCTATGCTGCATGGTCGCTTCTGTTCTTTTGTCCCCTCACCGGGGAGCAACTTGATGACTTTACCTCGGCAGCTCCCCCCTATCCTGGGAACCTGAGCTTGAAACCAAAGACCATATTAAAAGTCAGTACCTCTGACTGACTGTGAACTCAGACCCCCTTCTCTCTAGACTATTCAGTAGTTGTGGCTAATCAGAATCTCCTTTTGTTCCATCCTGTGTTTCCTTTGCTGGGAAATGGCCTGGTGATCTCTTGAGAAGAGTACAGGGGCGTCTGGTGGGGAACCCCCGGGAAACCTGTTCTAAGACTGAACAGTAGAAGCAGCCAGCTGGGCCACGGAAGGGCAGGATTGGTCCCCACACTCTGCGGTGAGCCCACAGCTCTGAGATGCTGTGCTAATGGCTCCGTCTCCATCTGAAGATGAGACTGGATGAAATGCCTCCTTGAAAACAGCTCTGCAGTAACCCATCAGAGGTTCTTTTCTTCTGCCTCCCGAAAGTTTTGGCACTTTTGCTTATGCCTTCCCTCCAAATTTTCACTTTTCTTGGCTCAGGGTTGATACACTGACTTTGGCACTAGCCCCTCCCTTTCTTCATTCACTTCTGTTTGTTACCCAAATTCAGGGCTTTATGAAAATTACAAAACGCTGCTGAGAGCAGTAAGGTTCACATCCTGAAATCACAACTCCGTGCCGCGTTGCCATCTAGTTAACAAGGCAACTGTATAGAAAAAAAAAAAAAAAAGAAAGAAAGAAAGAAGAAGGGATGTAGTAGAGTTGTGACTTCAACTTTCAGTTCCTTTCCGTGGGGACTCTGGCGAGAAACTTTACCCTTTGTGACTAAGGGAGTAAGTGGGGTTGGTTCAGTGTGTGATTCGCCTTCTTCTATATTTTGAGAATTGTTTCTGTGTACCTTTATACCTTTTGCTGGAATTTGTTGTCTCTTTGTTTCAATGCCTTTATTACTACTTCCAGATTATTCTGAAACTCTGTATTAGGTGGTTGTCAAAAGTTTATTAGCGTGGGGAGGGTATAGCTCAAGCAGTAGAGCACATGCTTAGCACACACAAGGTCCTGGGTTCAACCCCCAGTACCTCCTCTAAAAATAAATAAATAAGTAACCTAATTACCCCCCCCCAAAAAAAACCAACTAAATAAAATTAAAATTTTTTTTAAAAGTTAGAGATCTGTCTCTATTTCTTTTGTTTTCCAATGTCAATTCTCTGACACTAACCTGATGTCTTGTAGTTCAACTCAAGTCTGATACTAACCACTTCAAGTCGGTGCAGATCCCACAGACTGACCTCATTTTATGTCTGGGTTTTTTTTTGTTTGTTTGTTTTTTCGGTCGAGTGAGGTAACTAGGTTTATTTATTTATTTACTCTCGGAGGAGGTGCTGGGGATTGAACCCAGGACCTGATGTGTGCTCACCTTGCGCTCTTTCACTTGAGCTATACCCTCCCCACTTGGACCCGGTTTTAGATGCCACCTGTAAGCCCCAGGTGCCCCTGAGGCACCTACACTTTTGTTCAGTTGATGACAAATTTTGGTTCTCAGAAACCTCTCTCAGCTTTGATAATTCACCAGAATGACTTGTAGAACTCAGGAAAGAACTGAAATTAAAGTTACAGTTTTATTATAAAGGATAAAGCTCAGGAAGAGCCAAATGGAAGAGACACACAGGGCAACGTGTGGCGGTGGGGCCCCAGGGTGTGGCGCCCTCCTAGCATGTCAGGTGTCCACCAGCACGGAAACTTCCCAAACCTCCTTGTCCAAGAGTTTCTATGGAGGCTTTATTGCATAGGCATGATTAACTGGATCGCTGATCATTGGTGATCAGCCGCCAACCTGCCTCACTTCCCCAGAGGCTGTCCAGGGGCCCCACCGAAGTCACCTCTTTAGCACAAGGAAGACATTCCTGCTATTCAGTAAATTCCTAGAGTTTCTGAAGTTCTTGTAGCAGCAATAGGTACAAAGACCAAATATACTTTTTTATCATATAGTCATCGCCCCTTATCCATGGTCTGACTTTCTGTAGTTTCAGTTACAGGGGTCAAACAGGGTCCGAAAATATTTAAGGGAAAATTCCAGAGATAAATAAGTGGTAAGTTTTAAATTCTGAGTAGCATGTTGAAATCTCGTGCCTTTCTGCTCCATCGTGCCTGGCATCCCCAACCATCAGCACTGTCTGCTCCTGACATCCAGCCGTCAAGCTTGTCATGGCTCAATGGTCTGAAATCACCTGAAGCAGATGATTCTCCTTTTGACATATCGTCAGAAGGTCAATAGTAGCCTAACTCATTCACTCACTTCATCTCATTGCACAGGCACTTTATTGTCTCATACCAACACAAGGGAGATGAGTCCAGTGCAGTAAGATGTTTTGAGAGAGAGAAAGATCACATTCACATAATTTTTATTACAGCACAGTTGACTCTTGAACAAAGTGAGCATCAATTTATAGTTGATTCTTCAAATCCAAGCTTCTTCTGCATCCATAGATTCAACCGACATGGACCGGTATACTGTGCTTACTGTCGAAAGGTACCTGCGTGTAAGAGAGCTGCACAGTTCAAACCAGTGTTAAGGGCCAACTGTATACTGTTTTACTGTCTGTTTCATTATTAGCTCTTGTTTTAACCTCTTACTGTGCCTAATTTATAAATGAAGCTTTATCATAGGCATGTGTGTATAGGAAAAACCATACTATGTGTAGGGCTTGGTGCTGTCTGCAGGTTCAGGCGTTCGCTGGGGGTCTTGGGAAGTGCCCCCCATAAATGGGGGGGCACTACTCCTCCACACTAATCAATTTTTTTTCTCCTTATTTGCTTAGGACCAAGAGAGGTCATTATGCCAATCTATTGAATTATTTAGTGAGGTAAGTGGAACTCTAAGGCGGCGCTCAATACCCCTGCTTCCTGGTCTCACTCCTTGTATGAACACCTCCTCCCGAGTGTGAGCAGGACCTCCGCATATGGCGGGAGTTCACCCCTACAATCTGGCTACATTATATGGCAAAGATGAAGGGAGTTTGCAGCTGTAATTAAGGTCCCGCATCAGTTGGCTTTAACTTAATCAAAACAAGATTATCCTGAGTGAGACTGACAGAATCAGGTGTGCCCTTAGCAGAGGGTCTAGAAAATAGAAACACTCTCCTGTTGGCCCCGAAGAGGCAACCTGACATGGTTTTGCAGCTGAAAGAAAGCAGGTTCTGCCCAAAATCATGTGAACGTGGAAGAGGACCCCCGATTGATTTGACTTTTTAGTGAAGTAGGAAGCGAGAATCCTCAGCTGAGAATGAGGACAGTGAGGAAGACTTTGGGATTTCCAGGTGAAAGGATATGAAAGTCATCTAGAGGACTGGATGAGTGAATCAACTAGGGAGGTGTAATGTGATTGAGATAGATACCTTAAAAATATAAACAGTGATGTGATATGATATATAATGTAATCATTTATAATTTGATTGCCGGGCAGCACTAAGGAGCCACTCGAAATTCATGAATTAATAGTGAGATTCGTCAGAGTGGTTGTATATTTTGTCCCAGCCCCATTCAACTGCCTGAACACAGGGCTGCAGTCAGCGGAGAGGTGGCTTTACACAGGATTGTCGTTTTGTTAAGGGAGTCTGTCAGAGCAGGAGGTGAAAAGCAAAAGAGCCCAGGTGATTTACAGTGAAGTGGCGACTCCGTGGGAGTTTAAAGGGGATACGGATGGAAGTGGAGACACAGAGTTGAAAGTTATTGAAAGGCTGTAAGATCATCACCATTAGAGGTCCTGTTAAGGTCAAAAAATTGTTGGCGTGGGGAAGCTAAAAAGAATGAACCAGAAAGATTGGGCGTGGTCAGCAGAGTGACGGGCAGGAAACTGGGATTCCAGAAAGATTTTATTATTGGTGGCGATGGGGTTTAAAGGGTGACCATTAGGAGAGAGTGGTGAGTTAGGGTGGAGTACAAGATCCATGGAGGAAAGAAACTCAAAGCACTGAGAGGTCAGGTTGCCGGAGGGATCATTTACCACGAAGAAGGTCAGGGAAGTAGCAGCGAGAGTGTGGAGAGCCGGGAGCTAAAGTGAGAAGCAGCGACCTGGCTGCATGCGGAGGAGGTGGGGGCAGGAGTGGTTCCTGAATGAGGGCAATGATGAAGAAGGGGACACGGACCGTCCGCTGGGATTCAAACCAGGGGGGTTTTCTGAGAAGAAGGAAGGGAGAATGGTCTGAGAGCAGCAAAGAAGAGCACAGAGATCCTTTACCCATGTGCGACCCAGCAGGACGGGAGCTGTGTGAGGGAAACCATTTGAGAGGACGTCAGGGGAGGCAGTGCCCCAGGGAAGAGCCAGATCCTAGGCTCAGAGAAGGGGTTCTGATCACTAATTAGGCCTCCTGGTGGCCTTCCTTAGAGTGTCCAGGTGGAAAGGCCGGCATCATCTATGCATTCTGGAGGCTAGCATCCAAAAAATTCAATATTTTATCTGCTGTTTTGTTTACATCCATAACGCTAGATAAAAGAGAATATTTATCCTTGGGGTATTTTCTTCTTACACATTCTGCCTGAAATGGGCCGTGGAAATGCTTTTATTTAGCTCAGATTGGGACTGTGCAAATGATCTTTAACTACTTAATTGGCTTTGATAGATCCAAAGTAGGAAAAGCAATCTGCATGTCGGTCTGAGGCCTCACACACTTGCACATTTGGGAGGTGTTAGTAGGGCAGAAAACTAAAGCTTTTAGGTTCCTTATTATTATCAAGGTCAGAAACAGAAATTGTGGAGGAGTAATGGTCTTGTAAAGCTTTCCTAAGCTGTTGAAAGTAGTTTACAAACACACAACATGAAAGGGAAGACTAGCCTTGTAAAAAGCATTTGTTTATTTTTGTTAATTTCCTCCATGTAATAAAATGCCTTTTATTTTGTTAGCCAGTATTTAAAGTTTTAGCTTTCTTCCAATTGATATGCCACGGACAATAAATTACACACAGTGCTGCTAAAACACAAGCCAGTTTAATAAAAAAAAAAGTAATAATTACCAAAGACTAGAATTACAGTCAACATTTAAAACAGATAATGCTGGCCCACAATTCTTTGCCTGCCTCTGTTACTGCCATGATGGCAATTGGTATTTATAAGCTGTAAAACATGCCCCAAATTGTTGGTTCTAATGTGCCAAGAACCTGGAAGAAAGCACAGTGCTAGACTAACCGTACTGCTTCCTCATCCCTTCCCAAACCCAAGGTTCTAACTGTCCCATTTGTGGTTTCTATCATTCTACTTCAACTGCAGCGCATCCGTCTTTTCTCTCTCCTCTTACTGGAATATGAGAAGGAATGGCCCCAAAGCTCTTTCTTCCTATTTTCAATTTTCGTTTGTTGAGAAGCTCTAAACGGGGAATATGAAAATGAAATGGGAGTAAATTATAAATTATACGGGAGAAGTTTGGGCAGTGAATTGTCTAAACTTGATATACTAGTTATTTTGCATTCTGCTATTTTTGTGTGTGTGTGTGTGTGTGCCCCAGGTGGAAGGTGGCAAACATACCTTCTCTGCCATCCGGCATTTACCCATCAAAGGCAGAGCCAGCTGGTTGTGGTCTACATTTCCTCTTGTTTCAGGGAAGATTTGCAGGCTCCATGGTGATTACGATATAGCTGGGTACTGAGTTTCTTCCCCTTTAATCATGTTTGCTAAATGAATGTATAAACTATTTTTGCTCATTTTTCTCTGCCAGGTGTAAATACATGCAGGTGTAAATGGTATTCTTAGCACCGATGACTTGAGAGAACTTGTATCCAGTTGGAAATATTCATAGAGAAATGCTATGATGACGGCAGCCCATAAAAAGAATCTATTGGTCCCCGTTACCAAATTCTGCTTGCTTCCACCCCTCACTTCCCTCTTTCTGCAGGAACTGAGATAGTACTCATACTAGAAGGAAGGGTCTTTGCCTTTACGTACCTCCTTTTGTAAGCCGGGCTCAAGATGTTAAGAGTGCTTGCCCTCGTGGTTCCAATGGGAATTGTGAGGTGGTCAAATATTTCTGAACAATTTTAGTCTCCATTCAACAAACAATTTGGGTATCTCTATTACATTACCTGACATCGTAGGGAAATTACTATAATTAATGTGGGAATTATAGTGACACATTATAGGCTAACAAAAATTTTAGTTGTTTTGAGACTGAACAATAGTAACCATACACCAAAACGAATTTTGAGGTTAACTTCAAGGGCTCATTTCAGAACAATACTTACATGGGATCTTTAAATATAAAATCCTGGACTACCTAATCTCTGGAAGGGCCTGAAACCCAACTTGGGGGACTTTTTGTTGACAACCCTTAAAAGTAGAATGCTCAGAGGACAAGGATATTCCAGTCAATTTAATTGAATTAAGTCCGTTTTCACCACCATTTCAAACATACAACAGGTGACCTTCTTTCCTTAGTGATTCTGGTGTCCACAATAGAATCTTTACTGGATGATTAATTGTGGCCAAGATCTCAAGGTTGTCGTTCTTCACTGGAATACTACAGATGTGTAGTTTTTAAGCCTTTTAAAGGGTATTTACACCTTCTATCTCAATTGATTGTCAGTGAGGTTAGGACAGCTCTCTATAGTCCCGAAGTGGACATAAGCATAATAGGAACTTGCACTGAATATGCCCCACCTCTAGCTTCCTCTCTTCCATCCTTTTTTTTTTTTTAAATCATTGTTATCAATTTATTTTCTCATCATATACATCAAGCACATAAGCAACTGAAGTTCTGTTTACAATTACTCCAAGTATTAATAAATATTTCTATAATATTTTCTTATTGAAAAGAAAAGAGCAGACTTAGCCTCAGATGGAAACTCTAAGAAAGGGAGAATATAATAACTTCATACTTTGTGAGGTTTCCCATATGCAGAAGTTAATCGTGGCATTTTAATTGTGAGATTTTAGTAAATCCCTCAGTTTTCCAAAGTTTATTTTGGGATAGAGAACTACAAAGATATATAAGTGAGCTTAGCACCATACTTAAATCATACTATTTTCCATTTACTTTCATTTGAAGATTTAATTCACTATCTTGTAAAATATTTTTGAACACAGATTAAATTTTAATACCTGTAAGAATTGATCTGGAAAATGATGGAACCACCTGACTTTGTAAAAATAATTTTTAAATTGTCAATTTATTCAATATCTCTTAGGTGTTTACCTGTATTATAGGTGCTATGCAAATTATGCAAGAAATACAGGTTGTTGTCTTTACTATAAAATGCATCTTGTAATGTGTATACATGAAATCCATGACTATGAAGCTGACGGTGTCAGAATTAGTGTCATATACCACCAGCTTGTTGGGGATAGGGCCTGAGACTCTGCATTTAAAACAAACTGCCAGGTCAAATGATTGTGGCCTGTGGACCACACTCTTGAGTTGGATTAACATTGTCCAGTAGAAGTGTAACTTGAGCTAGAAATGGGAACCACATATGTAACTTTAGCTTTTCTTGTGGTCATATTAAAAAAAGTAAAAAGAAATAGCTGAAATTGATTTTAGTGTATTTTGATTTAATCCAATATATGAAAATATTATCACTTTAACAGGTAATCAAAATTATTGATAAATTCTACATTCATTTTTCACTTTAAGTCTTCAAAATCCAGAGTATGATTTACACTTACGGAACATCTCAATCCAAACCACCCACATTTCAAGTGCTGAATAGCCAGACGCGGCTGGTAGCGCTGAACCGGACGGCGTAGTTAGAGATAATGCGTGCTGTGGGACGGCAGACAGAGAAAAGGGGAAATCAATGGCCAGGGAGGAGGGAATGGCTGGAAGTTTGACACTGAAGGCTGGATACAACTTGTGAAAAAGCTGGTGGGATTTAGAGCAGAACAACTTCAAAAGAGAGCATTTGATGGATTTAGCTCATTCAGAAGTTTAGTGATACCCAGACCTCAACGTTTTGAAGGGAAGTGAACAGGATTTATGCTCTAGCCCAAACCCCACTAGGACGAGGCGATCCCCTCCTTACATCTGCCTTGAACCGCAGACAAGCCATTAAAACACAGTGGTGTCCAGTCTGTTGCCATATGAGGAATGGAACTGCTTTGTGATGCTGACCTCTGATACGCAGATGGAAGGCCCACCCAGCTACGGGGCTAAATAGAGCCAGTCAATGCCCAGACGATGTCACTGAGGTCTTCTCAGTATTGCATGAGGCTGTTCAGGTCTCCTCCAGCTCTGTCAAGTTCCCTTGCCATTTTCAGAGTATATGTTTTTAGAAAGAAATTTGTCAGAAAGAGGAATTGATGGATCTTGGCCTTGGTGGTTATCAATGAAGGTGATGTAATTTCAAATGAGGGTTCTCGTGGGAATAAGAGGTCATAACTATAAGGACTGTGGGGTTGGGTGCATAACAGATTATCAAGATGGTCCTTTAAACCCCACCTCCATTAAATGGACACAGTGCCTGGATGTAAGGTTTGTGCTCAAAGGTGCCCTTGAGGCTATAGGCTTATCAGCACCTGGCAAAGCCTTCTTTCACTCGCTCTCACTTACAAAGTTACTGAAAACTGAAGCCTGTCTTCTGATTACTCTAAATCCATGAAGACTGTCAACGTGATTGGTTCTCCTCTCCCAGAAGTTACTCCTGGGCTTCAAGACACCCCAGCGGACTCGCTAGCAGACCTCCCAGCAGGGCTTACCTCCCCACGGGCAGTCACTCTGACACTAACGCGGTTTTAATGACAGGTTTTGATTTATGGTCACAGAGTCTCTCACTGACTGTTGATTGCTCCCAGGAATTTTTTTTTTTTTTTTTTTTTTTTAAGGAGCGTCATTGTTAAAGATCTGCATAAAATATTTTGTGGCTCTCTTTTCTCAAGGAATACCCATTTCCCTGGAGCCACCGTGATGCTAAGTTGAGGCAGTTTAGTGAGTTTCTTCCTCTCTTAACACAAGACCTGGAGTGAGTTTCTTCTCTGACTGTTGTCTCATCATCTGCAGCTGGTGTGTTCTGTTTCTGGACCTCGCTCAGCGCTGATGTTCCAACCTCTCCAGCTTATGCTCAGACTGACTGGCTTTCAGCATTGCTATGAGTCATTGAAGGGAAATTCAAGTTACCTATTCAATCAGAGGACTACTGGGAGGAAAATGGGAATTTTATACCTCATTGAAGAGCTGACTTACAAGAGCATCACTCACGTTTACTCCATTGAACTGTTCTAGGAGGTGTCACTAGGGCACCAGAATCGGGCAATTCGTGGCTCTCACACAGGACAGATTTCCTTTCTTCAGCATTGTTTTTATACAGTTTCACGCAAGTAACCAAATGTCAACTGCTGTCACCATCTCCGTGGAATGTTTTAATTAACCCCTTCATTGGGAACTGACCAGCCCTCTCACCTCCCTTCCCGGGCAGTGTTTCTCTAATATGCAGTGAAATCGGCCACTTTGTTCCCTGAGCTGTCAGAGGGGCCTGCTCCGCACGTGGGGCGCCGCCTCCACTCAGGGGTATCGCTGGCAGACTGTGACCGGTCACAGGCTTTGGTTTGTTAAGAAGCCCGCCTCCTTGCCTCCTGGTTTCCTGCTGACACACTCCCCCCCTTTTTGCTGGCTACTTTCTGTGCTCTTGGGCTTCATGTTTTTATGAATTTCCAAAATCATAATGATGACAAATAATTAAATAAGGTCATCTTAGCTGGCAATGAAGACAGACTGTGTGTGAGGAATGTGCTGTCTGTTTACTTAGGTTTCCCTTTTAGGTTAGATGTTTAGAACGAGCAAAAACAATGTGGGTCGAGGGCAGCTTGGAATGAAGAAGACAAGAACACCGTCCTTTTTGTCCCCAGCTAAGTTTCAACTATGTACAACTCTGCTCCATACTGAGGGGGATGAAAAAAGATTTAGCCCTGGCTTTGGGGTGTGATGGACAGATCAACGGTCTAGAGCACTTAGTCTGCAGAGCACTGTGAAAAATGTTAGGCAGTAAAGCACAAAAATATACAAAGAACGTTTATAATTAAAATGATAATCTCTATGGGACTGCACGTTGAGGGAATGGCATAAACGATGGGAGTTGTGGTTATTCAGAGCGAGGATGTAACATTGCAGGATGGAGTAGGACCCAAGAAGATACACCTGGAATAATCTTTCTAAAATGCCAATCGGATGGTATCAGCCTATCCCGTCCCACTGAACATCCCTTTAGGGAATCACTGTTTCTCCCCCCCCCAGATTCTACTTTTGCAGCCTCAGCTCTCAGGCTCTCTCTCTAGAACTGGATGCTCCAGCCACAGTGAGAATTGATCACAGTTTCTGGAATGTTCTACCTCGTATGCCTCAGAGCTTCCTCTTATGCTTCCCCTTTGCCTGGGGTATTTAAAGCGTTCCTCTTGCCTTGCTAATTCGAACGACCCCTCGGAGTGTTCTGAGACGCCCTGTCCTATGCGTCACCGCCCGGGTTCGGTGCTGCCCGGTCTTCCTGCATCACTTTACTGTAATTACTGTCATCTCCTTGTGCTTCTTTCCCGCGGGCTCTCTGCTCAAGTTCGTGCCCTGGACGGTGACTGAGGTCTAGCGGGGCAGAGCGTCGACGGTGCGGTGAAAGCCCCACAGCCTGCGAGGAGCAGGAGGCGCCGGGCAAGGCCGGGGGTGATGGGCATTTTCCCAGCACCCTCCTTGGCCCTGTGGTCAGGACCCTGAAGGCATCGTCTCTTTGTATCTTTATGTGAACTCTGTGATTTAAGTATTTTTATCCCCATTTCAAAGAAGAAGAAACTGAGGATCAGAGCATTTAACTAGCTAACTTGAAATCACATAGCCGGTCAGTTGCAGAGTTAGAATTTCAGTCCGGGTCTGCTTGGCCCTAAGGGTTGGGGGAATGTTTAGTTACTTATTTAAAGACGTGTAATCATATTGATACTTATAATAATAATAACTCTGGAAGTTTAAGTGTGCACGGCTAAGCACTTGGCCCGGGGATATATACACAAATGCCCCAAGGAGG
The DNA here is from genome assembly GCF_036321535.1 of Camelus dromedarius. Taxonomy (NCBI): domain Eukaryota; kingdom Metazoa; phylum Chordata; class Mammalia; order Artiodactyla; family Camelidae; genus Camelus; species Camelus dromedarius. Next base: position 4,840,728 of record NC_087444.1, read on the forward strand.
TGCTTAAAGTATGCTTGACTCATAGATAAGGAAACTGAGGCTCGGAGAACTTGACCAGCTCAGAGACACCCAGTGCCCCAGAGGGCTGGAGGGCTCACGGGGTGTGAATCTTGGCAGCCTGACTCTGGGGCTCGGGCACCGGCAATGGGCCAGTGGCTCGGGCTCACGGGTCAGCTGCCTGGGTTCCGGTCCTGCCACTTACAATTCGTACAACCGGGGATGGCAGACTACGTTATGTCTCTGCCCCTCTGTGTCTTCGTTTGTGGTTTTGAGGACTAAATGTATGATCTTTAGGGGACACTCAGCACATTTTAGCTGTTAATGTTCTTCTTAGTAGTTATTATTATTGTTAAAGGTCTCGTTTCATCAGTCAAAAATCAAATCCTTGTTGCCTCTTTGATATATATAGCCCAATATTTTTTTTTATCTTGCTGACTGTATTATTGAGAACATTTTAAAGTTACATTTGGTGAAAAAAGTGTTCCAAACGGTCAAAACTTGCAACAATCACTACTCAGTTTTGTGATGAATTGCAGCATAAGTGAAATTTCAAAGGCTGTGAGCTTTGACAATAGACATAGTGGGAGGGAAATATGCCTCTTTCAATTAGTGATGGTATTAACAGGTTTACATGAAGCCTTGGAGAAAATTCTGGACAGCAGCTGCAGGGGTAGGTAGCTGAGTTGAGGGCCTGTGTCTTGCTTTCCTCACAATTGAATTTTCGCTTACGTGTTGGTGAGACGGTTCAGCTAGCTTCATCATCTTGTCTGTCACAATTTGAGCACCGGCCTCCCCTAATTCCTGATTTGACTTAATGAGCTGTGTTTTGGGTTCTTCTGCTTGGTCTTGGAGCTGTGTACACCACATCAATACAAACCAGGTAAAGTAGATACATCTTGGTTCAAAATCAGCCTTTATTGAACAAAAAGATCTCTAAGAGACTGTCAGACTTTCAAGTGAATTTTGCCTTTGTTTTAATATAGGATATTATAATTTATTACCATGTTAATCAGTGAAACCTCTTGAAATTGGTATAATGAAAAAAATGATAGGACCGAGGCCCATGCCATTTTTCATCCTGTTTCCAATAATAGACAGTAGTATAAATACTCTCATGTTTTGGGGCCTCAGTTTTCTCATGTATAAAATGGGTGATGTGCGCTGAATTAGGAGTCAGCAAACTACAGCCAGTGAGCCAAACCCAGACCATAATCTGTTTCGGACATACTGCAGCAAGCTGTTCCCATTTGTGCATGTATTGGGTACAGTTCCTCTCAGGCCACAATAGCCGAGTGCAGTAGTTACAACACAAAGTCTGAAATTCTTATGATCTGGTCCTTTATGGAAGAAGTTTGCTGAGCCCTGAATCTGATGAGTACATCCTAGAGACACACCAGAATCTAACTATCATCAACGTCATCCTCACTGTTAGTGACGGGGCTCTCATCTTCTATTTTATTAAAAATATATCTAAAGATACATGCAATCTACACAGTTTCATTTTTAAAGAATTTTTGGTCTTGTGTCTCAAAGAAGACTTAAGACTATGACCAGGAGTCTCTGGAATGGGCTGAGATACTGCCCTCCCACAAGTTCGGCCCTCCTCCCCACTGACAATTCTGTGGGGTCCTCCAGTCTGTACACAATGGCTGGAAAGAGGATCTGTAGTCTAGGAAAAGAGACCTCTCTACTTTCTGTAAGAATTATACAGAGGAGTATGTCAAGTCTTAGGCCAACACAGAATATAGCTAGGATAGGAAAAAAAAACAACCCACCACTCTGTGGGTCTGAGCAGGAAATGCTATGCTCACCGAGCTTTTGCACTGACATTAAAGCTATACGCCTCCCCGTATCCCCAGACAGGATGCTACTTAGGCAGTTCAGGTGCCTCTGGGCTTATTCTTGGGTACAATGAACCCCATTGTCCTTTACAGGAAGTTTCATTTTCCACAAACACCAAAAGGTATGGTGAGACTCTCTTGGTTCTAGCTTCTTTGATCAAACACAGTCAAAGATCTCCGGGGGTAGAATCTTCTCCCTGGATAAAGAACCGAGGTGTCTGATAGCTCCAGTACTTTGCTCTTTGTGCCCTGGGTCTGGAGAGAGGTCTGGAGTCAGGTGTGCTCGGTGGAGCAGCTCCTCTGTCCCCGCAGAGGAAAGGGAGAGCCTCCCCTGACTTCCTTCCATGGCGGTGCTGGATGCCAGACAGCGCTCATCTCTAGGGCTGCGCTGCACCTGCCTTAATAGCCAGAGCCACTGTCTGCATCGGAATAGATGCCGAAGTGCTTTTCCAAGAGAACAAAGTGATAACGAGCTGAGATAGAAATGAAGTGCCATATCCAACGCATGCTTTTCTGTCTGCGTTACTCAGTCATAAGGCTGTAAAAAGCTGAATTCTGTTGTGGGGAATGTCAATATTTTATCCTGAAGTTTCAAAAACCCACAGCTTTTGGTGTTTCAAACCACAGGGAATAACAATGGGAGTTTCCGGTAGCTTGTCTTTGCAAAGAGAGTGTGGGAATTGAAATAAAGAGGGCAGACAACTGGGAGTCTGCAGCAACCAAGCTTATGTTCCTGCTTTTCCATGCCTTATCCAATTTTAATCAGACAAAACAAGTTCTCCAAATGTGAATCAATAGCATTGTTTTCTTAATTGCTTCTAAGATATTTTTCTTTTTTTCCACCTATTTGAAGTCATGCTGAGCCATGGTTGTGTTTTTTTTTTTTTTAGAAATATATTTATGCAGACAGCCCGCCACGGTCGTGCACAAGTTGCTGTGAGCACAGACTTTGGATGCAGGCATACCTCTAATGTACCCATGCAGATTTGGATCTCCTGCTGGATAAATGAGCACTGTGATATTTTGCGAGATAATAGGGAGACCAGAGATGATTCACACATGCATGGAATAAGTGTGACCTACCTGCCTCTTGGTCTAAACTCTGATCTGCAGCATCAATGTTCCCTTCAATGTCTTCTGGCCTCTCGCCTTCTGCAGTGGCCAACCTACATAATGGTACATGGTGAAAAGCTAGACCTTGGTGCCCTAGAGTAAAAACAAAACTAAACAAGTAAGCAAAGAAAACACAGAAGGACGGTACCATTGAATACCCACTATGTTTGAGAATAGCTTCCTTCTTCTTTCCGGTGATAATCAGACTTCTGCTTGAAAATCTAGTCATTTATCCTTTCACTCAACAGAATTTTACTGTGGCCTGTTTCGTTCTGACACTGCCCTAATCTTTGAGGATATACGGAATATGACAGATCCATTTCCCCATCCTCAAAATTTTATAGGTCATGAAGAAAAGACATAGAAACAATGCTTGCTAAGCGAAGAAGGAAGATTCAAGGCTGAAATAAACTTCTGCAGTTACCCTCCTGAGGATAGAGCATAATATAATGTGATTTTAGCGGCCCCTCCCCATTTCCTCCCTGCCTGCACCGCTACACACACGGTGACTCTGCTGTTTCTTTCCAATACCTGATTCTACCACAAAAGTTTGATCACTGTAGCTTCTGCCATAAGAGTTGTGCTGCGTTCGCTTATAGCTTTACCCACACAAGTGTTGTATATTTAAGTGCGTGTGTGTATGAGAAAGAGACAGACTCCTTAGGCGGTTGTGCTACTTTTAATTATGGGTGAGTTCCAACTCCTTTGCCCAAGGAGACTGGAATTCGACAGCAGGAAAGAGAGCAACACTGTACGCGGTCTGGGAGGAGGGCTGCTGACGGAGGGTAGAACTCCTCTCCAGATCGTGGCTGGGATTTCTGCATCCAGTACACCCTTCTCTTTCTTCTCTATGTCCAGGAATTTCTCATGAACGATTCAGGGGCCAGAAGAAATCTTTCTTCACATCTGTAGAGCTTCATTCCAAGCATAGGATTCATATTCTGGAATGAGTAGCGTATTGCCTTGAACACATTAGCCCCCGGAGCTTTCTCCTCCCCAGAGTTAGGGAGCCCTGAACCTTCTTCCAGAGGTTTTGCTGACCTCGGCTCCTTTCCTTTCGAGCTTAAGCGTCAAGGGCAAGTGGCAGCTCAGTCAGCGTTCCCACATCTCCTCAAAACAGACGCCTTCGCAGTAAGTCCTACTGGGCCTCCGTGCCACGAAGCTGGCTGTGCAGTGCTGGCCCAAGGCTGGTCCAAACAGGACTTTGATTGTGGGTCATTGTCACAGTTTCTTGCCCTGGACCCTCCCCTTCGGTCTGGGTTCCTGCACACGGCTCTGTATTCAGGAGGCCAGGCTTAGAGCTCCTCTGACGTGGTCGCTGACTCATTTTCCCCCTGATATTCTTGCGAGCACTTCTAGCTAAAGGGCACAAATCAGTAGTTGTCTCAGTTATCCCCAAGTTAACTGTGTGAATAATTTCCAGAGAAAATTTAAATTAGACTGATGGCAACATACTGTGGTGCAGAGAAATCACCTCCGGCTGGGTCCTCCTGGGAGGCATAACATGGTTTTCACGTGTTTACTCAGAGTCACAGAGAAATTTGTTTCTTTGGAGAAACTTTCAGTTGGGATGTGGGTGGCAAGCAGTTTCCCATCCTAATACTAAGAAAAAAACCACAAGTGTCTTTGAGAGTGGCCTTGCCCCTGCAGTACGCACATGGCAGTGACAATTTCACCCCTCTACGACCTCTGTCATTAGAAAGTGGCTCGTTTCCCCAGTCATTTTTGTGTGTTACATCTAAGGAGAGATAAAGTGGAACAATTTTTTACTTTTGTGGATTGTGACCGTTAATACCTGGAGTAAATATTACCTTCTGTCCTGAGTGAACCACACTCTGAACGTGGTACCTGTAGCTGCCTGTCCCTTAAACTTCTTCATAACAACGCACAGCCCCAGGGCCTTCGGCCAAGAGGTCAGCAGAGAAGAAAGAGTAGAATTAATCTTGAAATACCTATGGCTTCTGATATAGATTTTTGCTAACGTTTGAAAATTCCAGGTGTTAGTAGTTGCAGTCTTGCAGAATCCACGCCAAAAACATACTTGACTTGGATGCATGACTGAAGTAAGACACGTGGCAATTCATTTCAAAAGCCAATGAAATGGAAGAATGAAAAATAAATCCAGGAGCTATAATAAATAAAGCTAAAATAAATAATGCATAAAAAGTTATTAGGCTTCCATAACATTTAAATATCTCAAACAAACAAACAATAAAGTCAGTGACTTTATCCTTGAACGGCATGTAATTTACAAGATTTCCTCTAAGTACGAAGTTGCCAGCATTAACGGCAAGAACTAAGTACCTCGGACAAAAAGGAACTAGTATGGTTTAATTTTTCCTTAAGAGTAGAAGTCAAAGAACTTGAACAAAAAGAGCCACTAATGTGTTTACAATCTGCACATTAACACAATACAAAGGGAGCAAATTAGTCTCTCCCTCATAAAGGTATCGCAGGACAATTATTTGCACATCAATTTCTGAGGAACTTAGAAATGTTGCTATATGATTGGGGCCTTTCTGGAAGCAACACTTTCATTAGCAATTTTGATTAATTGTGAATACTGCTTCATAATATCTAGTTTGATGTGGCAGCTTCTAAGAGCCCACTATGGGTACACCAGGACTTTGCATGAAAGAGAGCTAATTCCTCTTTCAAGACCGAGCTTTGCCACATTAGTGTGTTCTCCCCATCACCAGCATTTTATGTTTGACTCTCTTTCCTTTACATTAATCTCTGATTATAAATCTTGCTCAGGTTCAACCGTCAATGCCACTTTCAGTTGCCCCAGTTTATGACCTCAACTTTCTTCTTAGCCACATCCGCCCGCCTTCATTTTGTCTTGACGCCTCTCTTAGAGGGGACGAGTACTGAAGCAGAAGCACAGGTTAAGGGCATTGGCTGGAGGTGACTGGGTGCAAGTCTCAGCTGTGCAGCTCAGCTGTTTATGTGACTTTGAAGAGTTGATGCCACTGCTCCCTCATCTATAAAGGGGAGATGCAAAAACCTTCCCTGAGGGGCGTGAAGAGCGAATGATACAATAAATGCACATAAACTACTCTGCACTTTGCCTAGAAGAGAACAGAACTTGATGAAAAGTAATGAGATTAGATGTTTTTATTGTTCTTGCTCTTCTTATAGACAACCTGGCTTCCAAAAGCTTCCTTTTCCTATCCTTTCTCTTGTCCTACCCACGTCTAGCCAGTATGACCTTATCACAGAGCCTCCAAATCCATGGTCCCTCGGACATCCCAGTCTGGTGACAGGGAACTAGTTCATAGCCACCTTGGAATTGTTTATTTGGTAAACATTCGCCATCAGAAGGAAAACTCCAAGCCCACGTTGAAGAGGTAGACGCCACGGTGTTGAATTTGGGGGCAGTGCACACGGCATCCCTTAGTGTACGCAGACGTTCCAGAGTTGTGCTGGCTCGCCTGTATCTAAGTGCTTTGCTGGCAACCTAAGCCATTAAGGAACCTCTCCCCATTCTCTGATCCTTACTCACCTCCTCCAGTGCCCACACACCCACACCGAGAACTCAGCACCATGGGCCTCATTCTCAGAAGCAGGATTTGAGAGCTGGGTATATGCTGAAGGGTAGCCTGATTCTAATATCAGAGGGCAGGGCATTGGGGGGTAAAGCTGGGAAAGGCTTATCTTAGAGTTTAGTGTACGGTAAGCAAATTAAAATGTTACTCTTTCATTAATTTCTTTGTGAATCTCCTGGTCGCACTTTCTCCTAACAGCTTTTCTCATTAGCTCTAACCAGGTCAGCAAGTTGCCTTACTTTTTTTTTTTTAAAGGCTTTACTTTTGTTGGGGGTTGTGGGGGTCCGTCACTCAGATTACCTTACTAGTGCTCATCCGGTGATCAGACTGACTGATTAAAGGTCATGTTTCTGGGAGAGGCTGAAACTACAATTAGACTGGATATTAGTGTGGCTTGGTTTGGTGACATGGGCAAGTGACTCCATTTTGGGCCCGTTGTTTCTTTGGTTTTTTTTTAGCAATACTTATGGTCGTTTCCAAAGCCTGCACCAGATAGATCTGTTAGAATCTTACGGGAGATTTCCAGTTTTCCCCCTGCAGTGTCTCCCTGCCAACAGAATTTGGAAAGGAGGAGCTGCTTTTGACTTTCCAGTTAGCAGAGGTTCTACAATCAGGGAAGGCATTCACAGGGGAGGAAGAGGGGGGGTTCTCATGGTCAGATTCCTAAGCTGAATGTTGACAAGGGACCCTCCTATCCTAGCTCGGCCCCCAGCATGCTGCAGTGGGCTTGTGGCATGAAGAGGCAGGATACACAGTGGTGGAGGCTCGAACACGCACTAGCAAAGGCTCAGCATTGAAAACCCTGGGTCGCTTTGGGCCTTGGATTCGCTCAAGGCTGGAAATCTTGCGCAGAACCCACACTGTCTTTGAATCACAGGGTCAATTACAGCAGACAGAACACACAGTGTTAAATCACACTCTTGAATGCACCTGTAGTCACCACAGATGGTGACTGTTAGTTTCATTTACTTAAATTGTCATCATGGTTTAAAATAATAAGACTTTTTTTTCCTATTGCTATTTTTTTCTTTTTTTCTGGCTCCAAATTTCCTTGATTGAGACCTATTTAAAACATTTCAGTCTTTGATTCAAATAAACTTCAACTCAGTTGACTGGCCGATCGCCGAGCCAAGTAAAAGCTTCATGAAGGCGAAAACACTCCCCACCTACTTTGACATCAAAATAGGTTCCTGAGTGAAGCAGGTGTAAGTGTACTCAGAGTCTCTGTCCCATCTTCTTCAGAGTTCAGCTGAACTCTTCAAATTTGTGACTCTGCCGGATGAAGAAATCCCTACAGGCCTGGTGAGTCTGTGACGTGGATCATGTCTTTATCGATGTAGAAGCCAACTTTGGAGGCCGACTGAAATTTGCCACCTAGGACGGAGATGCTACTGGTCCCCACCAGGTTTTTCATTTTGTGTTTGAAGACAAGAAGCTGGATTCTGAACTCCTGCTCTGCGAGGTCCAGGAAGCCGGCCAGCTTGGCCAGTCATGGTGGTGGAGAGCTGGAGGGAGCTGCTGCACCTCATTGGGGAAACACCTTCAGCTGCTGCCGGAAAGGCTCCTTGTGGAATTGAGGTGCACGTTGTCATGGTTGGTGACAGGAATTTGGGGCAGGAGTAGCTGAAGGGTTCCCCGCAGACCTGCGGATCACCTTTCTGCGTGCACAGCATCCTGTCCGCATGCTTCTCCCACAGTTAGAGGTGAACACTCTCGTCACTACGCATGGGCTACCTGGTGAGAGCGATGGCCAGCAGTGCGTGCGTCTGCTCGTTCTGCTAGTTAATCATCTCATATTCGTACGTGGTCCTTTGGAACATGCTCTTGGTCCTCTGGATGTAGAGGAGGATGTTGGCAAAGAGCCCAATGGCATCCTGGTAGTGACGCATCATCAAATATCCTATTGCTATTTCTTATCATAGACAACGGCTTGAAATAAAATAGCATGGCTGATACTTGACCTGAATCTTGTCTTAAACAGTCATAGTGAATTCCTAAAAATACAGACTGAGAAGCCTTCCAGATTTCTTTCACTTTTGAATTCAGAACAGGATGACTTTGCCATTATTACATGTATGTATGTATTTCTGAGTGATATTATATATTGTTTTAAGGTCTTATCTAAGAAACTGGAAATCCTTTGCAACTTGCTTCTTTGGGGTTTTGGCATTCTGACATTTTTGCAGATGAACAATTGCTCAATGTGTAAAGACCAAGCGGATCTCTTTATTCAGCAAAGTATTGTATTATCAAATGAATTGCAAAGAGGCAGTGTCCTTAGCGCATTAACTTTGAATCTGCTGCTTGGAGCAAAATCCTGGTTTTCTTTCAGATGCTAATGACATACCACCCAGGCAAAGGCAGGTTACTCTCTAAAAGGATTTGGTAGAACTTGGTTTGCTTTCATTATTTGTTTTGCTTAATAATGATTTCTTACAGTGACAGAGCAACTTTTTATCTCTGCTTATTATGATCATCTGAACTCAGCTGATGTTTTTCGGTTTTTGGTAAGTTAAAATATTATTGATTATGAAATAATTCAATGACGAATACAATCCTCTTCCAATGGCTCCTGGTAATTGTTGATGGATATTTTATTTTTTTTTTATAAAGAGAATGGAAGTAGTTACATTCATGCTAGCATGAACATATATGATAATAGCTAGGCAGTTTAACACAGTGGAGAGATTATTTGACTGGGGGTAGATAGAGCTATTTACTTGTTTCTTATATGAGTTGGCGTTTATCTGCTTATTCGTTGGGTGATCTTGAATAAGTCACTTTAACCTCCTGGAATCTCAGTTTCTGTAAGTGCGGATGAGAATTCTGCATCAACAGCATTCTGAAGTTGTGAGACGAAATCAATGGAAGAATCTTGAAAGTGCATCATTAACTATACAGGACTGCATACGTGCAAGTTAGTATTGTTCAATATTTGTACTGACTTGTGTTCTCATATTGTCAGGAAAACTTGAAAAGTGCTTCCTTGAACTTTATTAAAAAATTCTTAAGAATTAACTTTTTGAAGCAATTTGATATAGTCCACCCTAGGATTCCAGAAACTTGAGTTAGATTTCTCACTCTTTCACTCAATTGGTCTGAAGCCTTAGACAAGCCTACATTTCTGTGCCTTCAGTAAAATTAACCCTTCCTTTGTCCCCCACTGCACTATGGTGACTATAGTAGGTTTTGAGAGATGAAGTTCGAAGAGACCTGAATCTGTAAGCCATGAATGTTAATAGTTCGGGATAATAATGCTGATAAATGTTACGAGTGAGAACCAAGGGAGTGCGATTATTACCTTTTATGGATCTCCCGAGGTTGCTCGTAGGAACGTTCATTCATTCTTTTGTACTGAAAGTGCTGAGTGTGGTGTAAAAGAGCTGCCAAATAAAGACAACTTTCAGATCACAGACGGCGTATGAGCGAGAGCCACGTGTGGAACACTAAAACCACACTAGGTATTTTGAGAGCGGGAATTTAACACAAGAAGGGGCTACATGGGTAATGACAGAATGAAAGAACAGAATGAAGCACTGAGGAGATATGAGGATGACAACTGCAGGGGGCAGCACCTCCTGGGCTTGTCACCCCAAAAGGGGAAGGGACAAGACCCCAGTTCTTGTCTTACCTGAAAGAGAAGGTTCAGACGGCAGACAGAAGCCTTGTGTATGCTTAAGGAGCAAAGAGAGGAGCACAGAATTGTCAGAGCTGGCAGCTTTGAAGACCTGGAGCTCCAAGCACTGAGGAGGGATGTGCAAGCTGCTGGGGGTGCTGGTTCTGAGATTACTGAAGGATCCTAGGGATGGAGCCAATTTCTACTGCTAGACTAAAATGTATCGCTGAGGGAATGCTGACGGGAATAACAAGAAAACAGGAAAAAGTCACTTTACCCTTCTTCCAGTCTTCCATTCTCTGTCTAGTCCTCCCTACTGGCAAAGAAGAAACATAGTTTTCACTGTGCCAAACCCCAGCTTCACAAAAGAGCCTGGAAGGGTGAATCTGGAGTGGAGAGACAGCAGTTGAATAAGCAGCCCGTTATGGCTTTATGGAGAAGTAGCCGTTTATAATTTCAGGCATGTAGCCATAAATAGTTTATCTTTGATGGGGAAGAAAAAAAAATAACAAAGTGACTGGAGCCAACTCTTCTTCCCCTTATTGTGCAGTGATGATAACTTCCCACATGACATACCCAGTCCCATGTGATTCAGCTTTGAAACTCCAAGCACTTGGAAGAACATGTCAGTCCCCTTGCCTGGGCTTCCCCTTCCTCTTGGACTCTGATTTTCTCATATTCTTAATCTTTCAGGGGATTGTGAAAATACAAGAGGAGACAGGGTAAATTTAGAAAATTACCTTAAATTTGCCTTCTATTTTCCTGCAGCTTCCTGTCTTGGCTCCATGTTGACATTGTCTAAAAATAAAAGAATTTCAGCACTAGAGGTGACCTAAAGTCTTAAAGCAGATATTTTTACAGATGTTAAAACTGAGGGCTAAAGAAGGCATGTGACTTGATCTAGGCTATATTTGGTAGTATACTTGACATTGGCTTCTGGAGTCCTCGTCCTGAGGTCTGGCTTGCTCCGCCATAGCACGCTGCCAGGCAGGGCTAGTAGTTTCATGCATATCTGTCCCCAGTATGCATGATCACTGACCTCAGACATTACCGTGAAATCACGAACAGCTGCGTCATGATGAGGTCCCATGGTTCCAGCTGCGGTCCTTCCCAAAGCAGACATCAAACCCCGATGGATGTTCCTTTGTCGTGTCATTGTGTCGCTCCTTTTGGCCATGACTATGATTGGATTCCAGGTTTCCGCTGATAGTAGAATGCTATGTTGTGCCTCACCAGCTGAGAAAACAATGTTCATTGTTACTAGGACTGAATATGAAAATATAATTTCGTTAAATTAGAGCCAGCTGGCCAAATCAATTCTTCTACTGTCCTAAATATTACAAAGAATATGTTTGGACCTTTTTGCATGTTGCAAAATGTCTGAATGTTTTTTATGTATAGCTATTTTGAGAGAAGTGTTTTTATAGTATATATTTAAAACAATTTCTTGTTCTTCTTTCCAGTAAATATAGACTTTCATAAACAGTTGAGGATAACTTTACAAATCCAGGAAGTTATAGTATAAAAATGAATTGCATTTTAAAAATATTGGTATTTGATTGGGTTTCTAACCCTTCTATTCCTATAATTCAGTTCAATAAATTCATATTTATTACTTACTTTATTACTAAGCTCTAATAGCTATTACCAAAAGCAGTCGTGAAATATGAGCTAAATTATCTTTGCCTTAGCATGTGTAATAGTTCCACAAGGTGGCCCACACTCAATTTCTATTTGTTATGCAGGAATTCCTCCACATTCCATAACTGTTTAAAACCTACTCATCTGCAGCCTCAGCATTCTTTACCAGCCTGAACATAAAGGGTGTAATGTAAGGTTTAGGAAAGTCTTTACAAAAGACATGGCCTTGGAATTGTGTGTTGAAACAATGCAGAGAGGCATTTGTAGTAGAAAAATCAACATGACTCTGAAAAGTGACATAGAATGAATTCTACATGGGAGGGAATGGGGTGGGGCACAGCCATTAAAAGAATGACACACAATTAGCACCGGATGGTGCAAGTGTCAACTCTCAGTTGTCTCTGAGTTTCACTCTACACTCATTGAAATACAATAACATGCTAAGTGGCCCTCCCACAGGTGCCAGGACAGCTCCCAGGCTGACCATAAAAGGTCAAGGGGTGAGTGATGGCCCAGTTCCTGGGACTCCCAGCTCCTTCCCCAAAGTGGTTGGAATAATCCCCCACGTGCTAGCGAATGACGTTACGGAGCCCATGACACCTACAATCCCCACAGCTCGCTGCCGCTGTCCCTGCGCAGTGAGATGACCTGCACTCTGTCTGTGGAGTGTGGATCTACTTTTACTCTAAACTGAGCACCTAAGCCCCACACCTCGTGGCTTTTCTCTTGCCTCCTCAAACAGGCTGTACTCTGTCTATGGAGTATGTAGCTCTCTGAATAAATCTACCTTTATTCAACTGTGGCTCACGCTTGAATTCTTTCCTGTGCGAAGCCAACAAGGACCCACACTTGGCGGGGCCCATCCCAGGGACTCAGTGAAGAGCTGGGACACGGCCATTCTCTGGCCCCATATTTTTTCCTGTATCAAATTAAGGGAACTGCACTGGTGGGGTGGAAATCCAGGAAGAAATGTCTATAGCCAATTGGATAAACACATCTGAAGCACATGAGAGAGATCTTGACTGAAGAGGAAGACTTGGCAGTTAGATGTCATTAAAATCATGGGAGTAGATACAACTACCAAAGAAGAATTGGGAAAAAAAAAAAAAAGCCAAAGACAGAATCCTGAAGACCACCACCATACTGGGTGAAAAGAGAAAGAGAAGCCAGCTAAAGGGTCTCTGAAGAATGGCTTCAGGAGGAACACCAAAGCTGGCATGACCCTGGGCAGGACTGAGAAGTCTGGTCTCTGCTGCACTACATGGCATGTCAGGACTGTGTGTCCTAGCAACGCAGGGAGGGGAGTGGGGGCCCAGCACCTTCTCCCCAAGGGGATAGGAAAACTGGGGCCACTCACTCAGCTGTCGCTGATAGTTCTAGAGAGGATGGCAGTGTGTGTTAAACATAGTGTACGAAGAATACAATATTATGCGTGCTAATTCTGAAAAGGTGTTTAATCTGTGAAATTAATAATGACAGAAAATATCCTGGTATCAGTTAATACCTGGGAGTCAAGTGATCTAGTGACCATCCTTGGCAATTTCATCCACATGTGGCAAAACCCTAGCAGAAAACCAGGGATGCGGGAACAGGCTCTATCTCGGGAGCTTAGCACAAATGAAGCAGGACCCCAGCACCTCAACCAATGAACAGGGATTCGATTGTGGAGAAGAGACTGAGGAGTATCACCGGGCAACCGAGCAGTATTGAGACACGAAACTGGGTCTGAAACCCAGTACCAACAACCAGTCCTGTGTGGGAAAAGGAAGGTTAAAATTTTGTTCTCTGGATACTCCATGCAACACCATGAACATTTATTTTAATGCAGACTCCACCAGTAAACTTTTAAAACATGAATTTAATGCAACCCAGTTAATTAACAAATTGACAACACGGAACTTGACTACTACCCAAATTGCAGATGTATGACATTGACACGCCTCCTTCAGCTCAAAAACTACTTTCTTTAGAAGAAATACACATAAAGGAAATGAGCTAGGGGGCTTAAGTAAAATTATTGGATCCATGAAGGCAATAAGTCTTGCACATTACTCTTTTAGGTGTAATTTTCTTAATTATTCTCAGAGATACCACGTTTATACTCAGAATAAAAAAAAAAAAAAAGCTTTAGTTCTAGTGAAAAACATAAAATTATTTAAAAAGGAAGAAAATATAGCCTACTGAATGTATTCAAATAGAATAGATATATTTGTTTAAGGCAAGCCATTTTAATTAAAATTTTTGATGATTATAGGCAAATATACTGGGGTAGTGAGGCAATTGGCCTTTTGAAAAAGCCACATAAATAAGAGTTTACATTGTGAGCAGGAAACCCTCAGGTACAAAGAAGACATTTTGAAGCCAGCCTGTGTTACTGAATACAAGTTCGTGTCCTGATGCACAGTGAGGCCAAACTGAAACGTCTCGAGTTCGGAGCATTGAAAAGTTGATTGCAGAACTGAGCGAGGAGAACGGGTGGCTCATGCTAAAAAAAAAAAAAACAAAAATCCCAAACTCCCTGAAGGGTTTCAGCAAAGCAGTTTTGAAAGCCAGGTGAGGGAGGGGGTCGCAGAGTATGTGATCAGGTCGTGCACAGTTCTCTGATTGGTTGATGGTGAGGTAATGGGGCGGTGTCACAGGAGTTAGCATGATCAGTCCTTAGGTGCCTGTAGGTCTGGGGGCTCATGATCATCAAGTAGTTAATCTCTTCCATTTGATGGGGGTTTTAGCATCTGTAAAACAACTCAGGAACTGTGCATCAGGTACTGTTATCTGGGGACTTCAGAGAGGAGCTACAGCAGAGGATATGGGGGAAGGGAAGGGGTCTGTGCTGGGAAGGCCCTGTAGGATGCTGTTCGGTTACATCAGTTTGCATCAGAAGTGTTGATCAAGTTCATTAAAGAAGTAAGAGGAAAATTGCTGATTTTATCTTGCTTGCTACACCACCAGCAAATACACATATTATCACGTCTCTTAGGTAGACTAAGGAAAGTATGATTGTTTATTTAGTATGATTGCCTATTTAAATTCCAAAACAAATCTAGCTTCCCACCCGTGAAATTAGCCATTTTTTGACTTCCAAAATAAGCTAAACAAATAGTTCATGAGAAGAGATAGTTCATGAGAAGAGTTCATGAGAAGAGATACTAGCAGCTTTGACAGCATAAATCATCAAAACAATCTGTAGAATATTGATGTATGCTTTTGTTTGTAAAGACTTATTTATCTTATAGAATTGAAAGTACACCCTCTAAACATCATTTTTGAGGTTAAAAAATTAAATCTGTGAAGCAAAGATATTGGCTGTTCCCCATCTGTCTGCTTTCTGTCTCATTGTACTCACGTCTGCTATGTACTCATGGAAAAGAAATCCTTTGCGCCACATTTTACTTTATATGCCAGGTATAGGAAAAAAAAATTATTGGCATCTGACTTGACAAGGAAGAGCCATATTGTTTTACTGTGGTAAAGCTCACTTGTATCCTAATGGTTTGGGTACCAATGGTGGTTCCATTAGAAAGTTCTGTATTTTTTTGGTAAGTGTTGAACTCAGCAGAGATATTTTGCTTCATCCTTATTCAGAATTTAAAATCTAGCCATCACAAAAGTGACATCCTCAAATCTCGAAAAAAAATTTCTTTTAAGTCATTTTGCAGTGATATGAGAACTAAAATATAAATCTATCCATTTATGGTACTATATTAAGGATTAAAAGCACAGTATAATTCTGTATTGTTGGCAATATCTTCAGCCACTTGTACGTTTATTTATTGAATGTGTACAGTGAACCACTCTCCAGGGTGCCAGAGATACAGCAGTGAGCAAAACAGGAAAAAAGAAAAATTCCTGAAATAATGGCACTTACATTTTAGGGGGTGGAAGTAAATAATAAATGAAATAAGTAAGTTGAAAAATATATTAGAAGGTGATAAGTGCTTGAAAAGAACTAAAATGAGAATGAAAGAGTAGTACTTAGAATGAGAGGGCCTGGGGCCTGGCTCCAGTTTCAGACAGAGACCTCAGGAAAGGCCTGACTGAGATGTGATTAAAGAAGGAGATAAGGGAGATGGGGGAGCAAAGCATGCAGGTGTCTGGAAGAGGAACCCGTCTCCTGAAATGAGTGTTTCTAACGTGTTTGAAGCACAGCTAGTTGGTCAATGTGGCTGGAATGGAATTTTGGAAAAGTAGGAGGAGACCAGGTCAGAGCAGTAAGACAGATCATGGGTGTTTTCACCCTGAATGCCTTCATAATAGACAGACTGGAAGGGCAGTGGGGAAAGCGGGGAAGATACTTAGGGGGGCTGTTGTAACAACATGGGTGACAGATGATGATGCTACCAAGAGGGGAGGTTGAGAAGTCGGATAAAGAACGCATTTGAGAATAAAGATGTGAGAGATACACGCATACACACACACGTAAATACTTACAGAGGAATACTACTCAACCAAAAAAAAAAAAAGAAATTCTGCCATTTGCGACAATATGGATGCACCTTGACGGCCTTATAAGTGAAACAAGTCAGCTGGAGAAAGATAAATACCTTATGACTTCTTATATGTGGATTCCACCCATATGTGGGATCTAAAAAAATGAACAAACAAAATAAAAACAAACTCATAGACCCAGAGAACAGATTAGGGGTTACCAGAAGTGGAGGGGCTTGTTGATGAGCAAAATGAGTGGAAGGGGCCAAGTGTACAGTGAAGGGTGGATCGCTCTGCAATGTACAGATGTTGAACTATAATGCTGAACATGTGAAACTTACATAATAAAACATTTTTAAATAAAAAAAAGAATATATTTGACAGTAAGAGCCAACAGGCTATTCTGACAGGTCAGATATGGGATAAAGCAAGATACTTGCTATAGACAAGTGAAAGAATGAAATTTCCACTAAGTGAAGGAAACTGTGAGTGGAATAGTTTGCAAAGGTAAGAGACACCAGGGATTTTATTTTGTGGCATGTTAAGTTTGAAATCTCTGCTGAACATACGAGTGGAGATACGGAGTGTTCATTTGGAATATAGCTCTGAAATTCAACGTTTGAATGGTATTTCAAGCAATAATACTGATGAGACAACCAAAGATGTGTATTTAGATACAGAGAAGACATCCAAGAACCAAGGCAGTCCGCAGTTCAGCTACTGGGATGACAAAACCAGGAGAGTTCAAGGAGAAGTAACCAGTGCGGTAGAGGTAAATATGGAAACCAAGTGAAGATAGCTTTTCCAGGAAGAGGGCTGAGCTGTTGTCAAGTGCCACAGAGAACTCATGTAAAGTGAGAATGGGGAACCGACTACTGAATTTGGCAACTTGCAGTAGAAATTTCCACTTGACAATGATTGCTCTAGATCTTGAAAACCAGATGTTATGCTTCAGTTACCCTACTCAACTTCCCTAGGTTGCCATGACGTTAGAACGGTGGTGGTGAAATATTTTAGGAACAGAGGATTTCCAGCTGCACATGAATGAACATACATTTCCTCAAAGTTAACTATTTCATTGTCTCTTTTTACTTTGTTATAGCTTTATGAGGTACAATTGATGTACAATAAACTGCATGTGTATAGAGAAAGTGTACAATGTGCTGAGTTTTATATATATATATAACCATAATTTCAATCAAATAATAAATATATCTACTGCCCCAAACGTTTTCTCATACTCATTTGTAGTCCATTCTCCCTCCATGCCCAGCAACAAAGAGATCTGATTTCTGACACTTTTATGTTTACCCAAATATTTTGTCCAGCTTTATTGAGGTGTAATTGACAAGGGAAAATTGTATACATTTAGGTTGTGCAATGCGATTTTTAAAATATTTACAACATGATGATTGTAAACACATAAAATTTGTAAAATCATTATTAAAATCAAGTTAATGAACACATCCATCGCCTCACATAGTTACCTTTTTTTTTTCCCTTTTGTGGTCAGGACAATTAACACCCACTTTCTTAGAAAATTTTAAGTAAACACGATATTATTAACTAAAATCACCATGCTCTACATTAGATCCCCAAGCAGTTCTCATATATTCTCTCCTATTTGATTCTTTTTCAAAGATTAGTTCACTTTATTTCTGTAGGTCTGTTTTCAAGTTATCTGTCATTGATCTATTTTTCTATTCTTTTGCTCATACCACACTGTCTTTACTACTTTAACTTTACTTTAGCTAGAGAGAGAGAGAAAAAGAGAGAGAGAGAGAGACTGGATAGTTCCAGGCCTCTAAATTTGCTCTTCTTATTTAATATTGTGCTGGCTATTCTAGGCTATTTTGCCTTTTCATATAAAGCTTGGAATCAGCTAACTCACAAAATAACTTGCCGAGATTTTGACTGACCCTCTAGATCAAAATGGGAAGAACTGGTACCTTAACAGGGATGAATTTTCCTATCCAGGAACATGAAATATCTGTTTATTTAGATCTTCTTTGATTTATTTATCAGAGTTTTGTAGTTTTCCTTTTATAGATCTTGTACATATTTTTAAAATTTACAGCTAACTATTTAACTCTTTTGTACAAAAGATGTTGTGTTTTTAGTTTTAAATTCCAGTCGTCCTTTGCAGGCATGCAGGATAGCAATTCCCTTCTGTACCTTTTATCTTGCAATTTTGCTCTAATCGTTTATTAGTTCAGGAGTTTTATTGTTGATTCTTTGGGATTTTCTACATAGTCAAGTATAGCATCTGTGATTAGATAGCTCGATTTCTTCCTTTCCATTCTATATACCTTTTTCTTTTTCTTTTCTTATTGCATTAACTAGATGTCAAATAGGTGAGATGAGAGAGACATCCTTGCCTATCTCCTGCCAGCAGGAGAAAGATATAAACTTTCTTACCATTAACTATGAAGCTAGATGTAGATTTTTTGTAGGTGTTCTTTACCAGTTTGAGGGAACTTCTGTACATTTCTAGTTTGCTAACAATTTTCATCATGAATGAGTATTGATTTTGTCAAATACTTTTTCTGCACCTGTTGATTGATTGTATGATTTTCTTTAGGCTGTGGACGTGATAGATGACACTGATTTAATTTATCCCAGTTTTACACACTAAGCCTTGATTTCTTCACCTATTTTGGAAATTAATCCTTACTTTGAAGATCTAAATAAATAGATATTTAATGTTCATGTATCTTGAACACTTAAATTTTAAATTGCTTTGCATGCCAATGAGCATATTTTAGATCATCTTTGTGGTTTCATTGATGGCATGCGTCATATTTTAAACAGCCCCTTATTATTGGACTTTGAGTTTTTTCCTAATTTTTATTTGTTATTAACAATGCTGAACTGAACATTTGCCAGAGTCTGCTAATTTTCCTGGAATACATTTATAATTTTTACATGAAGGATAGAAACAATTTAAAATTTTGAGTATTGTTGTTGGAAATTTTCTTCCAGAAATGAGGCATGAATTTGGATCTTTTGTATGGAATTAATTGAACATTCCAGTTATTATTCCTAACCAGCCTTTACTGTCTGTCTGTCTCCTAACCACATGTCCAGTAACAGATACTTTGAGTACCTACTGTGTGGAGAATATTGTGGCAAATTCAACTTTGAATATGATTTAATCCTTGTCTTCCAATGGCTTCCATTTTTTGGGGGATATATATATATATCAATATATGCCATCAAAGATACCCAGAACTCTCCTTGAAATAGAACTACTGTAATAATCAAAATATGACCATTCACTGAAGATGAAGGGGCCTCTGACCAGTGGAATTCAGGAGGGCTGGTCATAGTGCCCCGTGTGAGATTGGTCCAGGGCGCTGAGGCGCACTGTCAATAAATACGCAGTGGGGCTTTTACATGTCAATAATGCAAGAAGAGACAAAGACATGACTGTTTTACAAAATCAAACTTGTTGACATGAGTTCTGAGTGTGAGGAAAGGGTCATATCTATAATCAGAGTCATTTCAGGTAATGTAAGAAACTTCAGTCATAAAATATGTTTATCAAATTATGAATTAATCTGAAGATCACCAAAAGAGAAGCATTTCTTTCCGAAATGATTCTGCTTGTGTAGTTTGTTAGCTGCTTCTAATGATAGCTAGCTTTACCTGTAAACCGAAAATTGCATTGCAGAAACCTACAACCCAGGGAGTTAAATGTATTTCATTTATAACTGCTCAGTGAGCAAGGAAAGACCCAGGGGCATTTAGGAGTCAGAAAATCTGCCTTTCTCCTGAATGTCGTAATTGTAACTACAATACAAAGAATAAATGATAAATGAGACAATGATAGATGAGTATGGTATGAATTATATTTAGAAACTCAAATATAAACACATCATATTATTCTGTGCCGGGATTTTTTCCCCCAAACCAGAGAAAGGAGCCTATTCTTATAAAGCAAATTGAAGAAGAAAAATTGAAGACACTCACAAATGAATAAAAATGCATGTGGAATTCAAATATGCAAATGATAACTATTCCTTTTGTATACACTGTAGATGGAAGAACAGAGTACATGATCACAGCTGGAATTCACGCTGGGATTTTATACTATGTAATATCAGCAGCCACCTTCAGATCAGGCTCACCCCAGCTGTTCACTTTACAGAGCCTGCCTCCTTTCCCTTTCCCTTCCCCTCCAGTAACCCTTCATACTAGCTTTCTTCATTTTTATAAAAAGGCAGAAATGAAGCCAAAACCTTTTGTGTAGGGGGAAAAAAACCTATACAGCAGAAGGCAAATCCTAAGCATTTATTTAAAAAAAAAAAAAGATTTTGCTTTAATAATTAGAAATTCTTTCCCTCCAAACCAGTACCGCTTCAAAACACTTATTCTGCATTTCAAAGGCTGTCATTGTCTTCTGTGCGTGCGGGAGCACTTGCTATGACCCTAATGTTTAAGCAGATGAATAACAGAGTAAAAACTTTTGCATTGTTTCATCTCTACTCTCTTGTGCTTGATTTTTGCATTTTGTTTGAATAAATGTATATCTAATTATGCTGTCACATGAGTACCATGTTCTGCATAATTTACAAGAAGTATCTGGTATAGAAAATTACTTCCACTTCCTAAAATATAATTGACTTGTGACTATGAGCAAAATTCTTTTCATGGTGTAGTGGGTGAAATATGCTCTCAGAAAAGAAACGTCTGGGTCCTAATGGTTAGATTTGTGAATGGTACCTTATACGGCAAAGTATGTGATTAAACGAAGAATCTTGAGAGGAGGAGCTAATCCTGGATTATGCAGGTGGGCTCTAAATGTGACCACATGTATCTTTACAAGAGAGAGGCAGAGATTTTTGAAGAGAAGGGGGCAACGTGACCATGGAGGCAGACATCAGAGTGATGTGGCTACACGCCAAGGAACTCCTGGAAGCCACCAGAAGCTGGAGGAGGTAAGGACGAGATTCCCTCCTGGAGTATTCTGGGGAGTGCAGACATGCTGATGCATGATTTTGGATTTCTGGCCTCTAGAGCTGTGAGAGAATGCATTTCTGTTGTCTTAAGACATCTAGTTGGTGATCACTTGTTAAGGCAGCCACAGGAAACTAATACATTTGGATTCCTAAAAAGCAACATGTTATTAGTTAGCTAGAGTTCTGTGTCTTGAGTCTCTAGGAAACAGGTAAGGCTGAACAGATGGATGCCCATGCAGGACCTACAAGCAGGGCAAGGAAAAGCAAGCGTGCAGCCTGGGAGAATGTGGAGCAAAGTCTCGTCTCCTACCGACCTGGCTGCTGGCTATGAGTCACTGCTGAGAGATACCATCTGCTGCTCAGCAAGTGTATCAGCTCAGCATGTGGACTTCTCTGCAAAGCTGCTGGGAGGAACCTACTAGCTGTTCATGAAAAGGTGAAAGGAAGGGATCCATCCCATCTTCTATTTCCTGTGGTCAAAGTTCCCTGACAGCATCTCAGTTCTGAGTTGCGTGGTCCAGCCCAGCAGCGATGGCTCAGGAAAGCAGATCCCACACTATGTGGTGTGGGGTTTCACACATGTCCACAAGTATAGGGACAAACTGGGCTGTATACGCTTGGCATGGGGACGCAAAAGCCACTGAGGCTAGAGGTTTCAGTTTGTAGAGGTGATGGCCATGGGTGGTTGGTGGTTGTGGTGGCCTGGGTCTCAGAGACAAAGGAAGAAGTCTGAGGAGCACATAGGTTGTGCCTGACACTCTCTCTGATACCTGAGACAAACTGCTGGGGTTCATGGAAGTGACAAACAGCTGGGATATATTTGAGGTTTAGGTGGAGGTCGGACAGAAGTATATACTTTAAGATGCTTTCCAGCATGATTGTGCAGGCGATAAAAATGAGTCATTAATTGACAGAGGAGGTCGCTCTATGCGTTGTTTTCCTGTTTATTTTTTTCTACCTGCGTGTTCTATGTTATTATCATTATATGATGCTAGTGTGCCAATAAACATTTAACACCGAGCTTTTTTTCCAAAATATTTAAGTATCTATACATACATGACTTTATATAATACATTTTAATGTTTTATAGGATGCACTTCACATAATTTACAAGTAATAATTACATATACCCTTTGGTATAAATGCCACATAGCCTATTGATTCTCACCGAACGACGGCTTTGATTTTTGCCCGTTCTTGTTAGAGTAGCCAAATTCCGGTGCAGCTGATGAATGGGTGTGGTTCCGACCTGAAATGCTAGCTGATGTTTTCATTTCAGTCAATGAGCAGGACGGAAATGAAAAAATGAAAGCACATGCTGGAACTTTACTCATTTATTAATGACATGAGTGTCTTCTTCACTGAATGACATAGTAACTTTTAAATACCGGAAGAGTATTTCCTCAATTTTTTTGTGCAATTCATATCATAATGACTATAGGCATGGCATACATTTAAATTTAATCTTCATTAGTAACATTTTCTCTGTCATTTTCTTAAGTCTAGGCAATCAACATGATAATAAATCAAGCCATGATTGGTGTGTTTGCCAATTTTAGTGGAATAAATACTCCCATTACAGTTGATTTCAAGCAACCAATCGGATGCCACTGAGTGTAAATTTGGTAGCACACTATTGTATGGTATTTCTCTTACAGAGACTCAGTCGACACAAAGAAACTCAAGAGCACAAATAAGAGTCAAATGTAATAAATAATTAGAAAGTGGTGAATTTTAAGTATTTGTAATCATTTAAATATAATTTAGTTATATTTAGGTTATACATACAATTCATATAATTTAGCTTTTAATATTGTCTGTGCTTAACAACCAGCTTGCAAAATTCCAAAAAATCTTACCGTCAGCTCTGGCTAGCTGGGACGCATGGGTCTAGTAGACCACTGGGGATACCACTGAACTAAAGACGAACTGCTAATGGCTCCTCCCTGGGTGGTTCTGAGAATCAGTTAGGATATTTTAAGCGAAAATATTTTGACACATATAAAGGTGTTAAATAAATGCAGTATAGTCTTACTGAGATTAATGATCAAAAGGTCTAATTCAAGGATGTTAAGAAGCAATTATTTGGTTTTGATTTTGGCTCTTCAGGGAAAGAAGTATGGATCAAATTGAAACAAAAGTTTGAATTCTACTTATTCCATATACATAGAAAAAATGTGGTACCTTGAAGGGTCCTTATCTACTGAAAAACACAGTGTTAGACATGTTCAGCTTTCCAGAAATTAATTATAAGTTTTTGCTCACTAAGTTTACTAAGAGTGGTCATTTACTATAGAATGGACAGAAAAGAGTGAGAAGATCAAATCAGAGCTTTTGCTTTTAGTAAGCTATGTATGAATTACCTAATTGTATCATATTTTTGCTATGTCTTCATTGGAGAATTGCTTGTCGTCAATAACATTTTAATGTTTTCTTTTATACACACAACACATATACGTATATACAAATATATTATATAATTGGCATTATGGTACAAATTTTTCGTTTATATACTGCTTTTGGTATATTCAATATAAAATGTAAGTACTTTCTAATGTTACCAAGTATGCTTCAAAACCACTGTTTATGTACTTGCACACTATTTCATTCTGTAGCTGTAACACAAATTAATTTAGCTGGACATTAGGCTATTTCTAATGTTTCATTGTTATAAGTAATATCATAATGAAAATATGGACAAATCTTGGTCAAGATATTTGATTATTTTCCCACACTATTGATGTGAAAGATATTTTAAGTCGACAGAGTATGAAATTTCTAAAGGCTCTTGGTACCTATTCCAATTTTTTTTCCTGAGAGCTGGAACCAAATTTCCCTCCCAACAGTACTGTGTAAGAGTGTGTATTTCCTTGTATTCTTGCCGACAATGAATATTTATTTTTAAAGCTTGTTATTTGATAGATTGGTAACTTTGGATTTGATCTGATTTTCTTTGATTACTAATAAGCTTGATTCTATGATTTTTTTTTGGTCTTCTGTATATGTGTTTCAGTTTTTGTTCCATTGCCTTTGTTCATTTTATTTCTTTTGAGGGTCTGTTGAGATATTTCATTTTTCTTCCCTATTTTGAGACCTGTTGGAAAATCCGGAGCAGGGAGGTGACGTATAATCAGATCTGTTTTCTTTTCCTACTGAACAGTGCAAAACATTTTGAACAAAACATATGGGTATAGATTTAAGCAGATTTACATAGTACTAATCTCATATGTACTACATTTCTCCCTTTTTAAATTAAATTAAATTAAAAATTTTCAAGCTGCCAAGTGGCACAGACTGGCAATATACATACTCCTTAAGTTACACAACAGTCAAGCAGCTAAAGTCACGATTTATGTATGTGTGCCCAATTAGAAAAGAGGCTGGTGCCAAGATAATCACAAATTTGCCATAAACTAAAGTTTATTACTGTTACATGAGAAGAGAGCTTGGAAGAACTTCTTTTATTTGTTCCAGTTGTCCTTAAAAAAAAAAAAAAAAGAGTAGGAGAAACACATTGTAGATAAGTGACAGGTGACATTTATTGAATGATGACCAGGCATGTAAGCATTTCTAAATCTTGTACATGCATTTTATAATTTAATCTTTACAACAACCTATGGGTTAGGTCTTATCTTCAGTGCTACTTTATAGATTAGGAAACTGAGGCACAAATCCAAGTGACTTCCCCAAGATGGTTAAGTAAGTAGCAGTGCTGAGATTTGATGCCAGGCACTCTTGTCCCTGGAGTTTATGTATGTAGCCTCCCCTGTTAGAAGTGGAAAAAACATTTCAATTCCATGTAACTACATTTACTTAACACCTGCAGTATACTAAAGATTTCATACTCAATTTAGGAAGGTAAATTGTGATACTCAACTTGGAGATAAAAAATAAATAAGGTATGGTTTCTGCTTTTTAAAAGTACACAGATATATGATGGTGACATGCTCACAAAAGGTGATAAAGCTTGTAAAAAAGGCAGAGAATTCTATGGAAGTACGAGGGAAGTGTACTTAGCTCCATCTCCTGGAGATGCTATTTGAACTGGGACTTACAGAATGAGTAGAGGCTAGCCAGGTGAAGAGAGAGAAGAACCATCCGAGCTGGTGGAACAGCTCACGCAAAGACACAGAGGTCTAAAGCAGCTCTGGCTGCTCCTAGAGCATTTGGAGGAACCGCGGGAGGTTTGGCAGCGCTGGTATAAAGATCACAAGGTGTGCAGTGCCAGTAAACGAGCCCGTAGGGGTAGGTAAGTAACAAACATTTAGTCCGCACCTCTCCTACGTTAGCTTTGTGCTGAAAGCTGGGAATGCATCACTGAACAAATCAGGAAAGTTTTCTATATGAAAGAGGAATATATCAGTCATATACTGGATAAGGAATGAACAAAATAGAGACTGTAAAATATACTGTGGAGGAAGCATAGAGGCAAATAAAGTGCGGGAGAAAGAACAACCAATGTGTTGTTGGAGGAAGGGGGAGTGAAGGGCTCTTTAGGAACCAGTCATGTGAAGATTAGCAGAAGAACCGTCCAGGTGGAAGAAACAGGAAGCATAGAAGCCCTTGGAAGGAACTTGACATGAGCTAGAGAGTGAGTGAACGCCGAAGAGGCTGCAGCACAGTGAGCAGGAAGGAGGGTGCTGGATGGTAAGTTTAAGACGTAGGCAGAGTCAAATCTTGCAGCCTCTTGTAGCTCATGGTATGCAGATTATATCTTATCCTATGTGCAAGAGAAAGTCAATAATAGGCTTTAAAATCAGGGTGAGGCATCTTCTCATTTCTCACTCAGGGTGTGCTGGATTTGGGGGACATGGTGGGCCGGTGTCATGGGTGGTAAAAAGAATTTACCAGAGACAAAGGAAAGTGTAATAGGTTGCTAGAGAAAACAGCAGGCTACACGTTGAAGAGGTGCCTTTCACCAAGGGTGAAAGCTTAGGGTCTTTTTTGGGAACGGGCTATGACACAGAGGGACAGGGGAATAGATTTTTGATTGATTATAAGTGAAGTAAGGGGCTTTGATAAATGGGAGGATAGTGGGATTTATGACTCTGATAAGATGGAGACATGGGCTGAGACAAGCAGGGGAGTGGGATTCATGACTCTGATAAGGAGGAGACGTGGGCTGAGACAAGTCAGCCTGCGCTAGCGTGAGGTTGGCCATTTCCCAGGGCTGTCAGCTCTGCTAAGGCAGACACACGTCGGGAGAGGATGAGCAGATGGATGCCTGAAGGCTGGAAGTCTGGGGGCTGCAGGTCTCGGCAGGCACCAGTTGACATCACACTGGAGAGAATGGGTTACGCAGGGCACAAGAGGATGGGAGACCCTCAAGGAGGCTCTGGCGAGTGGTCTAGCTGAGAGATGAGAAGGGGTTCGACACCACGGTAAGCGCCTGGGGCTTTCTAGTGCAAGGGCTAGGCTCTCGGGAGAGTGTTTTAGCTGGGGAGTTGCGTAGTGATGTTTGGGGTTTAGCTGTATTACTTTATTAAAGTTACAGAAAGTAGAGGAGCAAAATCACTTGTCAGGAATTTTTTTCAATATGTTGTGTGTAAACGTAAATCTATACGTGTGATTCTAAATATGTATATTCTTTTCCCAAGTGTAAATTTCTTCCTGGAAATACAGGGGACTCTCAAAAGACACTGTAAGTCGTTACATCCTTTGACTTCTTTCTCTTTTCATGAAGGCTCAGGGCTCCAGAGTCAATATCTGGATGTCTTCTTCAGAGAGGAGCTGATGTGACCTCAGGAGGTGGAAACAGCAAAGGAGGCTGTTTTATATCTGTGCTCTCCCCTGACTAGCAGACAGCTTTCAATGACCCTCCCTAGCATGGCTTGTGGGGCCCGTGGCAATCTGGTCACCATTATCTTTCATTTGGCAATTTGATTCATAGAACTGCCCTGTTATGAACCTGTTTAGAGGGCCCCACATGTTAAATGTTTCAGGTCAGTCCATGCAGATCACACAAGTGCAGTATATTCTTCTGTAATAAAGCGCTCTGACCCAGGAGTTCTGAGCAGCTATTATTCTGCCTCTCTTTGTGTTCCAATCTGAAATTCCATAAGCAATCGCAAAAAATAGTGGTGTACTCAGTACACTGTAAGTGGCAGTCAAGGAACATGGAAACTAAAATTGTGGATAGTTTCATTTTTGTGAAAATATTTAACATGATTTATTATTAAAATTAAAAGTATTTTAAAGTTAAAGTTATTAATTTTAATTAAAATCAATTTAATTTGTATTAAATATATTTAATTAAAATATTCTTTAAATCAAATAAAATTTTATTTTGATTAAAAATTTGATATTGGCTAACTCTAATTTGATTTTTGTTTTTTAATTTTAATGGAGTAGCTACTATTTTTATTAAATATTTATTTTTAATGGTTTAAAAAGAAATAATTTGGAAACATTTGTTAAATAATTTTTATTTTTTACATTGATTTTGTGTTTTCGATGAAACTATATTTAATTTTTTACACTGAATACAATTGCATTTTATTGTTTAATTCTGTAAGTTTTATTAATGGAATACAAGTATATAAAAATCTTATTTTATAACAACATGGTGATTTTGCTGAATTAAAAGCAAAAAAAGTCATGAAATAAATATAAAATAATTTAGGAACTTATCTTTTTTTTGCGCATCTAAACATTGCTAGTTTATACCAGAAATATTCAATAATATTTAAATTAGTTACCTTTGCTAGTTTGCCAATGTTGAATTACCTAAAACCATAACTTTTCATGTTATCTTTTATCTTTATTGTCATAAAGTTATATTTTCAAAGAAGAAGATAAACATTTTTTTCACAATCTTTTAAGCTTGATTTATAAGTTTTAAATATTAAGCATATGAGATCGGGCCCCCCATCAGTCCTCTTCCCCAGGCCTCAAAATGCCAGAGCAAGGCCCGTCCATCCCCACGCACACCCCTGCCACATGGAGGTGCTGCAGCTGCCCGCACGCCCCGTTCTCTGCCTGGCTCACTCCTCCTTCAAGGTTTGGCTCCAACGTCAATGTTCTCTGATCCCTCTAAGCAGGCTTCGTCACTCTCCACAGGGTTCCCGCTACGTCTTCCATGTTTTCTTTAAAATAATAATTCACTTATGTGGGTCCACCTCCTCCTCTACTGTAAGCTCTTTGAGGCCAGGGATTTTTCATTCCTCTCAGTGTTGGTGATGTTCGTCACAGAGCCTGGTCTGTAGCCTGTGCCCTGTAGAACTATTCCATGAGAAAGCGAGCACTCACCCCGACTCTCCATCTGTAGACAGTGCTTGTGTTTACACACCGCATTTTCTCACGGGTGATGGGCCATATAGGCACACACCCAAATTCACACATTCTCTCCCATATATATATATATATACACACACACATTTGGAATCTGCTTTCTAAGTCAAACATAGGTTTGTGTGATAGAGATTTTTAAAATTATGATCTTAAATTCTTTGTAAGTCAAATGCAAACCTTCCTCTTCCTACTCTTTGAATGGCAAATATAAATTTGGCCTTATCAATGTGTTCTTAAAGTTGAGAGCACTTGTCTTCTTTTTTGCTACTTTTGTTACTATTATTATTATTATCATCATTATTTTAATAGCACAAACCTTTTCTGTTGTCAATTCAGTTTGTTAATCCTATAAAATAAAAATATAAAAAGAGGCAGTTTGCCATTTTGGTTAAATCTCATTCAAACAAATTTATCAAGAAAGAATCCTAAAATATGACTATTCCAGAATTTTTCTCTGTAATGATGAGTATTGAGACCAAACCTATCTTGCTTCCCTGTGTGAAACGAGTCTTTGACCAAGCTTACTTTCCTATTTTCACGCCAAACAATACTGGGGCCAGGCAAAAATAATTTAGTTACTTGCTCCAGGAAATACCTGGTCCTGGAAGATAAGACTTGAACCAACTGAAAGAGATTACTTGTCAAAACTAACAGTTTGCTCATCAGGGTCTGTTTTAAAACTCTTACCTCCCTGTGCCCTCCGATCCAAGTCCATTATGTCATAAAATCTTCAAAATCCTAACTAATATGCCTCCTTGCAAAACTTCCCTTTAAGTCATCCTATAAAGCCTATAAATGTCTTTCCCTGACATCAGCCTTCTCAGCTCAGACATTACTAAGACTCTACTGAGTGATTGTTTCTTCACTGAGTTACATCTAACAGATTTAGTTCTGTTTTATCAATGGGTTTTTCCAGTGGCCTTCTGGGGATCTGACAGTAGAAAATCCTCAAAAATGTACTGAAATATGGTGTCCCAAGACTCTGGAATTGGAATAGCAAACTCCGAGGAGACACCTGGAGCTTTTCTGTCTGGAGTCTCTCTGACTGAGATAGATAATGGGTTCCTCAAGTGGGTTGGAGCTGTGATTTCTTTATATTCAGCTCCCAAATGTCTCTGAGGAAGAAGACATCCTTGTTTTGGAATCCTTTGATTATCTGAACAGATTTGAAACTTTTTTCCCTTAGAGAAAAGCCATCTTGTGATTAAAAATGCTATTTTTTATCTCTGTCTGTCCTTAACACTTTCTGCTGAAAATATATAAAAAGATGATCAAAGGAGAATGGGTGTAGATCTGAAGTAGCCATCCCTTGAGGAATTCGGAGGTCTCCTCATACTGGGCTCCTCATGGGACAAGCTTTATCCTGGGTCACCTGTTAAAGTCTTATGAGCACTTTTCTTAGCCTTGTCTTGTTTTATCCATGAGAGTCTGGCTCAAGGCAAGTGCTCTAGTCCTAATCTTTCATCTGCATTTGAAATGGCTGACGATTGGGTTGGGGGCTGCCATGGACTGAATGTCTGTCACTCCAAAATTCATATGTTGAAGTTGTAACCGCCAATGTGACTATATTTGGAGAAATGGACTTTTTGGAGGTAATTAAGGTTAAATAAGGTCATGAGGATGAAGCCCTGATCCAATAGGGTTAGTGTCCTTATAAGAAGAGACAGGAAAGAGTTTGTGCTCTTGGTCTCTCTTGCTTTCTCTCTCTGCCTCTGCCTCTGTCTCTCTCTCTCTGCCATACGAGGACGAAGTGCGAAGGCAGCTGTCTGTCTGCAGGTCAGGAGGAGAGCCCTCTGCAGGAACCAAATTGGCTGGCACCCTGATCCTGGCTCTCCGGGCCTCCAGAACTGCGAGAAAGTACCTTTGTGCTGCCGTGGTTTATTAGGGCAACCTGAGCTGATTAGCACAGGCGCCTAAGACACAAAGTGCAGAAGCAGCTTCCTCAGAAGACTGCTGCTCTCCTGATGTGGTCTCAGTCTAAGTTCACACCCCGTTGTAGTCAGAGACCTCAGAGTGACAAGACCAAGGGACCTCAGGGGAGAATACTGTTCCAAGTCAAGGTCTTTGCTTTTCTGGATATCAGCATAACTTTGGGAAGTTTGCTTTTAACATGTAATTTTGCTATAATATATGTATTTTCCCACTTAAGGGGCATAAAAGTGGTTATTTTGGGGGACTTTCAATTTGAAAAAAATTATTCATTTAAAAGGCACTTTAGAAAGGAAATGGTCTGCATTTTTCATTAGCAAAAGAAAACTTTCAAAAGAATTCCAGTTTCTAAAATTAATGCTTTCAAAAGATGCCTTAGCCAAGGCAAATGAGAAATGTAAGGAAAAAATTAAAACCATCTTTCTTAGATCTTCTTGAGCAGCAGTCCGATTATAACTGTCTCAACTCCTTTACTCCTCTCCTACATTACCCTCACTCCTCCTCTTCTTCCTGACTCGCCTCCTCTCTCTTCTAGCCAACAAGAAACTGCTGAATCTCAAATGTTTCTTAAAATTAAATCTCCTTCAGAATAGATCAAGTTCTGCTGTGGCTGATTTTAAACTCTGGTCTTTGAATTGAGAGCCATTGTCAATCACTTTCTAAAGCCTACACATACAATGCAGGCAGACATTTACGAAGAAATTCAGAGTTGTTCTAAAAACAGATAATTTGGGAATCCCAGATTTTTATCAATTGGCTAGTATGTTGATAGGAATCTCAGATGCAAAAAACTGGATGGAAAAATCAGAGTGACGCGATTCCGAGGATAACCTAATAGACCCTGAGCTGCAGAGATCAGAGGGGTTGGAAAAGCTGTCGGTGTTGAGAGGGAGCTGTAAGGTGCCATCCTCAGAGTCTGTTCTGTGAAGACAGATTGCACTGTAATCTTGTCCTGCAAGTAAAGAAAGGATGAGTCGATCAGTGACTCTGGCTTTTTAACACCTTTAGGCAGCATTCAGGAAGAGATCCTGGAGCAGATGTGACTCCAACTCTTCACTTTTCTGTGAACAGCCGTAAGCCAGAACCAGGGGATTTAATGTGGAAGCAAAAACAGGAATGAGAAATATCTCCGTCACCAGGTCTCCAACTATTCACTAACAATCCTGAAATGGCCATAAAACAAAATCAGAATAAAGTCTAGAATAAATTAGGGGTTTTCCAGATAAAGCAATTGGATTTTCCTGCCCCCATCACAAGAACTTGGGAAAGGAGTTCACCGATAAAGACTCCTATAGACAATGTAAGCAGAAAGAATAATGAAAAGTTAATCGAACGGCGCTAGTTAAGAAACTAAAGGAAAAAAATTTAAGTGTGTGGATGATGACAATGTTCCTAACGGGAAAGCCAAGTGTTCATTTTCCCATTTTCACCCTCAAGTTCACATGGAAAAAGTTCCGCAGATATTAAAGGCTAGTCTGTCAAATTGTTTACTGATACCCCGAATCCTACCACCATTGCACAATGTTTCCCTCAGAATCAGGAAACGTTTAAGCCAGCGCATCAAAGACCCTTTCTACTGGACAGTGAGTCTTCTAAGGATCATAAGCCTGTGACTTGCACACCGTCTCCATTAAACACGACTGCTGAGCATCTCAAGGGCATTGCTCTCCAGCAGCTTCAAGGAGGACCCAGGGAGAGAACGGGCTTTTCTGAAAAAGATTTGGGGTGTGCTTTTAGCTAATGGTGTGGATTACAAATTGATATGGAGGAAACCTACAATGCTTTTTAAAATAATACAGTGCTGGGTGGGCCTCAGGGTGCCGACGGAGGCTTCCTCAGCCCAGCCTGACCCACCCGTCCATCTAGGGTCTCCGTCATCCACGCTGTCCCCACACCCTGTTGCTGAGGGTCAGGGGCTCTGCCTAGCACTCCTCAACAAGGTGCAGGAGCCTTGCTTTTATTATTTTTTAAAAAACCGACTAAAACACAACAAACACTTACTCAGCTCTCTCTCTACTAATATGCGGTAACTGACTCTCCTTTAGCTTGATTTACCCAATGTATTCATATCAATTAATTGGCTGATGAGTCCCCAGCAGTCTTTAGTTTTTGCAGAACCATTATCCTCATTTCCTAATTTATTTCAAGGGAAATGATGTATGTAAACCTTTTTCTCAAATATTAGGAGAATATATCCCTATTTCAGTACACATAAATTATTACTCTTTTCACTTCAACACCCATCTCAAAGTATGCAAAAATATTTTGGGACATTCTTTTAGGACCTTTGTCCATTTACAGTTCCCCATCTCCCCATATTTAACACTGTTCTGATATGCTCTTTCTGAGAAGCAAATCTGATTCCCCTGGTCCCATTTCTAGGCTTAAAAGTCTTCACAGCTTCCAGTTACCTTCAAGATGGGATCCTAAACATGCTCTTTGCTCTGTGGCCTGCCCCCCAGGTTTGTCCATCACTCAGCACCCAATCCCAAACTTCTGGGATTTTTATGACCTGCCTTTCCCCCCCTGTCTTGGCTGTAACACAGACTCCTCCCATTGTCTGGGTGGCTTTTTACCACCTGTTGCCCCGGCACAGTCTTCTCCAGCAGTTCCTGATGACCTCTTCTTTTGCCTTTCTTGGTATTCTAGGTGTCCCTCCTCTGAGGTCCTCTCTCAGAATTGCCACACTGTGTGGCCATCATTGGTCTAATTTTCCCATCTCTCCCACTTAACAGGAAGCTCTTTGAACACCAGGACTGCCCTTCATTTGTGAATGCCCAGAGCTCCGACCAGTGCCCCCGACCAGTGCCAGGCATAGAGGGGACTTTCAGCTTCTTCATTAAATGAACAGAGTGAACGGATGAATGGTTCTAAAGAAGTGTGTAGACTTTCGCAAGTGATGTTCTGTTGTAGAGAGTGGGGAGCTGCCTGTCTCCCTACTTTTGGGGAAACCTCCATGTCCTTGAGGTTTAGATATTTCAAAGTCAGTGCTTTTAGGAGGAAAGATCCCATCGGAGCCCTGGAAGCTGCAGGAGGTGACAGGGCTGCGAGGGAAAGGCTGCCTTTTCAGGAGGTCATGTGGCTCACCACGGGCTCCTGGTAAAGGGACACAAAGTGACTGGCTCTTCGATTCTTTGTCAGTGAATATTCATTAATTTGGCAAATATTTTTGGACACTGACTGTGTGCCTGGCACTGGGGATTCAATAATGAACAAAATATATGTGATCTATTCTCATCAAATTGACATGGATCATGGTAGACAAATGTTCAACAAAATCACAAACAAATGACTATTGAATTCCAGTCACGTGAGATAAAGGCTTTGAAGGAGATGCAGGGGGCCGTGAAAGGACGCAGATCTTAAATTCTGTAGAAACATTAGTGGTAGTTCTTCATTCTAACAGAATGTTTCATGCAACTTCACTTGATCTGTAGAGGCAGTAAAAGCTTCCCCAGGAAAAGTGTGGGCGTTAGGGATGGTGGGTGGGCAAAATAAATTCAGGAGCCACTGCACGGAAACCCTGCAAGAGGGAAGAATGGACAGAAGGCCATTATCACTGGAGTGTGGGGAGCAAGGAGCAGGGCAACCCATGACAAGGCTGGTGGGGAGGGGGTTCAGGCCAGGTGACACCCCTCGTGATCACTCGCTGAACAAATCCCGGCCTTTTGCGTTTTTGGTGCCTTTACAACAGTCTTGCCAATTTAATCCACAGAGGAAATAGAAAGCCTCTGAAGATGTTAGGAAGGTGATTTCCAAGTTCACGCTCAAGCTCATTTGAAAGTATCATTCTGGCTATTGTGCAGAGAATAGTTCGGAGCGGAGCAGCAATGGATCCGGGCAAGTCACATGGAGAAAATGTGTCCGGGTGGAAACTGTAAGGTAGCTGGGATTGTTTGTCCATGGCGCGACTTCCTGTCCTGGCTTCCTCAGGGATTTTCCACCTGGTCCTTGTGCTGGAGGCAATGCAGTAGCTGAGCGCCCAGCACCCGGACCCTGGGTGGGGGAGGGGGATACATCGTACAGTTGAGCCTCCTGTTACCCGTGGCTGCGGCCTTCACCTCCAGCCCCGGCGTTGTTCGCCAGAGAGGATCCCAGGAAGAAGGGCCATGTCACTGAGCCAGCCCACTCACACATGAACGGCCATTTGGAGATTCTAGAATTCACGATTCCTGGCAAATGAGGGTTCGAGTCCTGGATCCACTACTTCTCAACAGTTTCTTGGACAAGTTAATTAACCTTTCCAAGTCTCAAATATTTATCAGCAAAATAATTAAATGTAAAATTCTTAGCTCATTGCCTAGCAAATATAGAATATCTAATATATATTAGCTATTTTATTAATATTTATTGAATGAATGAATGAATTCATGATAAGCTATTTATGAAACTGGTGATGAAAGAGAACAATATGTGCTAAATTTGTGGGCTCATCGTGTTTAACAGGCTTCTCAGTGTCTGCAGTCGTTCTGTTTCTGGGACACGATTTGATGTATTTTATGTATTAATTCACATAATAATAGGTTTCTTTGTGGTAATTAGGATATAGCCTGATGAAAACCCAAGCATGTGATTATGGGCTTCCAAAGTCTAGCTGAGGAGCCAGACTTCTGCTGCTTAGATCCAGCTACGGGATCCCGGTGCAGCCGTGGCTTTGGGAGAGTGGTGTGATCTGATTTAGCCCCATCATAGTGGTCCAGTCAGGCAGGAAAGGCATTCGACCAGCATAGGGTCGGGGTTGGGGAAGGAACTTACTATGACTCTAAACTAATTGTGGGTCTGCCTGTAATGGCTTTAGGAAGTATTTCAAGAGCAAATGCAGATAATTTTATATAACTCATTGTTATTTTCTACATCGGTATAGATACACTGGATGATGCAGTGAAACAATTTAACTTGGGGCCCCTAAAGAGAAAACAAGTCATTAATAATTGAGATTATTGAAGAATTCTTAAATCTCAATAATTTCTAAATATGGATCTTGGTTAGAGCATCTTTGTACATTGTGATATCAATGTTTTGTGTGTTTTTCCATAGGTGTCTAACTAACTGAAGTAGATAAAATAAAATCACCTATAACCCCATAATCTTAACCTTTTAACTAATATTGGCCAACCAACCTGGCCAATATTAGCATTTAGCATACCTATTTTTTAAGTCTTTTCTTCTATCTATTCTTTTTATTTACTTGTCGTCATGTAACATAAACATGTATATCTTCTTTTTACTTAACATTTATTATAAACATCTCAACACTATTTCATAGTTATCATAAGCATCATTTTCTTTTTCATTATTCTTATCAAGGCTTACTCCCGCCAAAAATGCACACGGTACAAAATAGTTTTAAATTGGAGTCATATCTTGTACAAGTTTAAGTCCTAAGGCCAGCGTACAGGTCAGTAATTACTTTTAGATGAATGATTCTTGGGACTTGATATTTGTCCGTAAAGTGCGCATACGAACCACTAACTCTTCCTCATTTAATGTTTTTCTATAACACTCAATTAATTCTGTCATTTAAATGTCATTAATGCCTGTCATTTAAAGCTCTAACGTTCATTTCATAGATATTCAAAATATTTCATATATAGTCAAGATAGTCAAGTAATCGAATAACTTAGTCTACTTTTCATATAGTGTGTTTGCACATGCAACATGTGGCTTTTGTGCAGAATAACAATACTGACCGTAACAATAACCCACAGTTCCTGAGGACTCATCCTGTGTCAGGTTCAGGATTAATCACTTGACGTACACTGATTTTCACCATCTTCATCATGATGCAGAGGTGGATACTATTGTGAGAGGCTGGTAACTTG
Organism: Camelus dromedarius; assembly: GCF_036321535.1. Classification (NCBI taxonomy): domain Eukaryota; kingdom Metazoa; phylum Chordata; class Mammalia; order Artiodactyla; family Camelidae; genus Camelus; species Camelus dromedarius. Next base: position 4,876,914 of record NC_087444.1, read on the forward strand.
CTCAGCATCACAGAACGAACAGCTGGTGGAGATGAGTCTCCAATCCCAGGTCTGTATGACTTTGAAGAGCAGTATGCTAACCACTGTCATTAATGTCACCGTACACTTAGATAATGTGCTGATATCTCTGTTTCTTTTAAAATGATTATTTATTTATTTTGGTTTAATTGAGATAAAATTGGCATATAACATTGTATTAGTTTTAGGTGCACAACATAATGATTTGATATATATCAATATGGAGAAATGATTACACAATAACCTTCGTTAACATCCGTCATCAAACATGCTTACAAATTTTTTTTCTTGTGATGAGAACTTTTAAGATGAATCTACTCTCGGCAGCTTTTAAACGTGCAAAGCAGTATTGTTTACTATAGTCACCATGCTGTACGTTACATCCCCAGGACTTACTTATCTTACAACTGGAAGTTCATAACCTTTGCCCACCTCCCACCACCACCGCTGACAACCCCCAAGCTATTCTCTGTATCTCTGAGTTCGATTTTTTTTTAAATTCCACGTATAAGTGAGATCATACGGTATTTGCCTTTCTCTGATGTATTTCACTTAGCATAATGCCCTCAAGGTCCATCCAATAGATACCTGTATCTCTTGAAGTTCTTCTGGATTTGTTCAGACTGTTTATTTATTTTACTTTTGTCCCTACATTTTCATCTTTCTTTTCATTTTGCTCAAGTCTGTCTTCAGGAAATATTTTAGAACATGTACTTGGAGGGGAGAACCTCTTATTCCTCAGCTAGCTTATTATTTTCACCGCCCCCCTTAGTTGGAAATTTGAATAAGAATGGAATCTAAATGTAACAACATTTTCCTCTAGAACTGTGAAGGCATTAATTCATCACTGCTGATAAAGATCAGAAGTATCATCATTCCTTCTTAAATAGCTTTGTTTCTGCCGCCTCCTTGCCCCTCCACCCTCATACAATTTTCATCTAATGTAATTTTCCTGTTTGATTTTCAAAGATGTTTATGTTTTCATGTATTTTTAAACCTCCTTTTGCCTAAAGAGCTTGAAGAGATATATACACAAACACACACATACACACAGGCTCACACACGCATGATATTTTCCCCCAACAGCCAGCATTAAATGTTCAGTCAAGTTTTCTTTTCGTGAGATCTGGTTCCAGAAGACTATTCCCATTCTTGGCTTCAGATACGATTCTAAATCAAATCCACGCCTTCATCTTCTGTGCTTTTACCTACGCACCCTTGTGGGTTTATCACACACTCATGTTTCAGTATCTATTTCATGACCGTAACGCTACGGCCAGCAAGGTGCTCTATTTTCCTTCCTTTTATGTGCCGTACTTTTCAAAGCTTTTGCAAGAATGCTAATCATTCAGCTTCTCAGGACATTTTTGATGAGTGATATAAAGTAAGTAGAAAGAGATGTCTTTCAAATGGAGAGGTAGAGGATTGTGTGTGTGTGTGTGTGTGTGTGTGCAAATGTTTTAATAAGATTTCCCGCACACCCTTGCCCACATCCTCACAATTCTTCCTTGAGTAATGACATGGATATAAAGGCTCTCTCTCTCCTAGATGTGGCAATTTTAAGAGAATAGTTACATTGTGAGATTGGAATGGCCTGAAGCAATGCCTTTATTTCGTTGTCAAATCTCATAAACTGGAAAATATTAAAGAAATGGTGTTGGGGACTTCGAGAGAAGAGAGTCTTCTTTTTTGATTCTCTTTCTTCCTATTCCCTCAACACTGCCCTGGTGGGCTCGAGACTGCCACAGGGGTTGGTCTTTGAAGAGCCAGGCAAGTGATATTCCCCTGCCAAAGACGTGTTTGAGGCTGACGCTCTGAGAGAGTACACGGCTTCTCATGGTCAGAAGTCTGTGTACTGGACCTGTGGCCATCCTGCTGCACTCAAATTGGGAGCTGGCACCTGCTAGTACCAAGGCCATGAAATTTCTCTGAGACAGTGGGATAGGAAATGTGTCAATGGCTCTCACGAGATGAAGAGAAACCTGATATATTAAACAATGATAAAAATAACAATAATCATAAGTCACAGTGATCAAACTAATAGCAATAATAATGGCTAACTCCACTGGACAATCCCTGTGTGCCAGGACTAACTACTTTATATATATTATTTTACATAATTCTTACAATTGGATTTTGGGATTAATGGCTACCATGGTCTCTACTTATAGAGAAAACATGGTTTAGAGACATCAATGTCCTTGGCCAAGGTCACAGTCAACGAAGTGATATAGCAGTGATTCACATCGGACCACAGAACCTGAGCTCGTAAAACACTACTGTGTCATTTGCAAATGCTCACATCTATCTGCCCAATTAGTGCACATATTTTTTTCTAATAAAAAGATTCATGCCACAGCTTAGGTATCTAAGCCATCAGAATGTGATAACTTTCCTCTGAAAGCCCTGAAAAACTTTCTTCAGTGTTATTTTGATATAAAATCTATCAATAGCTGTTATGCTTCCAACCTTTGACTATCTTAACAGGCAAGAATGGTTTTAGGCGTTTTTTCCTTCTGGAGATCTATCTCTCCACCCTTAATCACATAAAATGTATTTCAACGTGTTCACATCCCAGGTTCCATTTAATTTCTACATCAAAAGTAAGAATTGAGTTGAGGAGCAGCTGAACAAGGAGCTATGTTAGTAGTTGACATGTTCCATTTCGTAGACATTGAATTAGATTAATTTTCATTTGGTTCAGGGACTTTTTTTTTTTTTTTGGCTAAAATTTCCAACCAGTACATGTCTTTTCAGAATTGAATATTTTTAGACATCCTTGTATCTCTCAAAGGATCATGTCTCTAAGAAGAGATAAAAACAGGCACTTTGGCAGAGGATGGAGTTGAGTGGTGTGGGTGACAATCTGCTGGAATTGCAAAAGACTAGCACTCTTGGCTGGAGCTATTGAGAAATCAACAGAACATCTCTGGGCCTCAGTTCCTCTACTTGAAATGAAAGACCGACACTCAGACTATCAGACTGATAGTTACATATAGAATTTAGAGCTATTCTTCTCTTCAAAGGAGTACTGACTATGCACCAGGTGCGATGCAGAAGCTCTCAGTGATGAGTGGATGAGGACTGACCACAAAGAGCCTGGTCTCTTGGACGTTATCTTCTAGGGGATGAAGCGTCAAGCAGCCTCATATCCACACTCGGATAGTAACGAGGCCTATGAAGGAAAGTGAAGTCAGTGAAGGTGACAGCAAGGGGACAGGAGCCTTTGTTTCAGATAGATGGTCATCGGAGTCTTTAAAGAGGTGACATTTGAGCAAAGGCACTTAGTCAAACCTGCATGCCTAACATCTCCCGCAGGACAAGGAAGGAGATAAGATTGGCAGTAGTGGGAGCGGCACTGTGGCCACGTGACACAGACATGACACAGATGTTTCTAGAATTTCATGCCATTTCCCCGACTCTCCAGGCTGGCTCCATTCTGAGTGCTTAGCAACTAAAGTAGCACAGAATTCCATTTGGTGTCCATATTCTCCTCAAAAAATGTGTTAGAAAATTACAGAATTGCAATCCTGTGCTGAAGAGTATTTTTTTTTAAGTTTACCTGATGCAAATTCAAGTCTGTGAATTTACTGTGAATGCCAATCTCAGTCTGCAGTAAATTATTATGGAAGACATAAAGTAATACATAACAAGACGGAAAGAGAGAGGAAGTGAAGATTTAATTCACCTCTGCAGTTCAGCAGCGTAGGAGATAAAATGTCATCGACCCTATTTTACATATGATGCCCAAGGTTGCATGGATAATAAGTGGAAGATGGTGAGTCATGATCTTGGCTTCACTGCAGTGCAGAGTGTTCAACCTTGCACCCTAGCCATTTTTCATAACATATACGCTGGTTTTTTTACATAGCCTTAAAAAAACTGAGCATCATTATAAATGTGGGTCACTGACCCAAAGAGGCAACCAAGATAAAGTTCCCTAAGGGAATCCAAACAACGCTTCAGCTAATAAATGCTGTGTGAGGTCTCCAGCCAATGAAAAGAGGTGGCAGAGATACAGAGAGAAAAATACCGAGGTCCTTGGGGAGCAAAGATGAGAAAGGAAGTATGCAATGAAAAAATCACACGTAGATAAATATCCAGAGTATGTGTCTCTTCTTGTTCCTCCTAAAGAAATTTCTGGCATTGAACACTTTATGTTTTCTCACTTCCAGCTCGTGAACATTATCATGAGCTTCAACGTGGGAAGAAAGGGAGAATTCATAAGATTTATACTGGACAAAGGACGACCAGTGGTTCTTAACCCTGGTTGGACATTAGAATCACTCAGGATCTTTGAAAAATACCAATTCCTGGGCAACACCCATGACCAATTATTTCAAGATTTCTGGGGTTAGTCCCAGGTACTTCCACGTATTTCCAATTTATACCTTTGTTTGAGAACAACTAGGCAAATAGAAGGAGAACAAAAAATATAAGAAAAGGGGGAGGGGCTGGACTGATGGAAGGAACAACCTTGTAGTTTACGCTTAAAGGAATTTTGAAGATTGAAAAGATGCAATGGGAAATTGGAAGGATTTATGAGAGCATACTTCCTCCTTAGGGAAGATCTTGGGAATGGCAGAGCTGGAGAGAAAGGACTTTAAAGATATTTTGCTCTGCAGTAGTAACATATTCCCTTTCATAAACCCAAGTCCTCCAGTAGTGTGACAAGAATCTAAGTAAAAATCAGAATTCTTTTCAAGGTTTTTTTTCCCTACAAGATTGCCTTTCTTTTATTTATACCATGCAGAGGACACATGGAGCCTCACTTATTCTGGAGTCACAGAAATTTGAGAGGGTGAACAAAAAAGAACCTCCTGATTATATGAGAAGGAATAAGCAGGAATAATAATGATGATGACGATGATAATCGTAGATATAATTACTGAACAGTGAACATATGCCAGTATTCTTCTACGAGATATATTAAATTACCTAATTGTCCCAATCATGTGAGGTGAGCACTGTTATTATTTCTTTCAAATGAGAAAATGAAGCAAAGAGAGATTAGAGACATTACTCTAGGTTGCATACTTAGAGAATGGTGGAGCCTAAATTCAAGTCCAGTTTTATTCCCAGGGACTGCTTTTTAAACAGCAAGCTCTCCTGCCTCTGGGAAAGAGAAGAGTAGTAACCCAAGAATAGTATAGGAGAGAGGATAAGGGCCATTTAAGAAAAGGAAGCTCAGATGGCCACAAGGGAGTGGGCTTGAAGAGTGAGGGGATGAAGGGCTGCGAAGTGGCAGGCATCAGTAGAGTAAAGGATGTCAATGCAACGGAGGACTTCCGGCAATGGCTGAGACTCATGGTTTATAAATCAGGAGAAATTCGTAAACCAGAGAAGCTGAAAATTGCTTTTTGCTCTATAATCAGTCATTGATTACATCCACTTCAGATACGGAAAACAGTAGCCTTGAATCCAAGGAGTTTAGAAATTTAAAAAGAGAACAGAACATAACATCCTAAAGAAATAATGTAAGAAAGAGAAGTTTGGAGAACGATGCCTAGCCATTTTGATTACAACAAACATCACAAGTGATGTTGCAGACAAAACTAGATACATCATTGATTTCCGTGTTACTTTTCCATCTACCACTCAGGTGAGATAGGAACTGAGAAACTTATCTGTTGTACTCAGAAGTTTAACTGATAATTGAAAAAAATCTAAGGTGTTTAATTATCAGTAACACTCTAAGTTTATTTAGGAAAAAGAAGATAAATGCTTTATGGCAACCTTGAAATCATTTCTAGCATTAAGAGAAGTATGCATTACGTTGAGTTCCTTTTGAAATTGACTTAGGTGTCATCTTGTTTATATTGTCTCTAAATAAAATGGATGAAAAAATATATTCATGTATACAGTGAGCAATGAGTAATGAAGTAAATTCTAGTACTCATGACCTTAGTTATCTTGCTTGTGAAATTAAATAGCGGATACAGGCATACTTCAGAGATACTGAGGGCGGAGTTCCAGACCACTACAATAAAGCGAATATTGTAATAAAGTGAGTCACACACATTTTTTGGTTTCCTAGTGCATATGAAAAGTATGTTTAAGTTATACTTTAGTAAGTGTGCCATAGCATTACGTCTAAAAAATGTTCATACATAAATTGAAAAATACCTCATTGCTTAAAAAATGCTAACCATTACCTGAGTCTTCAGGGAGCTGTAGCAGTAATACCAAAGATCACTGACCACAAATCACCATAGCAAGCATAATCAAAATGAAGCAGTTTGAAATACTGCAAGAATTAGCACAACGAACAGGGACACAGAGACACAGTGAGCAAACGCTGTGGGGAACATGGTGCTGATAAACTTGTTCGGTGCAGCATTGCCACAAACCTCTGATTTGTAAAAAAATGATACATCCTCAAAATGCAAAAAAAGCAAAAGCACAATAAAACGAGATTTTCCTATGGTTCTCTCTCTGATCTAAAGTGCTGTTATCTTCTGTTTGATTTATCAGCATTTTTTACCTTTATTACATAACAACTCAAAATATCATGAGCCACGGATAAACAAAACAGAGGTCAATAAGTGATCAAATGCCTTTTTATTTAAGGAGGCGAATTTTGATTTTCAAATTTTCTTCCAGGTGCTTCAGAGATTCTTCACATTTTTTATTTCATTTTCATTGTCTTAATACATATTCTTTAAAAATGCAATACACAGCAATGAGTGTCCTTAAATGGCAGCAAACTTGTTGACCAGGTTAACCAGCTAGTCTGCTGTCGTTGGCTCAATTGCCTGGTGGCCTCCTTGTGCACGTATTTCAACTATTTGTTGAGTCTTACTGAGACGGTTCTGCTTCTGCCTGTGTGTGTCTCCTCCCATAACACTGTCCACAGGAGGGCGCCAGACAGCCCTCGTTCTGCCCCGCTCTTGGAGATGCTCCCTGGGGCTCAGGTGCTTGGCCTCTCCTGAAGTGGGGGGGCCTGGGGGACAATTAAAGTGAGCGCGGGACCGTCACAACGCAGTAACTCTTTCCTGTAGAAGCTTCAGCACTTGCTCGGAGTTTTGAGAGCTTCCTGTGTGATTTTTCTGTTACTAAACATGGGAGCCCAGAAAGCAGCTTTGTGGCCAATGGGCTTTGGAATCAACTGCCCCTCGAATGGAATCCCACCTTCCTGCAAACAGGTTCTGTGACCGCGGGGAGCTTGTTTCACCAGCTCAGCGATGTTTTCGTATTTTAAAAGGCAGTTGGAGCACCTAGCACGGAGGCTTGGCGTTCAGCAGGTGTTTGAGAAATGGCTGCATTTACTACTGTAATGACGGAGGAGTTTAAACGGAGAGGTGGAACAGCAGGCACTGTGCCCCATCACCCAGCACTTGAGTTAGAGATGGCATTAGCTTCCAAGGGCTGAGAAAATGAGATCAGGGCTGTTTTCTTCTGTGAGGAGGAGAGCGGTGAGGAGCTATTTCTATGATCAGCATTCATCAGGCTTTTATGGGTGTACAGGGGCCAATTTGAGGTCCTTTGTTTGAAGCAAGATGTAGAAAACTTGGAGAAAGCTCAGAAGAGAGTGACTAAAAATGATTAGTTTAGAAAATGGGTCCGTTGAGGAAAGGCTAAAGAGATTTGGGTTATTTCACATGAAGAGAAGTATCATAGGAGGTGGAGAGGGGGGCAGGGAAATGTGAACACGGTGGATTTTATTTAAATTTTGATTTAAATCATTAGCCATAAACACTGCACTTTAAAATGTGGCTCTTAGGAAAAGCCCACCTGTATAAGCCCATGCTGTTTACAAGGCAGACAGATGCCCAGATGCTGGTTTTTCCCCCTCAGAAGACACGTGCTGTATATTTTAAAGCAGTAATTTATTATTATTACTTTTTATATTACAGTTGCAGTTACAGAAGAAAATGGAGAGCTTTTTTTTTTGTGAGAAATTATTAAGATCAATTGAAGTGGAGACTTCTAAATTCTTTGGGAGGAAAGTGGAGAAAAAGTGGAAATGTGAAGCTGAAGGGTCTGGTTTTGTTCTCCTTTTTATTTCCATCCTGGGAAAACAAGAGCCTCCTTGTTTTTTCAGTTCCTAAATGTTTTCTCAATTTAGAACAAATTAGTTTAATGGGAGTAAACATTCTTCCTACACCTGTGAAAAGAGCTACTGTTGCTAAAAATTAGATTATTTATTGCTTTAAAGATCTGGGGTGAGTTCAGGTGTTTAAACACCCTTCTCTAATCCACTGTCTAAGTTTCTTTCTAGTCCGATCAACAAACACTGGTCTTGAGTGGTTCAACCTCTGTCCTGAAGACTGTTCTTCTGGGCTTTGGAGGGGAGTGTGTCCTGTTCCTCTTCCAGCCAGCTCTGCTTGGGAGGGGGCCTCGCACAGAGACAGCAAGCAAGGAGCCGGGGGCAGTGTGAGGTTAAGACCTATTCAGGTCTTTTTCTTAAAAGGTACATGGATAAATTAGACTTTGTAATCCCAGGTCCATGATCGTAATCTAAGGTTTGACTCATCTTAAATAGAAACTAGTTTTGCATAGGTCTAATTTCCTTTTGAAGAACAAGAAAAATTTAAAATATCTAGATCATTCAGTGATTTTTTTAAAATCAGCACTTTAGTTTACTCTGAGCATCAGCAATGGGAAGGTATAAAATATATGATGAATGTAATAGTAAGTTTTGGTTTCCTGGTTTCCAATGAAAATAATGAAAATGGACACTTATACTCAAAAACTTAATCAGGTCTTCCCTGGAGTCATCGTCTCACACCCCTGAATGTGTCGGAGGGAGGGAGTGTCCCCCGAAGCCCTCTCTGAGCAGGCGGCCCAGCGATGGAGAGGAACTCCCGCAGCGAGTCAGGAATGGGAACTCGGAGTAGCGGGGAGCTGAACCTGTTCTTTAAAGTTCAAATTCGGAGGCCTGAGAACTAGGGGAGGCATTGGCTCGAATCCAGTACAAAGACGGGAGAACACAGATGTCCCAGCTCAGTGGGCAAGCAGGGAGTAAAGGGACAAATTCCTTCTTCCTTCACCTGTTCATTCTTTTCAGGCCCTCAACAGCTTGGAACAGGCCGGCCCACTTAGGGGAGGCAACCTACTGTACTGAATCCATCGATTTTGATCCAAAGGCTGATCTCATCTGGGAAGACAGACATACCCAGAAATAATGTTTAATCTGGGAACCCCTTTGCCCAGTCAAGTTGACACATAAAGTTAACCATCTCATGTAGTAAGAAAACCGATGTTAAGGGTGAAATCTTCTTGTGAAGGAGAAAGAAAGGTTTCCATCTTGCTGTTTTCAAGTATGTGATAAAAACATAAAGAACCTTCAAGGCAGCCAAATGAAACTAAGTGAGTGCGGTGAGCATGAATTACGTGTTTGCCGTGTTAAATACTGTTTTATTGTAAAATTAGAATATTTATTGTTCAGACAACTTGCTAGTCTTATTTAATTTCATAGTCAGATCTTCTCTAATTTCTTTCCTCACATATACTATCCAATAATTAAATCTGTATTTACTGAATATTTATATCTCCCCATACTATGTCAACTGGAAGAAAAATGCGCAAGGTGAGAGTTGTGAGCTAAATTTTAATTTGGGGCAAAATGAGGACTATAGCCCAGGAGAGAGCAGCTCAGATAGCTCTAGGGAGCTGCTCCGAAGAGGCGGGGAGAAGGTCGGTGTTATATGTGATTTTGGTGAAGGGGGGACGTGCAGTCAAGCATACATTTTGGCAGGGGCTTGCTGCTGGTCACAAGAAGGTGCTGTTAGTCATGAGGAACAGGAATCTCCGTCAATGATTCTTGTGCTTTTCAAGATGTGATGAGATGCAAGAATTTGGGCTCATAAAATCTTCTCCTGAAAATGTCTAACTATCTGAAAATCTGTTTGCCAGTGTTTTGCAGAGCCCAGAGTGCTTCATTCCTGATCTCCGCCCTGAACTCCTTTCAGGGTGTGTTGAAGGTCAGTGACTGCAGTGACTTGTGACTTAATCCTTGTAGAGGCAGATGGCAAGGGCCAGTTTGTAGCTGGCGCTAAGAAACTTCTCATTTAAGTATCTGACATTTAAGTCCATAGGAAGATTATTCAAAGTTCACCATGAGGGTGGTCTGTTTGGGAGGTGTGCGTTGGCATATACTGCATGGTGCATCTTACCTTCAGTATGTACAAGTTTCCTCTCACCTCTCATTGAGTTATCATATCCACATAAAAGGAAAAAGACTGAATTGTGCAGTTTTAGAAACTTTATGCTTTCCTCCAATTAACAAAAAAGATTGCTTTCCAGGATGGAATCAAAATATGACAAGATGCTATTCAGATTTTTATTTTAAAATCTTCATGTTTTTATTACAGTTCAGATTATTATTTTTTAAATTTCCCTTTAGTACCTTTGTTTTCTTATTCAAAATGAAAGACATTTTTTTTTCACCATTGATTCTATTGTTTCAAGCCTGAAGTCATTTAAAATTAATTTTTATATACTGTATGCAGTTTAGTAAAATATTTAGTGCTTTCATAATGGTGTAAATCATTAGACAGTAATTACACTAACTTGGTACAGAGACTAATAGTTCTGTTGGAATACAACAGTGATGCATGATGGCCTTATTAATGTAATAGTCCTGAAACACTAAGAATATTAAAAAAATTAATCATTGTTACAGTCTGTATTTAGTTACAGGTTATAAAGGAAACTACTTATAATTTTACTACTGTTCTTACAGCCTCTTGGAGAGGCCCTAAACAATTTCAATAAAGGTTTAGAAAGTTTTGAGCATGGTTTCAGGGCACCTGGGTGATCTGGCTGCAGTTAGGAAATCTGGAAGCATCAATAGTGTTACGAGTAACAGTCAGGCTCCTCTAACAATTATTTAGGGTTTGTTCAAATCCATCACCTCGTGGCTACTAAGAGCCACAAAACAGGCAAATGGATGTCTGCAGGAACGGAATTCTACACCCTGCCTCGTTGACTCTCCCCACTAGCTTGTGAGCGTGGTGAGTTTTGGGTGCGTTGTACGTCTTCTTCACCAGGAGCGCTTGCTACCTGGACGGGGCTTTAAGAGACACGTGCTGCATGAACGAATGGATGAATGAATGTCCAGAAGCCAACACATTAATCAGGCCATGTTTTTAATGAGGATGATCATTATATGCTCAGTGTCTTCCACTCTCTTTTTTGCTTCCCACCTCTTATATTCTGCAGACCAGCCACCTTACCTTTCCTTTCTCTTGATACCTTTCTAGCCAGCTGGAGAGTGAACATGCCAAAACTCCAAGATTTATATTCTGGATAATACGGGAAGTATGTGCGTCCATTTTACATTGTAAGGCCTCTTTGCTGGAATACCTAGCAGCCTTGAAGTCAGTGATAAAGTGGAGCTTCGATGACTGGCTTTAGTTCTGAGTACTCTTTGCGGAGAGCCAGGCTCCACTCACCACAGGCTGCCATTTTGCTAAGCCGTCTGCCTGTTACGTATTTTTTGGACTTCCTAGCACCACCACGTCAATGTAGATGGCCCTCTTGCTTCTCGAAAAGTCTCCTTCTTCTTATTCAAGCCCCATGTCCTGCCTCCCTCAGGGGAACAAAATCTACCACCCCAAAATCTCTCTTTGGCATAAGGGCTGCTTTGAGCTTAAAAACAATCAAGGCCCGGAAGACTGAGGAAAATACTTCGATCTTTGCCCCAACTGCCTAAAAAATGTAGACAGAGGATCTGTTTCTGGAAGAGAGCCATGGCCGTAGATGACTGTAGTATGAACTCAGTAGTAGACAGGGCGGAATCTAACAAAGTCTGTTAAAATTCCTCTGTGTCCCATTGTCCCTGCAGGGCCCAGCAAACAGTGGTTTACCAAACATTTCCTTCCCATCTCCATGTCCGTTGCCTTCCTCCCCTTTGCAGTCGCAGACCACTGCCCCCAGCACCCTCTTTTGTCTTTAGCTGGAGATGGTGTTCAAGGTGAGGGTTTCTGCTCACTGGGTGAGTGACTCTGTTCTCCTGGGTCTCATAACATGTACATGTTATTAAACTTCAGTTTGATTTTCTCCTATTAATCTGTCTCACGTCAACTGAATTCTTAGCTCAGCCAAAGGAACCCAGAAGGGAAGAGGAGAAATTCTTCCTCCCAGGCTCTTCTGTCTCTGACTGATCTCACTAAGCTTTGGCTCTGACAATTCTACAAGATTAGGGAGCATCTAGTTTTCCGGGAAGAGAACCAATGCTTCTCCTTTTCTGCTTAAGTGTATGTAGTAACTAGTGTTTTCTCCGATTTTAACTTTTAGCACTCAATAATTTCAACCAACTGCTTCTCAAGTTTTGATCAAGTTTCTAAATGAGACAACTGGACCTGGAGAGCTTTGAGTTAAATAATCTGAGTTCCACCAGTGGTTGTGCTGAGTGTCTATCTTTCTGAGTTAACTTCTCTAGAATCATTGTGTAAAATTCACCTCCTAACTGCTGGTAGCAAATCTTAAATGTGACAATTAAGTGGCATAAGATATCACAAGCCTCGTGACTCCATCCGAGACACCTGACATGAAGACTTGCCTGGCAAGGGTGGGTAGGCTGGATGGTTTTTGGAGAACAACATGCTAGTGGGTACAGAAATGTATGTTTAATTCTTTAAATACAGACCATTGAAACCCTGCTACATATAAGGTGCTAATTTGCTAAAGAAATAATAAATAATGATGAATCTGATGGTGATCTCACCATCAAGAGGAGAAAAGAGGTATATTCATTAGCGTATAAAATGTGTACACTGTGAGAATTTAAGCCCATTAGATGACAGCCATTGCCTTAAGGTAGAATGCAGAAATTCAGGATTAGAAGGGATTTAAAATTTAGCTCATCCACTCTCCCCTTAACCTCCCCATCACGTGGTTATCCAGCTTAGACTTAAAAAAATCACAGGACAGAGGAGACATGCTATACCCCCAAGGCAGCCTGTTCCAAATTTTATGTGCTAGAGCTTTAATCTTTCTTCCTACAGTTTCCTACAATTTCATCTCTACATTGTCCAATTTTATCAAGAATCCTATTCACCAGCTTTAGCCACCCTCAATGTCTGATTGGATTTCTCATCACCCCCCACCCTGCCACCCTTAATCACGTCTGACCACCCTGGTCAGAATGTCCCTTTCACCCCGGTTGCTCCTCTTAACAATGTCCCTTCCACCAAAGCTCCCAACATCCACTCCTTAATTATAAATTCCTACTTTTTCTTGTCATATTCAGAGTTGAATGGTCACTTCAAGACCCCATCGTAGTAGTTCCTACACCTGTCACAACCGTCCCCTGCTGAGTAAATGCTTCAGTACTGTCTTTAACTTGTGTCATGAATCATTTTTTTTCTTTAACAGTTAAAAGGAGGCAAATTTTTATTCCTGTGTTAATTTTTTTATATTCTTGGAATTGTCCCATTTTCATGTGTTGATAGCACAGATCATGGTTAAATGAGCCTCATTTTGCTAACGGCATAGTTTAAAGGCATAGTTTAAAACCTAAGGACTAATCTTTACATGATTTGCCTTAGAAAGTTCCAAAATGTGTTTAAAATACAAAAACTTCTCTTTGAAGCTATGATTAACTACATACTATACCTTTGGATGAAGCTAGGGTTCTGATCAATATTTAATAATGATTTCATGGTAAATGGGTGGGTATGCTCATTAGAACAGTGAGAAAAGGGTGCATTTTAATGGAGAATTAACAAATATAGCTCCAGGGCAGGGGATATTTGCTTTAGAGATTTGTTGTAATTTAAAATAAGGTGTCTTAAATATAGCATTCCATGCATTTCTTTTAAATGACAAATTGTGTCCTAGATCTAAAAGTGTTAGCATTATTATGATGGATGTGATCTGAGATGAGGTCTGAACAGCTTAAATAAATTAACATTGTGAAAACATGGCTCAAAACAATTTGGACTGGCTTCAGCTTTTAATTCACTCAGACACAAGATGTATTTCCTATGTTCTTAAATTCAGTAGCATAAGTTAAAAAGTCTAGAATTTTAAATAAAACTTTTGGTAAGTTCTCTGCTTTTTTCTTCTTTTTTTCCCGTGGGATAACAGCCCAAGATCTCTTTCCCTTTGGCTACAGATTCAAATTCAACCTTGAGAAAAATCTTAGATCTAAAAAAGATTTCCATTTCTCAAAAAAAAAAAAAAAAAAGGCAGCTATTGTAATACCATGGCCCACTGTAAGAACAAGCTGGACCAGTCATTATTCCACAACAGAGCAGCAAGTCTAGATTAAACAATGGTGGACCTGAAAACAGAAAATTCACAGTTTCTGTTAAATCACAAAGGGAGTGAAAGGAGAGACTGCAGGTTTACAATGACCATTGAGACCACGAATTAGCATCTATTTATCTGCAGATGAGTACACCCTAGTTAGTATGCAGAACTTTGAAGGCAAAAGGAATCTATTCTCCACAGAGAGCAAATTGGCCTCGAGGTACTGCCAGAGAGGAAATGGATCTTCACCCCAAGGTGGAGACCATTTTAAGGGAGTCAGGCTGACTGCTGAAACTTGAGCAGGCTTTCTTCTCTCTGGAGAATGGACTTTCTTGTAAAACATTCTGAATAAACCACCACTATAGCTGAAGCTGCGTTTGTTACCAAAGATGTTGCCCCAGAATCATACCCTTGCCTTCCTCAAATGGAAACCAGTTGCTCTCATCTAAGCTTCAGGAGGAAGCTGCAAAGAGAATAATCAAAAGCTGGTTAGAGCCAACTAGGCCCAAGATGGCAGAAGATTTGGCTTCCAGGAGACCTGGAGCCTTATTATTTGCTCATCGCAATATATTAGCATGCTAAATGACACACCCACCAGCAGCATGGCAGCTGATGATTGCCATGACAACAACCAAAAAAGCCTATACAAGGGCTGAAGAGGAGTGTCGCTTCAGTTCCAGGGTCAAACCACAGCCCTGTTCTTGGATGAGTTATGACAATTCTTCACGCTCTTCCCAGTTCCCTCCCTTTTACCTCCACTCTCCTATATATTTGGTGCCTCCACCCAATTAGGTTAATAAGTTGATGTGCAAACTAGGTTCTCGCTTCTCTGTTCCTTGAGCATTGACTAAAGCTTATGCTGTTCCAGACTCAGCATTGATTTCATTACTGGCTGTGTGAATCTGAGGGGAAAAAGAACCTCCCTGGCCTAGACAAGGGGTTTTGGCCCAGACTAGGACCCCAGGCTAGGACCCGGGCTTAGACCTAGGGGATCAAAATAGATAATGTTATCACCGTGTGTGTGGCAGTGTGTGCAATTGAAAGAGAGAGAGAGAGAGAGAGAGAGCGAGCACGTGCAAGCCAGCACCTGCGAATGCAAGCCTATGATAATAATTCCGCTGAAAGCTGAAATTCTGTGTTCTTATTTGCTTTGTTCCAAGCATCTTTCTATATTCTCATTTGTAGAAATACTCGTCAACTCTTTGACAGGTTCGCTATTAAGAATTCAGAGGGAGTTGAGAGGACTGAACTATTAACAGAGCTGACTACCTTCCAAACTGGTAACTCAGTTTTCCAAGAAAATATTAGTGATAGTCCAAGAAAAACCCAACAGCTACGCTGACAATAAATTTTTCTAAGACTTACATCCACATTTATATTAAACTGTCTTTATGATTACGCATTCATCATGTACCTTTAAGAAATGGTGTTTCCTGTATCCAAAAGAGCCAGGTAACTGCATGAGACCTGATGGAACAATGCAGGCCCTCTGTTGCATCTGCAACCTAGTGTGAGTTCTGCACTGGTGTTTTATGCTTATTTGATTACTGTTGACCCATGTCACACATTTTCTCATACTTTCAAGGTGTATTTGTGATATTATTAAACATTTACTTATAAAGAAGGTAATTTTAAAACAGAATATTGTTTTCTAACTGTCTGAATCAAATGAATAGTATGTTTGGATGTTATTACAACTGTTGGATTCTAAAGAAAAGAGAAAATGAGTTTTCCAAGATGAAATAATTAATGGTGTTAGGAGAATTATAATTTAAGTGAAATGTCACCCTCAGGTCACCACTAACCAATCAGAAGAAAGTCATGAAACCTGCAGCCCTCTCCCCAAATATTACCTTTAAAAATCCTCCCCTGAAAGCCATCAGAGTGTTTGGGTCTTTTGAGCACGAGCTGCCAGTACTCGCTTGGTGCCCTGCAAATAAATATTGTAGCTTCTTTCAGCACAACCCAGAGTTGATAAATTGGCTTTGCTGTGAGGCAGGCAAGTGGACCCAAGTTTGGTTCGGTAACATTATTGCTGTAGGATAACTGACGTAAATCTGTTTTCCTACAAATGCATTTCAAACATTTTGCAGAGAAAACAAAATTTGAGAATGTACTTGGTGTTGCACTTGATATGAGAATCTGGTTCAATAACATTATTTTTCAACTCTAAGAAAGTATTTGTAAGAAAGAAGTAGGAGGTGGAGGGGAAGGAGGGACCTGAAAACATTCTTCATCTTTTTAGATGCTGAGATTTTATAATAAATATGAAATAAAAGATGATTTACTGTATTTTAAATTTTGGTTTGTTTATTTTTGCTCTTACTAATATATAAGTGATTGAACTATTTTATTTGCTGTATTTACTGTGTCAAAACAAAAAAGCATATGGATTAAATTTCTAAGAGCAATTCGTTCTAGAGATCATTTTAAAATCTAAGTATGTACATCTACCAAGATTTTATGATCTGTTATTGTTAGTTACTTTATTTGCAATCAAAGCTACTTTATTTAAAGTCCTAGTTTGTTCTTTTGTTTATAACCCAATACATTTAGGAAGAACTTCACAGCTGTTGATGTAATTCTTAATTCAATAAAAACGTTTAAGGACTTCCTGGGTATCGAGGAGGTAGTATGACATCCCAGACAGTTCAGACTTTGGGATTAGGTGGACCAAGGTTCGAATCTCAGGTCTGCTACTTGTGAATGTGTGATCTTGGAAAATCACCATCTTCCGAAGTCTCAGTTTTTCTCTCTGTAAAGTGGGGTTAATCAATTTAGCACAGCAGAGCTATTGGAATAAACAGTGAATGAACTGTCAGCTAGTGTTATCAATTTTACATGTGTCCAGGGAGGAAGAAAATTTCCTCTACCCTCCTAGGTTCTTCTGGCTGCTCTAAGAATTACAGTGACATGAGACAGAGTGTCTGTCTTTCTTCCCTGAACACCATGTACAAGATGCTCTGGGAACAGTAGCCTGACTATGGAGTAAGGGGAGGCCTTCTGGAGGAAATCATGCCTGAACTGAATTGTGCCAGATGAACAAGCTTAGCCCCACGGGTGCATTGGGAAAGGGCATTATAAACAGACAGAGCTACTTGACGGAACTCATGGAGGTGAGAAGTAACATGGTATTTGAATAACAGAACTATCTGTAATTGGATATATAGAGACAGTAAGGAGTGAGACGGGAGTGACCGGAGGGCCTGGAGAAGGAAGTAGAGGCAGCAGCAACAGGGCTATCCTGTAAGCTGGAGGAGACTGTATCTTGGTCTTCTGCAAGAGACAGAGCTGGTCCAGTGCACATTTTAGAGAGAATGAAAGCTGTGGTTGCCATGGGGATCAGTTCAACGTGGGCATGGTGAGGGGAGGCTGGATTAGACACCGACTGCAGCCAGACAGCCATCAGGAGGCCTGAATTCAGTCAGCGATGCCACCTGTGGAGTGGAGGTCCTAGATTCCATCATGCTTCCAGACAAGACAGGAGAAGCTGGTGGTGGACTGGATGCAGTTACAGGGGCTGTGTGGTTGGATCCTGCCATTGACGGAGAAAAAAATGTTAAGAGGAGCAGTCGCCATTCATTTTGAAGCGAAGATGCTGACTTCTTCAGTTATTCCTTTCTTTTCGTTTTGTTAAATTAGAAACTTTTTTCCTGTCATCTAATATGTCCAATTACCTTAAACTTTGCCATCTGCAAACTTGATAAGCGTGCTTTCTAGGTTTCATTCAAAGCGCTGATAAATCATTGAATGAGAGAAGGCTACATACATGCTGATCTGTTTTATGCCACATTAACTCCTTTCAGTTGATACCGATTTAACAGTGTGAACTTTTTGGGTAAAACCAAATAATTGTAGTACTTTCTAGCCCATATTTTCCTTCCCTATTAACACCTGGCTGCAATTCAGATAGCTGTGCTTTTGGTAACCCTCCCCCCACCCCTCCAGCCCCAATTCTCTTGAAAAATCTGAGTAATCTGATGACCCTGTTTGTAAAACAAACTGTTCATGTGCAATACTGCTCTCACAGATGGCTATGGAGAACATACTATGCCTATATATTTACATCTGGAAAGATCATTTGTTAGGACTTATGCCCGTTTACATAACTGGTAACCAACGGGCAAATATATGTTTATGGTCAGTTCCACTTGAAAAAATATCACCACCATCCGTTTGATTAACTCTGTAATTCTGGGGAGAGTAGCTTTACCATTGATAAGTGAGAATTTCTCAAAAGACAATCTAGTCTTGTCAGCCAATAAAGCACAAAGAAGATTATGCCTTCATTTAGAAGTGATTTTCTAAAAAGTGAATGGTTTATAAATTTATAAGGTAGTAGGAAATTTAAAAATATATCTTTCATGCTTTTACCTCAGATATATATATATATGCTAGATTGATCATCAAAAATCAGTTGATTGATCTCCTTGAGCAAGGAGGTCACTTCAGAGCAGGGAGTTTGCTCCAGGGGGACGTTTGGTAGGTCTGGAGCCATCTTTGGTTGTCACGACTGCGTATGTGGGAGGTGCTACCGCCGTCTATGGGAAAAGGCCAGGGATGCTGCCGAACACACTGTGATGCACCCAACACCTCCCATCAACACAGAATCTTCTGGTCCAAAATGTCAGTGGTGTAGACGGTGAGAAAGTTTCCTTTGGAGGTGCCTGTCTATTTTGGACCGCTTTGTGGGCTGCCACACTAATAGCCATATCTATGCTGCCATTTAAAATATAAACTTTCCTAGAAAGAAGTTACTAATCTATGGCCCAAAGCATTCAATTACTTTCCAGTGGAAATGACTGTCTACTTCAATGCTGTACGATCGGTTTCTGCTAGATCTTTCCTATTCAGTGTTACAATCAGTTTTTCTAAAAGTGCTTTAATATCAGTTCTATTGATTAGCTCTTCTTGGATTAGTCATTCATATTTTACATGATTATCGCTTTGTTAGAACTAACTTAACCTAGCTGCCCTAATCCCATCCCCAAACTTTACTTGTTTTGCTGTTGTCCATGGTTAAGTCCACTGGTAAGCCCTTTGGTTCTACATCAGGTTTCCCAGAAGAAATCCCTGAAATGTAGTGTCCTCTGCAAACAGGTTATTGAGGAAGGCCTCCTAGGAGGGACCAGCAAAGTGGAGGTTGGAAAGTAGCAAGGCAAAGGGGGCTGTAGCCAAGTAGGAGGTCGTTCCAGACCACGTATGGGAGGGCTGCTTCCTCCTCACCCGGCAGCGGCTTTGCGGACGTGTAAGCTATGTGAGAGGACCCCACTGCACTGCCAAGAGGCCGGACTCTCGTCTGCCCTCTCAGGTCAGTTGCTGGTCGAGAGGCACTTTCACAGTCATGAACTCCTAGCACTTCTGTTCTCTGTGCCTCTGAACAAAGCTACTCCAGTTGCCTGAGAAGTCCTCTCAAAGAAGGAAGGAAAAAACAGAGGGAAGGCAGGAGGGAGGCTCCCGAAAATAGTAGAAAGGTTTTGAGAAGATCTGGGGGAATCACTGGCAGAGCCTCCTTCATCCTGAAGCGCACATTGGTAAAGTTAATCAGAACTGGGGGTGTGGGCGCTCTTCCGGTGGGACAAACATACCAATAAACGATCAGATTCACAAGGTAATAGTTTCCTAGGAAAGTTAGCTTAAAGTTAACTTCATGACTCACTGTCAATTTGTAATAATTGCATTTTACATCATATTTTTAATATGAATTTCTCATTTCCTATTTCTTTTCTTGTATGTTAATCATAATAACCGTAATTTCTGAATTTCAGTGGGATTAGCATTCCCATATGAACTAGAGCTATTAAATTGTTAATAGTCTCTCTGATCTTTCTGCTTGACTTGTTATGACACTTTAATAATTTCATCAGAGTTTAGGTATTATAAACCATTATAATTTATACTGCTGGCCTCCAAACGCAATGCATTAACAAAGCAAACTCTTCAGTGAAAATAAACTATTAAATAAGTTAATACTACATGGAAAACAATCACATGAATTACTCTCAAGATTCCTTACTTATTTTTTAATTTTTAACTTTAACTTTTCCTTTTATTTGGTTGTACAGAAATTGTGAAGCTATCCTAGATGCTTTTTGTAAGGTTATTCCTGATTCTTATTTTTTATGAAAACACCTTTTTGCCGCTGTGACCAGTACTTGCCTCAAATATTAGGTAAGTTGAAAATCAACTTACAACCATGTACATTTCAGCTTTGATCCTATCACTTGTAACAGCTCACGCCTGGGAGCAGAAAGTGACTGGCTTTCACAGCCACGCAGGACTCTGAATAGCCAGATTCTAAATCTACTTTCATAGGTGGCATAGCACCACAGGCAAAAAGCACTTCTCTTTTTCTCCAGAGTTCTGTTCTTCTCCAGCTCCACCTGCAGACTGAAGAAGTCTGGATGTCTCTTCTATACAGCTTTGCTGAAAATAAGAAGAAATAGTAATAGTTGCATACCACCATTTTGAATTTTCTCCACACTTCTCCCTTTTACTGTATCTTTAAAGAAATTGTCTGCCTTGTAAGGCGTCACAGGATGAAGTTTAAACAATTTTTTAAGAGCAAAAATTTCATCACCTTTCCGTATTCTGATATTTGTAATCATCTGATCACCCTGTATTTTAGGGTTCATTATGGGAGCTACCACAGTACAAGTATCAAATTCTGTGACAGTTAGGATGTTGGCTTGGCAGCAAATAGGGGTCCTGAATCACAGTGGTGCGGACAACGTGGAAGTATATTTGCTTCTCTTTCTCTTATAGCAATCTGAGGGTAGGAATCTTGCACCAATATGAGAGCTTGGTTTTATAAATATGTGCCATGATCCAAGCTCCTCCCACCTTGCTGCTTGTGCAAAACTGTCGCACCTGCTAGCCTTTCAAACAACAGAGTGTTAGAAAGAAGAAAATAAGAACATCATGTGTCTTTAAATATAAAAGAGGGAGTTATACACCTTATTTGCACTCACACCCATTTGTCACAACTTTATCAAATAGCCACACTCAACACTGAAAAGAGACTGGGAAATGTATTCTTTATTCTGGGCATCCATACACCAAGCTGAATATTCTGATACTGTGGAAGAAAGGGAGTATGGGTCCTCAAGGACCCTTGCCAGTCCCTGCACAGTACAGCCAAACTGAATAATGATACGTGGTTCAATTAAACAGGAATGCATAATAATTATTAACTATGTAAATAACCACATAGCTTGCAAATATATAATGGAAAATTTAAGAGAACCAGAAGGATAGATGGATGAATACATCTTTAAAATGGGGACAGATACACCCTCATAATGGGAATGGTTTTATTAGCGGTTTTATTAAGGATTAACTTACCTACGACAAACTTCACATGTCTAAAGTTTACCGTTTGGTACATTTTGATACATACACATTCCATGAAGTCGTCATCACAATCAAGATATAAACATATCCATCGCCCCCAATTTTCCTCATGTCCCTACCTGCCTCTCCTCTTATCTGTTACCCACCCACCCTAGCCCAGGCAACCACTGATCTGCTTTCTGTCGCTAAAAACCAGCTTTCATTTCATGGAATTGTATATAATAGAAACATGAAATATGTATGACTATGTTTAACTCCATAAGAAACTGAGAAACTGTATTCCAAAGTGGTTACACCATTTTATAACAAGTGCTTAATGACCATCATGTATCTTCCTTATTGAAGTGTCTGTTCAAATGTTTTACCCAATTTTTGTAGGTTGTTTTTTTTCTTCTTGAGTTTTGAGTGTTATTTATATATTCTGGATACAAGTTCTTTATCAGATATATGATTTGCAAATATCTTCTCCAAGACTATGTCTTGGCTTTCCATTCTTTTAACAAAGTCTTTTAGAGAGTGTATTTTAAATTTGATGAAGTTGAAAAAAATAAATTTGATGAAGTTCAACTTACCAACTTTTTTCTTTTATGGGTCTTGCTTTTGGTATGTATTTAAGCAAACTTTGCCTAATCGGAGATCACAAAGATTGTCTAGATATTTTTTCTGGAAGAGTTATAGCTTTAGGTTTTGCATTTTGGTCTAAAATCCATTTTGAGGTTTTTTTGTTTTATCCCCAGTATGACGTGAGGTATGGATTGAGCTGCTGTTTCTGCTGCTGCAGACATCATTATTATAATCTCCTCTTTCCTCCTCCTTTTTGTCCTGCTTTGTCTTCTTCCATATGTATATTCAGTATCTGCAGGACCAATTTTTGAAAAAACTATTATTTTTTTCCACTGAATTGCCTTTCACTGTGGTCAAAAATCAATTGACTTCATTGTGATTCTGTTTCTAGACTCTTGTTTCATTGGTCTGTTGACCCCAATACCTCTCTGTCTTTATTACTGTAGCATTATAAATAAATAAACTACAATAAATCAGATTTATAAGTGAGTAAGTTTCAAAGCTTTAAATATATCTTGAAGTGAGTTAGTCTAAGTCCTTCAACTTTGTTCCTCTTCAATGTAGTTTTTGGCTTTTCTACTTCCTTTGCTTGTCAATTTCTACCAAAAATCTGCTGGGATATTGATTGATTGGGATTGCATTTATTCTATAGATCAATTTGGGGAGAACGAACATCTTAACAATATTAAATCTTTCAAACCATGAAAATAAGATACCTATTATTTTAGGTCTTTAATTTCTTGCAGCAATGTTTTATAGTTTTTACTGTATATGTCTTTCATATTTTTATCATGTTGATCCCTAAGTAGTTCATTTTTTAATAATAAAAAAGATGTGATTTTATTAAATACATTCTCTGCATCTATTGAGATTGTCTTATCAATTTTCCTTTTTAGTCTGCTAATATGTCAAATTACATTGATTTTCAAATGTTAGGTTAAAGCAAACTCTTGTTCTTGGGAGAAATCCAACTTGATCATGATGTAATATACCTTTTATGTATCATTAAGTTCAATTTGCTAAAATTTTGTAAGAATGCCTGCTTCTGTGTTCATAAGGGATATTAGCCTGAGGTTTCTTTCTGTTTTCTTTGTCTGGTATTGATATGAGAGTAATACTGGTCTTGTAGAATGAGTTGAGAAGTGTTCCCTCCTATTCAATTGGCTGTTAGTTTGTATAGAATTTGTATTATTTCCTTTTTATATGTGGTAAAATTTACCAGTAAAATCATGTTCAGTTTTCTTTTCAGAAAGATTTTTTACTAAAAAATCACTTAAAAAATATGTGTAAGCCATTAGGTGACTTACTTATTTTTTAATAAGGTAGTTTGTATCTTTCAAGGAATTTGTCCATTTTATCTAAGTTACTGAATTTATTGGCACAAAGTTGTACATGATATTCTCTCATTAATCTTTTAAAATCTGTACTGATGTCACTTCTTATTTTTGATACTGGTAATTTTTGCCTTCTCCTTTTTCTTTTTTTAAAATCAGCCTGGGCAGAGATTTATCAATTTTATTGATTTTCTAGGAAACAAAATAAAAACCAAAAAGCCCCCCAAATTTTGGTTTCATTGATTTTCTCTACTTTTTATTTTTCTTTCTTGTTATTTTCTGCTCTGGTCTGAATTATCTCTTTCTTTGGCTTCCTTTGGGATTCATTTGCCTTTTTTCTTAAAGTCTTTTTGGGTAAAACCGAGGTCACCAATTTTAGACTTTCAGTTTTGCTAACACAGACATACAGTGCTATAAATTTCCCTCTTGGTATTACCTTAGCTGTATCTTGCAAATTTTGATATGCCATTTTCTCATTTTCACTGTTAAAATATAATCCATTTAAAATTAATTTTTGTGTATGTGTGCTGTAAGGGTTAATGTTCATGTGTCTCTTTTGATAAAGGTAAAAAACAAATAAATTCTAGAAATACAGGTACAACAAAATGACAGTAAAAAGAAAACAAAGAAACAATGAACACAGGATTCAGACTGACGGCTGCTTTGAGGTAAGAAGAGGCAATGGAGCTGATGAGGGGACCCCACTGTTTACACACAGCGACTGTAGAGAGCAAGCTTAGAGTAGCCAGATAAAAGCAGCCACATGTGGACTGAGAACAATGATCAGAGCGTATCATTAACCACGGATGCGGTTTATCACATTCTGTACAACATAGGTGGGAGAAAAGCCAGCAGTTTCACTGCTAGATATATATTCTAAAGAAATTATTGAACATAAAAAGGAAAAAAACAAGAATGCTCAGAGCAGCGTTATTCGTAACAGTCAGAAAACAGAAACAACTTAAAAGCCCATACACCAGAGAAGAGGTACGATGTGCTATGTTCACATAACAGAGCCAGTGAAAACAAGCCAGCGACAGTGACGGAATCCACGATGATGGTCTCCTGAAAAGAACACAGGGAGTGTGACACTCTTGATATAAAGCACTGCAATTTGCCCCCAAGTTAGTACATATACTTAAGCAATTAACTTACATAGTAAAAGGAAAATAAATTCATGTGAATGGTAGACACCCAATTCAGGAGGGTGGTTACAGCTGGTAAAGAGAGGGAAAGGAGAGGAAGGAAACTCAGAAAGCACGGTCCTTTAGTAATCACTTGTTTCTTAAACTTGGTGGCGTTCGCTTTACAGGAACGAAGAGGGCCTGGAAGATCACTCCTAGAGCCGCTTTCTCTTTCTGCCTCTGCTCGTTCAGACCTGCATTGGAGAAAACTCATCTTCGCCCGGTCTTAGGGCAAAGTCTAAGGTGAGCGCCATGACTTTCCTGGTCACCGATTACGCATTTTTCTGGCTTCTTCTAGTCACAACACTTGTCCCTTATTGATTGGTGTATCTAGTTTAATGCAGTAATGAAATACTGACTTTATGGAGAGTGAAATGTCTTCCTTCCCCTAGCGAGGGCTGCCTTCGGGTTAGCCTTCTGCAGGGAGTGAAGGAGACGGGTTAATTTCTCATCTATTTATCCAACTAGAGTTTCCCTCTTTTCCCCTCCTCTCTGGGTTGCTTCTGGATTCCCTAGGGTTGGAATTTTCTTGTGGGCGGGAAGGAGGGGAGGAGAGCTAATAGCTACTGGGATTGACTTTTCTTCTATTTTCTGCATTTCTGCCCTATGTGGCATGCCTTCATCACGGTGCTCTTTATCTCAGAGGTACAGTGTATATTCACGCATCTACACTATCTGTCTAATGTAGTAACGTGCACGATGGGTCAGCCAGTTCAGTAGCTTGATGGTTAGTCTAGGCTATCAGCCAGTGAGCAGTAAGGAGCCTTGCACAGGATGCTTCCATTTTACTGGTGCCGCACTGTTTTGCTTTTAACTCTACCTTTATTCTTCCTTGGCCTCTCATTCTTCCATTATTTCATCTTTTGGTAAACAGCTTTGAGAAGTGATGTCATTGGAGGTCCTACAAAATTGCCAAGGAACTGCGCCGTGAAGTTGCACATATTCCACAGCACGTTCAAGGTGATAGTGAATGAATTAGAAAGCGCAGATCAGCAATCAGAGACTGGAAGAGGCACTGTGACCTTATAAAGGGCATCATACAGACAGACCCCTACAGCCTGGGAGGATTGATCTGCTATTGTATGAACAGCATGTGAAAGAAATTATGGTTTGAAACTTCTCATGCTTGAGGGAACTGAGAAAGAACTCCCCAGCGGGTTTCGTGTACGATGCTTGGTGTGCAGCTCTGCGGGGACCATGCCACAGAGACAGCTCACACTACTTCATCACTCATTAGTTCATTAAGTCCCAGAAACATACATCCTGCCCTAAACAGAGGAATACTCAGATTATCTTATCAGTTCTCCAAGGTCCCGTTAGAAGTGCCCTTCCTTCTCTGCAAACTTATTCCTGACTAGTTTAGGCAAAACCAATGATTCCACCCTTTGTGTTACCATGGGATCCACGCATACCTTTCCTATAGCACTTACCGTATTGAAGTGTGTATCTGTATCTCCTTAAACGTATGTCGAACCCCTGGGGGACAGAGATCATGGCTTATTCATCTTTGCGTCTGTAACATCTAGCACAGAGCTTGACACAGAGCAGATGCTTGATAAATATTTGTTGAAACAAAATAAAATATTTACTAGAGTTCTTCATTGAAACTCATAAAATTTGCACTTCCTTCCTCCCCAGATACTTAACCATCTATGTGAGGGGAAAACTCGATTCAGAATAATAAATAGACAACATTACACTATATAGAGCTGGCCCTGAAATAAAAGACAACTTTCTAGCTTCCAATTTCCTTACTCCTCGCGATGGCTCTTGTCCAAATCACCTATGACCTACATTTGAAATATAAGGATAAAGATTTTTCAGCCCCGGTCTTCCCTTTTTGCTCTGCCGTGTTGACACAGTCAAGTGTTTGTTCTTGCGCTCTCTGCCTTTGGAAATTCTTCCCTTTTACGGTTTCCATGATGTGGCTCCGTTCTGGTTTTTTTCTTCCCCCCTAACTCTCTGACTGCCCCTTCTCAGTTTCTTAGCAACTGTCTTCTTTCTTTTGCGTTCTTATCTTCTCATTTTACATGTGCTTTTTTGGGGGAAATCATTCTGCTCAGGTATTAATTATTATCTCTATGTTGATCACGCTAAAATCTCTCCACTGAGCTCAGAATTATATAATTGCCATCCATCTGGTTGTTCAAAGAGAACTTCAATATAACAGCCTCTCCAGGAACCAGAATCACTTCCTACAGTATGTTGCATCACAATTTTAGTTCTACCAACCATCCCAACAGAACTCTGGGAGGCCGGGGTGAATCCTAGCATCTCCCACATAGGATTGTTCTTCCTGGTGGACAAACCCTCTCCCCTCTGCCCTCACACCCATCACCTGTGAGCACCACGGCAGCTTCTAGTTCACCCTCCTCCCACCCACGCTCCACATTCTTGTCGGACAAAACCCTCTGAAATGTGAGTTGATGATGTCATTCTCGTCCTTGAAATCTGTTAACAGCTCCCTGTTATAACCATAAGGAAATCCAGCTTTCTTAGCACAGCATAAATGGTCTTCAGAAGCCAGACCATCTCCTGTTCGGCCTTACGCCCCCGTCTCTCCGTGTTTCAGCTCCAAGTTCCTTCCAAGCCGAAACACTGGTAGCTCCTTAAAGCACTCCCCCCCGCCCCCCATCTCCTGCCTTTTCCAGGATGCTGTTTGACCACTTGGTTTCACTTGGCTACAGGGCCCTTCTAAAGTCAGTCAATCATTCCCATTTATTCAGCACAAATTTATCATGTGTTTGAGACACTATCTGGACTCCGGAGATAATTGCTGAACAGATTTAGTCCCTTCTTTCATGAAGCTTACACTTTACCAAGGGATAGAGTAATTAAACAGATAATTTTACTAGTAAGTGTGTAATTATAAGCTTAGGCAAAGGTCGTAAGGAAAAGTAAAGAGTGTGTTGAAAAATGACTTCAGGAGAATTTCCTTCCCACAATAATTATCACACTGCATTGAAACTGTTTGTCAAGCTCCCTAACTAGTCTGTGAGCTACCTTGAGGGCACAGACTTCTTCATTATTTCTCTTTATAATTTTAGTGCTCAAAAAGGATTTGGGGCCCAGAAAGTGATGAGTGGGTATTTCTTGAACAAATGAAACAAAACTTGTACTTGTCAGGACTTAGAGGTGGCAGGGGGCTGACAGTCCCTGGCAGTAGGAGGCTTTATGGTTTAGGTGGCTAGCCTGTTGCCTGTGCTTCAGTGGAATCAATTCCCATATTTTAGAAGTGGATCAGTTGCTCTCTAAATCTCTTCCAACTCTAAATGTTATGATTGGTTAATGACCCATGGGATTAAATGACTTCTAAGAAGGAATCTGCCTTGTGTACTTTGCTGATATGATGTCTAGGACAATGCTGCCTCTGAGTGAGCATTTACTGTGTCAGATAAGAGAATACAGGTGCCTGATTTTTTTTTTTTTAAAGACCCTCATTGTTAACTTTGGAATAATCCAGAATACAAGGAGGCAGTCTACAAATGGACTCATAGATGACGTGGTTTGGCAAGCTAAATAATAGCTCGAGGGTGCCAACTGGAAATTGGCACTTGCCATCTGCCTCTACGAGGCTTAAATCACGAGCCGCTGCAGTCACTGACCTTCAACACACCCTGAAAGGAGTTCAGGCTGGAGATCAGGAACGAGGCGCTCTGGGCTCTGGGGAACACGGGCAGAACAGACCTTCATACACTTAGACATTTGCAGAAGACGATTTTATGAGCTCAAATTCTTGCTTCTTATATCTTGAAAACACTAAAATCACTATCGGTGACATCTGGCCCTCCTGACTAGCAGCAAGCCTCTGGCCTGCACCTGCCCCCTTCACTACAATTGCATGTAACACTGAGCTCCCCCGGACTCTTCAGAGCAGCTCCTCAGAGCTACCCAAAAATGCTGTCTCCCTGGCTATCGTCCTCATTTTGCCTCCCATAAAACCTAACCCACAACACTCACGTTGTGCGATGTTTTCCATCGACAAAGACTCAGCAGCGATCGTTATTTTTAATGTTTTAATATTTGCTTTGTTCTTTATAATATTTACTTAGTTCATGGGTCTAAGCTGCCTAATAGGCTGGTACTTTACATGATATAAAACATTAGAGCCAAAAAAAAAAAGCCAGTTGCACATTTCTGCGCAGACACCGAAGTGCAACCCTAGGTGACATTTAACAGGCCGACGCGTCTCCTTCCTCCGCCGCCTCCCTCCCCGTGGAAGCAGAGGCCGGCTTTCTGAAACCGGCAAGAACTGAGAATCCTTTGTCACCGCGAGAGATGCCTGATCCTGTTCTAAGACTTCCTGTCTTGTTGCCCATCACACCCACCCCTCTTCTCTTTGAACGGAGCTCGACACAGCGCACACAGGACCCTCCGTGCTCCGGCTTGGAAATGCCGAGTGCCTGGTGGAGGCAAAAAAAACAAAAAAACAAAAAAACACAACTTTCCGGTGGTTTTTGTTTTTACTTGTTATGGCTCTGAATTTTTCCTGCTTTGACATGATGGCTAAAATGTGCCCAGCATTTCTGTGCCGCCCGCAAACATATTTTCAGCATGCCTGTTTTCATGCAGACAGTGAAGGAAGCATAAGCTTGGCACGACACGAAGGATGGGGTGTGTACACGGAGACCATCTGTTCCACATAAACTCTGCTCTGCTCTGACACGCAGGAGGAAAGGAATCTGTGAAATCAGAAGGTGGAGCTTTTAAAGGTGTGAACGGAGAGTGACCTGGGTAACGGGTTTGCGGGCACCGCCTCTGCTATGTATTGAGACCTCTTCCCCAGTCCCCACTTCGGCCTCATTTCGGTTGGTCATGGTCAGACCCGTATTTACTTATTAGGTCAATCCTTCATTAAAAAAAGAAAAAATCCGCTTCATTATTTTCATGTTGGGATTGGAAGGAGGAGTGCCACAGAATGTTAGTTCGCAGCACATTTCAGTTAAAAAACGCATCTGTTGGCCGTGCCTTTAGGGAGAGGTGTTGCTGCCTTTCCCCGGCTTCTGCTGGGCCCGGCTGAGCGGGGAAGGGACGTGGCTAAGGCTCCGGTGCAGAGCCACCCTCCCTCGCTTCTGTCGTGGGGCTGGCCTGCCGGGGGCTGCGGCCAGATGTCGCCAGAAGCGACCACTTCATTTCACTGGTTTCTTCCTGTGGAAAACCCACACTCATCCCATGGAACTGCGGCGCTCGTATCCACGATGCCAGTGAAGGCTTGCGCGCTCCTCGTTCATGCTAAACGTGCTGAGGAGCCAGACACCAGATCTTCCTGAGCATCGGCTTAATACTAGCTGTCTCGATTTAATGTGCTTGATTCAAATGAAAATCCGGATTCTCCTGGGCTAATTCTTGATCCGGATGCAAAAATAGAAAGGGTGCTCAATGAAAGAGAGAAAAAGAAAGGGAGAGAAAATTGCACCCCCAGGAGGATCTAGTGTGATGTAAATGGAGGCATGATTAAAATCTTTTGCCATTTGTTTTCCACAGAAAGGAAACAGTGGAATGAAAATCAAACTGACCCGCACCAGGCTTCCTGGTCACAGAAGTAATAAGATGATGCTAGGAAGCTGCATTGGTTTCCTTGGGGGATCAGTATTTAGGAGACTGAGAACTAGCTGATTTGAATGAAGCCGGGCTGAAGCAGGCACACGTTTGGGCCATCCTCTCTGGGTGCTCAGATGCGCTTCTCTGCACCCAACATCACAGGACGGCCAGTGACATGATTAACATCCCTATGAAAAAACAGGGCCACCAGCGGTGGTGCCTGGACACTGTTCTGTGGCTTTACCGGATAGCTTTCTTCTCCTGAAGAAGGAGCTGGATTTTTGTTACATTTCTGAGCTCAGCCCACAGCTCTTTTACGGAGGAAAAATATGATTTAAATACAAAGAGACACATTGATAAGTCAGAGTCTGTCCCCAACAACCCATCATCTGGAAAATTATACTGAACCATTATCAAAATCTATTTCTATAATCTTAACACAGGTGGAGAACTTAGCAAGTTAGTGTTGGGGTGAAGAATGGGCTCCATCAGTTGGATTTAATCAATGAGCATTTGTTTTTCCCTCGGCCAAGAAGGGAGCTGGTACCGAGCATAACATGAAAAGAGGGAAAAGCAACTCTTAGTTCACTAAAAAGTGGATACTTTGGAGCCCCTGTTACGTGCTTGCTGTTCAGGAAAAAAAGATAAATAAGGTAAAGGTTTTGTCTCCAAGTTGTTTAGGATTTTTTTGAAAAACTGACTAGTAAGACAACCTGTGAAATTGCTCAAATTAATGAGTTCTTGAGGTACTAAAGAAGCAGAGAGGAGGGAGAAGGAAGTCTGCCTGGGTGGGGAAAAATCTTCTGGAGTCTTGTCAGAGGACCAGAGGGATGCTGTGGCAGGACAGAGGACAATAGGGGGGGGTTCTTAGAGACCAATAAGTGCCCCAAACAGAAGAGATCAAGCGCACTTCAGAGAAAAGCAAAGAGCTTGGTTTGCTAGAATTCTAGGGGCCAAGGATGAAAGATGAAACTCATTAAAGATATTCAGTGGCCACATCGTACCAGGACTCTATTCAAGCTCAAATTTTCCTTTAAAAAGGAAATAGGAAAGCTGTATCTCCACGTGGAGAACCTGGTCTGCGGACTCTATACTCTCGAGCCCGTGGCTTTTCTCTTCTTCGTTCAAAGAGCTTAGGTTGTTGCAAGAAGGCACAAAGAAAAGAGCTATACTCTGATTGCCCTTCCCTCCTCTTCCGAATGCTCTACCCTCCCACCCCTCCCGTGAGAACTAATCCTGTAATGGAATTTTAATGCTCTGCTTTTACGTAGAGCTTCAATATCCAGCAACTGTGACTAGGGAGAAGGAAGGATGGTGTCTTTCGAGCAAATAGCCTTAAGGATGTGAACCCACAGGAAGGGACAGTGCACTCTCGCCAGGTGTCCTTGCGTGAGTGACACTGTCTTTAAACCCTGTGTGGAAATCCCTGGTGCACCGCCGTGATGCCCAGGGAAGACAGGGCGACCTGGAAATCCAACTACTTCCTTAAGGTCATCCAACTTCTGGATGATTATCCGAAATGCTTCCTTGCGGGAGCAGACAGCGTGGGATCCCAGCAGATGCAGCAGACCTGTCTGTCCCGCTGCAGCAAGGCGGTGGTGCTGATGTGCACAGCCATCCGAGGGCATCTGGAAAGCAGCCCAGCTCTGGAGAAACTGTTGCCACACATCTGGAAGAACATGGGCTTTGTGTTCACCAAGGAGGACCTTACTGACATCAGAGACGTGCTGCTGGCCAGTAAGGTGCCAGCTGCT